>NC_090440.1:1243249061-1243552091 GCF_031143425.1 Pleurodeles waltl | reverse complement strand
GCCCAACCTGCCAGGCTAGTGGGAAGACCGGGAAAAGGCTAAAGGCCCCCCTGATCCCATTCCCCATCGTTGGCACCACCTTTAAAAGGGTGGACATCAATGTCATTGGTCCCTTGGACCCCAAAACTGCCCTAAACAACAGGTTTATCCTGGTTTTTTGGAAGATCAATCCACCCGCTACCCAGACAACTGTGACTGCACCAGTGGTGACCAGAGCTCTGATGGGGATATTTACATGTGTGGGATTCCCAAAAGAGGTTGTGTCTGACGGGGGCACAAACTTCATGTCTACACACATGAAGTTCATGCGGGATGCATGAGGGGTGACCTACCAGTCCACCATCCCTTACCATCCCCAATCCAATGGGCTTGTAGAGAGGTTCAACAAGACCCTAAAAGGCATGATCACAGACCTACCTGAGGCCATGAGGCATAAGTGGGATGTCCTCTTGCCATGCCTTCTCTTTGCTTATAGAGAGTTGCCCCAGAAAGGGGTGGGGTTCATCCCCTTTGATCTTCTGTATGGGTACATCGCCAGGGGCCCCCTATGCATAGTGAAAGGTGGGGAGAAAGCTCCCAAGAAACCCCACCAGGATGTTGTCAGTTACATCCTGGCCCTCTGAAACCAGATGCAATGCTTCTGGAAGCAGGCCAAGAGCAACCTTGAGGCCAGTCAAAAGGTGATGAAGCAATGGTATGACCAGAAGGCCACCCTGGTAGAATTCTCACCTGGAGACAAAGGATGGGTAATGGAGCCAGTAGAGCCTAGAGGTCTCCAGGACTGCTGGACTGGCCCATTCAAAATTAAGGAATGGAAGGGGGAGGTCACTTACTTAGTGGACCTCAAGTCCCCTAGTAACCCCCTAAGGGTGATCCATCAAAACAGACTGAAGCCTCATTTTGGGAGGTCTGAAGTCAGAATGCTTCTGATGCCAGGTGAGGGCATGGAAGAGGTGAGTGAGCCTCTCCCCGACCTTCACTCTGCCAAGGAAGGTGATGGGTCAGTGGAGGGTGTTAATCTCTCTGACTCCCTGACCCTAGATAAGAGACGAGACTGCAACGAGTTATTGGATCACTTCTCTTCCCTCTTTCCCTCTCCCTGGACTCACAAACTTGTGTGTCCATGATATTAGCACAGGAGACAGTCCCCCTGTAAAGAATAAAATGTACAGAGTGTCAGATAAGGTGAGGTTAAGCATCAAGGAGCAAGTGGCCAAGATGCTGGCTCTTGGGGTGATAGAAAAGTCCAGCAGTCCCTGGTCCAGCCTAGTGGTGTTGGTTCCCAAGGCTGCTGTTCTCTGCGCCAAGCCAGAGCTTAGGTTTTGCATGGACTACCAGGTCTCAACTCTGTCACAAAGACAGATGCTCACCCCATGCACTGAGCTGATGAGCCTGTAGACAGGCTAGGTGCTGGCAAGTTCCTTAGTACCTTAGACCTCCCGTCAGGGTACTGGCAGATCGCCTTGACTGAATGGGCAAAGGAAATATCAGCTTTTTCTACTCCTGAGAGTCATTACCAGTTAAGGGTCATGCCCTTTGGACTAAACAATGCCCCGCTACCTTTCAATGGTTGGTTAACAGGGCCAAGCTGGCAAGGACGTCTTCTGTGCAGCCTAGCTAGACGGCATCGCCGTCTATAGTTCCAGCTGGGAGGAACATCTGCTCCCCCTCAAGGAGGTGCTTCAGGTCCTGCAACAGGCAGCCCTGACCATTATGGCCAGTAAGTGCCATATTGGGCAGGGTTCTGTGGTGTACTTGGGACACCTAGTAGGTGGTAGCAAGGTGCAGCCCTTCCAGGCCAAGATTGAAACAATCAAGGCCTGTCAACCACCTAGAACCCAAACAGAGGTGAGAGCCTTCTTAGGTCTCCCCAGATACTACTGATGATTTTTTTAAGGCATATGGCTCCACAGTGGCCCCCTTAACAGAATTCACATCCACGAAACAACCTAAGTTGTTGAATTGGCTTATCAGAAAGCCTTTAACTCCCTGAAGGAAGCCATGTGCACAGCACTCGTGCTCAAGGCCCTTGACTACTCCAGAGAATTCATCATGCAGACAGATGCATTGGAGCATGGCATAGGGGCGGTCCTAGCACAGCTGAATGAGGAGGGCCTATACCAACCGGTAGTCTTTATTAGCAGGAGACTGTTACCAGGGCTACAGAGGTGGAGTGCTATAGCAAGAGAACGATTTGCTGTGGTCTGGGCACTGAAGAAACTGAGACCATACCTGTTTGGGAGTCACTTCTGGGTTTAGACAGACCACAGGCCCCTCAGATGGCTCATGCAAATGTGGGGTGAAAATCTTAAACTATTGAGGTGGTCCATTTCCCTACATGGGATGGACTTTACGGTGGAGCATCGCCCGGGGACTGACCACGCCAATGCTGATGGTTCCTCCAGATACTTCTGCCTTAGCGATGAGAGCTCCCAAGGGGTTGGGTAGCTTTCCCCACTTTCAGCTGGGGGGGCACATGTTAGATCTGTATGGTTACGGTGGTCACCCCAAACTTTTTTTCCTGCCTTCCTCCACTTGTTGACACTGTTTTTACTGGTTTTAGGACTCTGCACACTTTACCACAGCTAAACCAGTGCTAAAGTGCATATGCTCTCTCCTTTAAAACATGGTACCCTTGGCTCATACCCAATTTGCATATTTAATTTACTTGTAAGTCCTTAGTAAAGTTCACTACATGTGCCCAGGGCCTGTAAATTAAATGCTACTATTGGGCCTACTGCACCGGTTGCGCCACCCACATAAGTAGTCCCCAAACCATGTCTCAGGCCTGCATTGCAAGGCCTGTGTGTGCAGTGTTACTGCCTCTTCAACTTGGTATTTAAAAGTACCTGCCAAGCCTTAAACTCCCCTTTTTCTACATATAAGACACCCCTAAAGTGGTCCCTACGTAAGCCAGAGGGCAGGGTGCTGTGTAGGTAAAAGACAGGGCATACAGCTGTGTGTTTTATATGTCCTAGTAGTGGGACACTCCTACATTCATTTCCCACTGCTGTGAGGTGTGCTCCTTTCAATGGCTAACATTAAGGTCACCCTCATGAACAGTTTGGGTGGTAGATTCTGATTAGAAAGAGGTAAAAAGGTCATATTTAGTATAGCCAGAATGGTAATAGAAAATCCTGCTGACTGGTGAGTTTGGATTTCATATTACTATTTAAGAAATGCTACTTTTAGAAAGCTAGTATTTCTCTGCACTTAAATCCTTCTGTGCCTTACAGCCTGTCTCCAATCCATATCTGGGCTGGGCTGATTGACAGGTCCCTTGTGCATTTCACCCAGACAACCACAAACACAGGATACTCTGTCACCCCTGCACACAGCTGCATACTGAGTGGGTTTTCCTGGGCTGGCAGGGTGGAGGTCCTGACACCTTTCAAATGACAGTGGCCTGCCCTCACACAGTGGACTGCCAACCCCCTTACTGTGACCCTGGCAGACAGGAGTGTACTGAAAGGGGACCTTGTGTACTTCAAAACCACTCTTTGAGGTCTCCCCCTTAACACATTGCCTTCTAAGTTAAGCCTAACTGCTCAGTGCCAAGCTACCATGGGGGGCACAGGATAATTTGGATTGTGTGAGACTTAGCCTAACAAGAAATGGGCTCCCTATTTGGACAAGGGAGTATACCTCTGCCATTTCTAACGCAGAGTATCTGGGATATAACACTGTAAATGTGTATCATTGTACTATCATTGGACACATCACAGTTACCGAAGCCCATCACGTGACATATGTTCAAATGGTGCCTGGAAATCTCGCAATTCCAAAAACACATTCCAGGATTCATGGCATGCCCCAAATCTGCAAATGTATGCTCAGACCTAAATGCAGCCTGCAAGCATGTACATAATACACAACAGTTGTGAAGTGTTGGGAAGTAGAGGGAGTGATCTGACTGCAGCTACCAGGAGGACACGTGTCTGTAATTCCAAACACCAGTCCAGTGTTCACTTGCCAATATACCCATGGTTGTCAACTCACAATTGAAATGTACTAACCTAGGAGGATACAATACTATATATATAGTGTGTTTAGTAGAGAGAGTGACCTGACTGCAACTCCAAGGAGGCAATGTTTCTTCCACTCCAACCACCAGCACAGTATGCACTTGTGCAAAATACCCTTGTTTGTGAACTCTCAATAGAAGTGTACTCACCTGGGGGATATCATTTGTATAGCGTGTTTAGTAGGAGTAACCTAACTGCAACTCCCAGGAGGCCTTGTGTCTGTATTTCCGAACACCAGGCCCGTGTTCACTTGCCTGGCATCTCTAAAATGAAGATCACACACCTGGGAGGATACCATTTGTCTAGTATTAGAAGTTGAGAGAGATACCAGACTGCAAAGCACAATAGGCCCTGTTGTCATGAATCCAAACACCAGCTCAGTGGTCCCTTGACAAAATAGTCTTGTTTGACAACTCACTATTGAATTTTACTCACCTGGGAGTGACCAAGATAAACATCATGTTTAACTCAGAGATGTGTCTGGCTACCTAGCTACATCTTAACTCGCCAACCCAAGATGAAACTACTGAGGACAGGAAGGACACCTTACCCAGTGTGTTCAACAAATATTCCTAAGACCTCAAGCTGTGTACCAGATTGGTATTTTCAGCAGACACAGCACTGTGCACATGATGACCCCAGCTGTGTACCAGATTGGTATTTACAGCAGACACAGCACTGTGCACATGATGACCCCAGTCACTTATACAACAAAGTCCTGGGTTTATCTGCACCCAACTCAACTAGGTCTCCACATGGTCAAAGCCATATGTTGCCTCTCCACTGTGCTAGCTGCACTCGTGGCAAGATGTAATTTTCATTTAATTATCCAAAGTGCAACTGAACTGCACATCTCATCAGCTGCTTGAGTCACATAGTTTAGGAAAGCTTCACACATGTCATGTTGAGGTTGATGTTACAATTCAACCAGTAACAATGTGTGTCTCTCATCAACAGGTGGATCTGCTGCTGGGCACACAGAGGCCACAGAACAGACTTCCACTGCCCCCAGGATGAAGCCCTCAGTGATGACAACACTCTTGCACTTGTGGATGTGGAGGAAGCTGCTTACCCATCTGGGCAACCTGATCAAATGGCAACAGTGAGTCTCACTGTGCCCACAACGTCACCTCCAAGCCCTGTTGCTTCAACATCACAGGAAACCATTCATCCTTTAACCTCTGTGCCTAGGATAGCTTCTACAATCTTGTGCCCTCAGTCCTAGATCCTAAAGTACAGCTCCACACTACAGACTCTATGGTTCCGGGATCCAGTTGGAGATGGCACCCTTTAACAGGGGCATAGGCTCGTGGGGGTAGAGTTCATGGGAGGGATGCTGTGGGTTAGCAGAGTGAGGCCACTGGGCTGGTGTCAGCCATGAAACCATCAGCCACATCTTGGAGATCTATCAGGAGTCCCAAGACGTGATGGGCCAGGTGTTGACTGAACTTTGGGAAATCAAGCAGCAACAGAGGGACATGCACAGAGACATGCGTTAACAGATGGAGGCCCACAAATCCCTCCTTAACAGGGGTGCTAAGGGACATACACACAACCCCGAGCAGGGCTTTTCAAAATCAATATTCCCCTTCTTTTGGTCCATCCACACTAGGCCTATCAACCTTGGCGCCAGCCATAGGCAGCGAGGCCCTGCCAGAGGACAACCATCCACAGACACTTCTGCCTCTGTAGCAGCTGATCCCCCTGCAAGTGGGACATCCAGCAAATAATCCAGGAGGTGCAGATGGCAAGACACCCACCACTGCCATCAATAGCCCTCATCCTTAAGGTTCTCCTTTTTGTGTTTCACATTTGCTCTGTGGACTAAACCTGAACCTCCCTCCATTTCCAATGGGAGGAGTACAAAGGACTGTGGACACCCAGTGGTGTGGCATCTACTCCTATGATTTCATTCCCCATGACTGATCTCTTCACATTTCTTATTTTTTGTTGATTGATGTTACCTATATCTTCTGTTAGTCATACCTTGACAATAAAATCATGAATCACTGACTCTGTCTGCTGATTTTGATTTCATATGTAGTCATGTAGGGATGTTAGGCCATGGGAACCATAAAATAATGATCCAAGGTAATTTTTCAATATGGTGTTTGTTTAATGTACACAGTGTCCAGATCAGGATCACAACCATCCCACACAAAGACATACATACAAGTGTCTGGTCAAACTGAAACCTTTATTGCAGTGTCTAGCACAAAGGCTGTCAATATGTCTGAACTATTGGAAATCAGAAAATTGTGAGCCACACAGAGTAAATTCAGGTTCAGACCTCCAGACCACAGAAGGAATGGATTTGCCAGACATTGTACTGTAGAATAGGCAAACATAGAAGTGGTTGATGTCACCATCTTGAGCCTTGTCACATACCTCACCAAAGTTATCTAACATCACATAATCCAAGATTCACACAGACGGTACAACAGTTTCTTGACACAGGGTCATCACAATCCAATGCTCATGCATCTGGTGGTATGACACAAACAGATGTCAGTGTTTAGACAAGGGCAGTGTGGCCTACATTTATGAAATACATTCACAGCTATACACAGGTCATACAAAATAGTGTGTAGCCATTGTGAAGGGGAACAGACTTGGTCGTGGTCCAGGACAACATATATTCTGACAACATGATGACACACATGATGCATCAGGCACACCACAGTACAGAAAAAAAGTCCAATGGGCACTTCTGAACTTACATCCAAACATTGTGCAGGCTGTATTGGCACAGGTCTCCTACAACCAAACTCTATGACATCCATTACTTAGAACAATCCATATCTACTTTGTATGCCCGAACAGCATCACATACCTGCCAATGTCACAACTCTGAAATGCCCACATGAAGATGTCATGGTGAAGGTACCGATGCAAAAGACAGAATATACAGAGTATAGGCATGAAACAATACATATGGCACAAGTCACATGGCAAACATCTGGAAAGCAAAGTACATTGGAATAAATCTGACACAAACAAAGCAATATCATCAAGGTGGGGATGTGATAGACGCTGGCTAATTTATCAGCCTTTAGCTGACATGTGCAAGATCACAGAGGTCCAGCTAGGGCTGTCCTTCCGACGTGGACGGGGTGCACGTCAGCACCTAACTTCCTCCCAATGGCCCACATTCTGGCGGGTGCTTACCCGGACCTTGTTGTGCATTTGTGGGGAGCACAGCAGACACAAAGGGGTGAGTACAGGACATATTCCTGGATATCACATAGCCATGTTGATTTGTCAGGTCCTGCATTTCCCTTTGAAGAATGGGGATGGGCCATGTGTGACACACTAGATGAGTAACTGTTTGTGTAGGGATAATATTTGGTGCATACTTATGTGCCTTGCCTATTAGCCCATTGACCTACGACACAACCAAGTACACTCCACCATGCAATTGTGCTCTCCAGGTACAAAACATGGCTGTATACATTGATCAATCAAGTAATATCTGTTGTTGTAGCGGGTCTAAAATGTATGCAACAGACCACTACTCCTCAGTGTTACAGCCCAAAGAAAAAGAAGTGATCACTGTCCTCATCCATGTGTCTAGTCATGTGGGTAAATTGGCATCTGCCCTCCAGAGGCCACTTGCCCTCAGTGTGTGACGAGTGCTGGTGCCTCACAAGTGTCTTTCATGTGAAGGTGGCCAACATACATGTGACAAGGCATATATTATTCTTTGGGTACAGCTACAAACCAATACATTTCCTTTGTAAGTGGGGAATGTCCATTGACATGATTTATGTGTCACTACTGTTGCTAACCATTATTTTGGGTACATGTGTACTCTTTCTCTTTTGACAAAATGTTAATGGACATATGGGTTTGTAGGAAGAAATTGACACAGTGCCATAGCTCCCCATTAGGCAACTGGTTAAGGGCCTTGTACAAGTACTTGACAGATAGATGTATGCATGACCTTGTGTGGGATCTGTGAGAATGAACTTGGCATTGGTCTGCTACTGAATGACAACAGGTAACTGAGGCATGCTCTATGAGGCAAAACAATGAAGGTGATGAGGTCTCCCACTTGTTAAATGGTTACTGTGACTGCACAACTTCACCCATGCAATTGCAGTTGTCTGAGATTCAGATTTTCCAGTGAGTTGGTTGACAGTTCATGTGCCATGCATGCATATGGTATGGTACATGTAGGAGCCACTTTAATGTAGTTTGTTGCTGGGGCCCACCTGACGTCATGGTAATGTTTGCTAATCACAGCTGTTGTTAAAGTGTGATCAGGAATATGCAGTGACCCTATTTCTCTATGTGTTTGCAGCATCATCTGAGGCAAGTGAAGGAGACGGGGGGAACCAAATGATGAAGCATCTGGCCTCTGTACTTCCAGTCATGACACCACCAACACGGAGGAATCCAGTGGCACAGAGGATGAGGGGAGTGCCACAGAAAACACAGAATCAACCTCATCATCTTTGGAGTCTTCCTCCACTGGCTGATCCCTAGTGTTGGTAGACCCATGAGGACCTGCTCCTGCACCCTCCTTGTCCTCCATCCCCAGTTCGATTACAACCCTCCATGTTGCTCCCCACTCAGTTGGCCATGGCCGCTTACCCAAGAGGGTGGGCATCTCCTTCGCCCCAGGCACCTCAGCCCCAGTCCCTGTTAACCCTGCTGGCCTGAGTGAGGAGGCTATTAACCTCCTCAGGAGTATCTCAGTGGGGCGGGTAGACTGCCATTGTGAATGCCACCCAGGTGTGGGTCAGTTAACTTTAACAGACAAAAGCGTATTTGGAAGGCATTCATAGTAACATGTCTGGGCTACAGAGATCTTTTTGGTCTCTGGCCTTTTCACTGATGGCACCCACCCACCCCCCACGTTCATCCCCCTCCACCTCCTCGTCCAAGTCCAAATTCCCTATTCCCCTACCTGTCCCAAGCACACAGCCACTTCCGCCTGCACACACTGCAACACACACAAACAGCACACATTGACACAAAAACCAGAAGACACACCAGCATGCTGGCATGCAACAGTCACCCACAGACATGACATCAGCCATCATTTCAACAGAGACCTCCACCACCCCCAACAACACACTCACCACAACCACCATGCCTAGAGATACCACCACAGCAGCCAGTAATACATCCACCCCACCAACTATACACCCAGACAACAGCTCAGAACCAATGAATCCACACACCTCAGACACCACCACAACACCCACAGACACATCCTCCACAGACTCAAACAACCTCCAAACACACACAGACACATCCACAACATCCACCATACCTCAGACACCGCCTCAACAGACACAGACACATCCATAACATCCACCAAACCCACAAACACCACCCCAAAAAAACACATACATCCACAACATCCACCAAACCCAAACACCATCCCAACAGACACACACATCCACCACTCCCACATCACCCATTATCTCCAGCTCCCAGCTCCCAAGACATGCAAATGCCCATGCTCACACACATAACAGAGACCACCCTAAAACAAGCATACCTAACACGTGCACACACCCAAGGCATCTACACTCACAGACAAGCCCATCCCTTCCTCTACCTCCAAATCCCCAACCCCTTCTGAGAACCCTACCCTTTTTCCCAAGAAGTTTCCTTTTTGAACTTGCTCTTTCCCCTCTTTCCTCCAAACCTCCTCCCAAAGCCAAGATTCCCCCAACCATATCCCAACACATCCCTTCCGCATCCAGGTCATCCTCTGTCACACCTGCCTCCTTGTAAGCACCCATACCTCTTCCCCCCAAAAAAAGCCTACCCCTTTGAAGAAGAAGCCCCTCCTTCCAAACCCAAGCCCACCATCCCAAATCCCACCCCACCCAACCCCACAAAAGAATGATTCCTGAGATGCCTGCATGCTCACTTGATGCTCCTTTCTATGGAGGTTCCCTCACAGTGATTGGAGTCAAGCATGTGCACAATCATGTGCATGGACCTGTATTTGGACTGGCCAATGGCCTTTGCTCTTCAGCATTTGAAAAATATAAACCCAAGTTGTTGTTTTGTAGGGTACGCATTTGTCCTGACATTACTTTTCAAGCTTTTTGTTGTGCCTGAGTAACTTGTGTTGTATGCCTACAGTTGTGTGTGTTTCACCCTGATAGCTGATCCATTTGCTGTTGTTGGCAAAATCTGACTTTGTGGGCAGTGCTGGTGTAGCCCACGACAAGGGTAGATGTTCACTGTATGCATATGTGTTTGTTAATCCTATTGGGGTTTCACTGAATTGTGTTATATTTTTTATGGTAATTCTTTCATCTTATGTTGGCCAATGTTAGACTTCTCCCCTTGGTAGGGATTCTATATTTGTCTCAAGTGAGGAAGCTAGTGTTTTGTTTGACCACACATGGAGGGTGTTCATTTGTGCTACCTTCCTTTGCATTTGACTGAACATGTGTTCATTTTGATGTGTGGCCCATGTTTTTGCTGCTGTATTTGCTTTCTTGACTTGCACATACACATTTTGCAAATTGACATTTCACTTTGCTGTACAATTTTTTGTCTTTGAGAAACCTGAAGTGCCAGTTCCTGTACAAATATTGTTTTAGGGGCATATGCAAAGTGTAATATGTCCCAGAGCAGCATCTTTCCATGAGTGCTCCTGATGCTCCCATCCCTATTGTGCAGGTATTGTTTGCACTGTGAGCATTGCATATGGCGGGCCATATGCTTGACGCTATCTTTACGAGATCGGAACTGATCTCTAGATGTGACAATAGGGCTTTGGATTGGACGGATCATTATCTGCTATCTATTAAGTTAATTAGTCCTGACCTTGCCCCCAAATTGCCCATTAAAGCTGCATTAAAAAGACCATGGCACAAAATTAACGTGACTAATTTACCCCAGGCGCTTGAATATGGCTGGGCACAGACGAAAGCGACTAACCACATTAATTTATAAATCTTTGACCTTGGATTGAGAATTGCTATTGACTCGTTTGCTCCTCAGACTTTGGCAACCCCTAAAGCACAGCGATCCCCTTCTGCGCCATGGTACTCGGAGGATCTGAAAAATCTGCAAAGAGTTTATCGCAGGCAGGAGCGTAAATGGCTAATAAACGAAACTCAATTGGACAGAGACAACCTTAGATGCACTCTTGTAAAGTATAAGTCGGCCATTAGGTTAGCTAAAAATAAAGGCCCATATTTATACTTTTTGACGCTAAACTGCGCTAACGCAGTTTAGCGTCAAAAACTTTTGCGCCGTCTAACGCCATTCTGAAGCGCCATGCGGGCGCCGTATTTATGGAATGGCGTTAGACGGCGCAATCAGACCGGCGCTGCCTGGTTTGCGTGGGAAAAAACCACGTAGACCAGACAGCGCCGGCGTAGGGGGAAAATGGCGTATGGGCGTCTTAAAATGGGGCAAGTCAGGTTACGTCGAAAAAATCGTCGTAACCCGACTTGCGCCATTTTTTTCCGACGCCCATCCCCCATCAACATGACTCCTATCATTGTAAAGATAGGAGTCATGCCCCCTTGCCCAATGGCCATGCCCAGGGGACTTCTGTCCCCTGGGCATGGTCATTGGGCATAGTGGCATGTAGGGGGGCACAAATCAGGCCCCCCTATGCCACAAAAAATAAAAAATAAAATACTTACCTGAACTTACCTTAATGTCCATGGGATGGGTCCCTCCGTCCTTGGGTGTCCTCCTGGGGTGGCCAAGGGTGGCAGGGGGGGTCCCTGGGGGCAGGGGAGGGCACTCTGGGCTCATTTTGAGCCCACTTGTCCCTTAACGCCATGCCTGACCCAGGCGTTAAAAAGCGGCGCAAATGCGCCGTTTTTAGCCACGCCCACTCCCGGGCGTCTCTTTTGCCCGGGAGTATAAATACCACGTAAAGGCCTGGGAGTCATTTTTTAGACGGGAACGCCTCCCTTGCATATCATTAACGCAAGGAAGGGGTTCACGCTAAAAAATGACGCACATTCCGGGAACTTTGGCGCTAGACGCCTCTAACGCCATAGTATAAATATGGCGTTAGTTGGCGTTAGTTTAGCGTCGAATTTGCGTCGAAAAAAACGACGCAAATTCGGCGCAAACGGAGTATAAATACGGCCCCAAATATTATTATAAAGCCATTAGAGAGGCAATCAATGTCCCGAAAGAACTGTTTAAAACAGTACGTGCCCTGACGGCCACTCCTATTCCAAAGAACTCCCCTCTGCATTGTCAAAAGGTAGCTGACTTTTTTAAAAACAAAATTGTCAATCTGCAGACAGATTTTAGGTCTCCCCCACTAGACTTAGAGGATGACAGGGAGGAGGCTATATCTCACTCTAACCAGGGAAACCAATTACATAGCTTTCAATCTCTCTCTGTCAATAAAATTGCAGAACTTCTGTTGTCGGTTAAATCCGGCTCTCCCAACGATCCTTGCCCACCGCACATTTTTAAAATTAGCTCCTACCCTTATTGCCGCTGCGTTGGAACCTGTGTTTGCGGAGGTTCTGCTAGAAGGTCGTTTCCCTGGGAACTGGAAAGAATCTATGGTCATCCCTCTTACTAAAAAACCTGGTAAAGTTGCGGCAGACTTTTCTAACCTACGCCCAATTTCACTCTTACCCATCCTAGCCAAAATGTTAGAAAAACACCTCAACATGGAACTTGCTGATTATCTTCAAGCAAACGGAAGGTTGGATCTGTCTCAACATGGTTTCCATTGTGCGCACAGCACAGAATCAGCTCTAATTTCCACATCTGACATGATCTGCAGAAGAGTGGACATGGGAGAAGGTACCATTCTAGTCCTACTTGATTTGTCTGCCACCTTTGAGACCATCTCTCCCCTCATCCTGCTCCGGCGCCTACATCAGGCTGGCATAAGGGGCAAAGCTTGGAATTTACTCAGATCCTTCCTAACTGACAGATCCATCACGGTGACCTGTGGGGAGCAGCGTGCTTCCCCCTTTCAACTTCCTTGTGGAGTGCTGCAGGGCTCGTCTCGTAGTCCAACTCTTTTCAATTTGTACATGGCACCCTTAGCAGGCCTCATACGCTCTTTCGGTTTCCAGATTGTATCCTACGCTGATGATAATCAGTTGCTCACAACTGGGAGGAATCAAGAGATAAATTTCTACTTTGTATGGCAGCGATCAATAACTGGATGGCTAGCAACTGGCTCACACTCAATAGGGAAAAGACCATAACGTGTTTCAGTCGTAATAATATTCCCTGGGACAGTAGTTGGTGGGCAGAAGACTGCGGGGGATGCCCAACACCTTGCCTCTCAGCTAAAAACCTTGGCATTATATTTGATACTTTTCTTTCTTTTGACTTACAGATTAATCAAACTATTAAAGTCTGTTTCTGGACCCTGAAAACTATCAGAAAAAACTTGCATCTTTTGGAGGATGACCTGTTGTGTTGGCACTAGTCACGTCAAGATTAGATTACTGCAATGCCCTTTTGTTAAATGCTGACAAAACTTCCCTAAACACACTGCACACTATTCAGAACACTGCGGCGCACCTTTTACTGAATCTTCCTCAGTCCTCTTCTGCCAGTAGCAGCTTGAAATTGCTTCATTGATTACCTATCAATAAGAGAATTACATTCAAATCCCTCTGCCTAACTCAAGCTATACAGTCAGAGGGCTGCGAATACTTGAAGTCCACCCTTCAACAGTACCAACCTACCAGAAACCTGAGATCCTCTTTGAAACACTTGATTGCGGTGCCCCGCTGTAATAGAGGTAGATGGGGGGATCAAGCTTTTACAGTGGAAGCCGCAAGGCTATGGGATGCTCTACCCATTGCGCTTCGTCAAACAGATACCCACACTATTTTCATAAAAAATCTTAAAACCTGGCTTTTCTATCAATGGGTGTGTTATTCTTCCTGTAGGGAGCCTTCTGATTTTCCATTGACTTGCCCAGTTTAGCACTTCGATGCGTCTTGCCGGAACGCGCTTTATAAATAAATCAATACAATACAATCAATACAATTGAATATTTGTTTCACAAAATATTGTGGGGGTTATTCCAACTTTGGAGGAGTGTTAATCCGTCCCAAAAGTGACGGTAAAGTGACAGATATACCACCAGCCGTATTACGAGTTCCATAGGATATAATGGACTCGTAATACGGCTGGTGGTAAATCCGTCACTTTTCCGTCACTTTTGGGACGGATTAACACCTCTTCCAAAGTTGGAATAACCCCCTGTGTGTCCTATTGACCTTCCGTTGTGTTGCCGCGTGGGTGATGTGTGGGTCCATTACAGAGATGCTTGATGTGAGGGGTATTTGTGTTCCATGACACATCCATACATATGTGTTGTCAATGTGATGACTGTGAGGAAGTAGCCTCTTTCTAGCATGGTTACCCCCATTTTTGGCCAGTCAGTGTGTTTTTACTGTCTCACTGGGATCCTGATAGCCAGGACCACAGGTCTCATAGTTTGAGACGTAATTGTCAGTGTGATTTTACTGTCTTACTGGGATCCTTCTAGCCAGGACTCCAGTGCTCATAGTTTGTGGCCAATGTGTGTTGTCAATATGCTTGACGGTGTCACCGGAGTTCTGCTAACCAGAACTCCAGTGCTTATGCTCTCTCTGTGTACCAAATTTGTCACTATAGTTTAGTGACTCCATATTCCAATTCTGATTGCCACACTGGAACCCCCTTATAAGTCCCTATTACATGGTATCTAGGTACCCAGGGCATTGAGGTTCCAGGAGATCCTTATGGCTGCAGCATTTCTTATGCCACCCATAAGGAGCTCATACAAACCTTTTATCAAGACCGCCTCTACAGCCTGAGCGAAATAGTGCACACACTATTTCATAGCCATGTTTCACTGCACCAGGGGCCAGATGTAGGAAGGTTCCCTTTTGCGAGGTGCAAATTGCAAGTCCCTGCGACTTGCAATTTGCACCTCGCAAAAGCGAATGCAGAAAGGTGTCTCAGACACCTTCTGCGACTCGCTATGGGGTCGCAAAGACCCACCTCATAAATATTTATGAGGTGGGTCGCAGTTTGCGACCCCATAGCGAGTCTAGGCACTCACGGGGATGGTGGCCTTCTGGAGACAGCAGACCTCCATGTCCGTGTCTGCTTTGCAATAAAGCAGTTTTTTTTTTTCTCTTTGCAGCCCGTTTTCCTTAAAGGAAAACGAGCTGCAAATAGAAAAAATACCGAAACCTTTTAGTTTCGGTTTTTTTCAGAGTAGGCAGTGGTCCATAGGACCACTGCCTGCTCTGAAAAAATATTCTTGTGAGCATTCACAAAGGGGAAGGGGTCCCATGGGGACCCCTTCCCATTTGCGAATGAGTTACCATCCACTTCAAGTGGATGGTAACTGCGAGTTGATTTGCGACCGTTTTCGCGGTCACAAATCAACTTACATTGCGGTGCGACTCGCAAATAGGTAGGGAACACCCCTTCCTATTTGCGAGTCTGAAACACATTTTGCGAGTCGGTACCGACTCGCAATATGTGTTTCTGCATCGCGTGAGGGCATTAGCGCCTCGCAAACGGCTTTTTTTGCCCTTTGCGAGGCGCTAATGCCTTCCTACATCTGGCCCCAGGTAACTTATAAGTCACCTATATGTCTAACCTTCATTTACTGAAGGCTAAGTGCAATGTTAATGTGCGTGAGGGCACCCTTGCGCTAGCAAAGGTGCCCCCACATTGGCCAAGGCTAATGGGACACCATTATAGACGTGCACTACTTATATGTCAATACATGTATGTAGCTTCATAGTGGTAACTCTGAATATGGCCATGTGAGGTGTCGAAGATCATGGAATTGACCCCCCAATTCAAATCTGGTATTGGGGGTGCAATCCCATGCACCCTGTGGGCTCCACCATGGACCCCCAGTACTGCCAAACCAGCTCTCTGAGGTTTCCACTGCAGCCCCAGCTGCTGCCACCTCACAGACGGTTTCTGCCCTCCTGGGGATTGAGCAGCTCAATCCCAGGAAGGCAGAACAATGCATTTCCTTTAGGAGAGGGGTGTTAAACCCTCTCCCATTGGAAATAGGTGTTACAGGCATGGGAGGGGTATCCTCCCAGAGCCTCTGGAAATGCTTTGAAAGGCACAAACGGTGCCCTCCTTGAATAATACAGTCTACACTAGTTCAGGAACCCCCAGTCCCTGCTCTGGCACGAACGTGGACAAAGGAAAGGGGAATGACCACTCCCCTGTCCATAATCACCCCAGGGGTGGTGCCCAGGGCTCCTCCAGAGTGTCCCTGGCATTAGCCATCTTGGATTCCAAGCTGTGGAGACCTCTGAGTGGCCAGTGCCAGCAGGTGATGTCAGAGACCCCTCCTGATAGGTGCATACCTGGGTAGGTTGCCAATTTCCCTCTGAGAGCTATTTAGGGTCTCTCCTCTGGGGTTTGCAAGATTCTTCCAGGACTCCTGTGCATCCTCTGCTTCAGCTTCTGACCATCGGATCAACCGCACACTGCTCCAGGAACCGCTGTAACTGCAACAACGTATCCAGAAAGACTCCTGTGACCTGCATCTTCAGCTCCAGCAGCAGTTGCAACAGTTTTCCAAGGTGTGCATGCTCTGAGGACTGCTTGTCTTCACCCTACACCAGAAAAACCAACCATCTCCTGTGGAGTGACGGAGTCACTTCCGTGCTTCAGCAGGCTCCTCTTGCAATGACACCCTGTACTCCAGGACTCCTCTCCTGTCGACGAGCTTGATCCCAGGAACACAGGTTGTGGACCAAAGTGACCCAGGCTGTCCAAAGGTCCAGCTGTCCAAATTTGGTGGAGGTGAGAGCTTGCCTCCCCGTGCTGCAACAGTACCCCTGTGCACAGCCTCTTCTGCAGCTCCTTAGGCTTCTGTGCACTTCTTCCAAAAGTTCTTTGTGCACAGCGTAGCCCATGTCCCCAGCACTCCATCCTGCGACGCACAGCTCCCTGAGTTGTTCTCCGGTGGCGTGGGATCCTCCAGTGTAGTGCTGCGATGACCATACATTTTATCTCCTTTTTCCCCATACTGGGACTCCCGTGGGTGATGCCTGGTCTTCTGAGGCCTCTGTGAAGTGCTGCAAGTCCCCTCTGTCTCCTCAGTGTGAGTTGAGATCAGCAGGTCCCTCCTGGGTCCAGGCAGCTCCTCTTTGACGCAAACCGCATACTTGCTTGAACCAAGGCTTGTTGGCGGACTCCAGCAAGGTAAACAGCCTGCATCCAACAACTCGACGTGGGAGATCTCTTGCACCAAGCAGGAACCAGCAGCTATCTTCTTCTTTGCATTTCTGTACTTTTCTCCCAACAGGAGAATCCACTTTTGCACCTTCTTCCAGGTTGGCAGGGGCTCCTGTTCTTCCTGGACTCTTCTTTGACTTCTGGACTTGGTCTCCTCTCTCTACAGGTCTTGAGGTCCAGGAATCCATCATTTGTTGCTTGCAGTCTTTGCTTTGTTCTTGCATAATTCTTCATCACGACTTGTAGTGTGTTCTGAGGAAACTTGCTGTACTTTACTCCTGTTTCCTGGGCTCTGGGGTGGGGTACTTTTCTTTCTTTTGGTGTTTTTCCTACACTCCCAGCGCCCTTTTACACACTACACTTGCCTAGGGGGGAATTCGACGTTTGCATTCCACTATGTTAGTATATGGTTTGTGTTCTCTCTAGGCCCATTACAATCTATTTTATTTTCTACTGTTTGCACTATTCTATGTCTGGTTACTTACCTGGTTTTGGTTATTAGTGTATATATTGTGTATACTACTTACCTCCAGAAGGCGTATTTCCTCTAAGATATTTTTGGCCTTGTTTCACTAAAATAAAGAACCTTTATTTTTGGTAACAGTGAGTATTGTCTTTTATTATTTATAAGTACTGTGTAATTATAGTGGAGTTGCAGGAACTTTGCATGTCTCCTAGTTCAGCCTTGGCTGCTTTGCTACAGCTACCCCTAGACAGCCCAAGCTGCTAGAACACTGCCTACATTTCACTAATTAGGGATAACTGGACCTGGCAGTACAAACCAGGCCAGCCTCCGACAATGACAGTCTGTGGCATGTGAGAAATGTGAGAGTGTCAGTTAAATTGGTACATGTGATGTTGCAGCTGTGTTGCTGTTGTGTGACACAATGTTCTGTCCACTTCACTGTCCCTGTGCCTAAGATGAGCAGATGTGTGTTTCTGTGTAATGTGGCAGTGCAGTGTCAGTGACGTGCCCAAAGGGGAAATTTGATAGCTGTGTATGTGTCATTGGTTGTGAATGACTCTTACCTGGGACACAATGTCAAGTGTACTTGGTGCCCATGGCGTCTTCCCCATATCATGTGGCTTAATGTTGCACTTGATGACACAGGTATGTGTTTTGTCTTACCGTTGGTTAAATCCGTGGCAGCATGGATTTTTGGCTCCATCAATGAGCAGCATCCACAGCAGGACATGTGTGATGGGCTCCTTGACAGCACAGAACGTATAAGGTTGCCTGGAGGTGAGTTGTTTCCTTCATACTTTCCATTTCGAACTGCTGGGACGTGGTGGTTGGACTGCCACAGTCACGTAGGTAGTGAGCAACATCATAATGTGTCTGTCAGAAACACTGGCTCCTTTGGCCTGTTTGTCCTGCCTCTAGACCTCGGCAGTCTTAGCTGCCTGGCGGAGCCAGCGGGACAGGAGTGTTCTTTCCTTTATGGGATCGCCAATGTTGTAATACGGTGGTCTGACCTCCATGTCTGACTGCCAAGCCTATGGCGGTCAGACCGCCAC
Organism: Pleurodeles waltl; assembly: GCF_031143425.1. NCBI lineage: Eukaryota > Metazoa > Chordata > Amphibia > Caudata > Salamandridae > Pleurodeles > Pleurodeles waltl. The sequence continues at coordinate 1,243,533,351 of NC_090440.1, read as the reverse complement.
CGTCGCTAGGGAGGTGCATGGACCACTAAACTCATACTCAGCCCCTTAGTCTTTAAACATTATGGCTCCATATGAGAAAGCAGGCATCACCTTGCAGCCTACATCTGTTATAAGAGCTCGCAGATTTGGGTTTGCCAAGTTATTTTTTAGATGTCCCACATTGCACTGTAAATGCTTAGCTAATACCTTTAAGGGTTCTTCTTCTTTTGCTCTTTTACCGACTCGTTCACCCAGGTGCACACCCAGGTATTTAAAACATTCCACTCACTTCAAGGGTGAATCCCCAACATGCTAAAATAATTTTTAAATCAGGTTCCTGCAACTATCCATAATCTGGTTTTATTTAAACTGATCTTGATATAATTATCTTTACAGTAATGAGCAAGGGCATTGAGAGATCACTGTAAGCCTACTTAAGTAAAATCTAGCATGACCCTATCATCTGCATATTGTACAGTTTGAACATTCCGACTGACCAAGAGCAGTTGGTATGATCTAGGGTGGACCTGGCTGCTTTCAAATCTGCCATGTAGAGGTTAAATAACAGGGGTGTAAGGATCAATCTTTGTTCAAGACCTTTATCTGTAAAAAAAATTCTGAAGAGGACTAATTTGTTCTCATATAGATTTTTACCCATGTCTCACTGTACAGCCACCCAACTGCTTTTAATAGCTCCCCAGCTGGTTAACTTCCCCAAAGCCTGTCTCTTGGGACGTGGTTGAAAGCACTACTGAAATCAATAAATGGCGCGTAGAGTGGCAGGGAGTTTCGGAAAACAGCATCCTAAAGTTGACAGGAGAGGGTGACCAAATTATCCTCCAAGTGACAGTTTCTTTGAAACCAGATTAAAAACAAGAAATCAATTGTTTTTCAATAGCCCAAGCTTCTACCTTCTCATTAGGTAATCAGTCATAGCATTTTCCCACTATATGCAATAATGCTATCACAGAGTAGTTACTAGGTGATTGACAGCTCCCCTTCTCATGGATTGGTACTAAAATAGACTCACGCCAGCTATCAGGAACCGAGCTCGTATGCTAGCAGTCAGCATAAACAGACGTTACAATTGGACCAACATGGAGTTGTCTGATTTAAGAACAGCAAGCACTTCATTTTTACCTTGGACGCCAGTCCCTCTTTGATTACTTAGCTGCTTGCTGATCTTTCTTTTGCTGCACTACTGGATGATTACTTTAGGATTTGCCACTTCTCTTGTGGGAGGCTCCTCCCTTTTGAAGTAAATACCAAGTTCTCACAGAGTGTGAGGTCAACTAACTTTAGAGCACCCTTTGGTGGAATTGTTAATTGGCGAATCTTCTCCTTCTACTCTAGGGGTTTATCTGGCAATACTTTCTCTCTCCCCTTGTTGCTGGTGTAGACCTTGTTGTTAGGGTGGGGTGGTCCAATTCATATAACTGTTGAATGTGTTCTGTCCAATGCTTCGGTGAGATGTTACAATTTGTTTGTTTTATGCCTCAGGTTTATTACCAAGGCCGCAAAATTTCCTCAAATCTTTAAATTTAACAGCCACCTAGAATCTAGCCCAGTTTTGTTTATTGTTCTTTATTTTCAAACCCCATCTTTGCTTTCGGTATGATCACCTCAAAAATTTGATCTTATCTTTCAAATCCTTAGCTGAAATACTTTTCTTCGTAGAAGTTTGCAGGGCTTCATTGAGTTCTTTCCCTAAATTCCTGGTTTCCAACCCCAAGTGCGAGTCAAATGTGGCCTGTGGGCATTTTCTCGACTGCTGTGACTCTTTGACCTTCCTTGTAAGAATGTTATTGTTCTTTTTCAACCTTGCTCTGGGTTATATTTTCCTCATGGATAACTTTTAATCTATTAAAGATGCCTTTTGCAGTCCTTTTATTTCTATCCGACTCTTCCTACTTCCAGACAATCGAAGTAAGTAGGGCCATATCACTTTGATTACCCATCAGTGATAATTTTGGGAAGCTGTATCACCAGCACAGGATTTTACATGACAATACTGCATGATCACTAGACAGTTTTGATGTGATCTGGAAGCCACAGATAGGGTGGAAGTGATCAATTGAGATCCAAATATAATCTAATGTCGCTAATCTAAAGGAGGAGACATGCATATAGGTCGCCGGGGTATCACTACTGATCCTGCCATTCAGGCACGATAGGACCAGGGTTTGCAGGTTGGTTGCCATATATTCACCAAAGGCCTATTTTTTCTGATCTTGCTTGGACACTGGTGGGGCTTCCAAATAGGTATTCCCCATGTCTTTCCAGTCCTCAGAATAGCTTGAACCCAATACATTTGAATTCAAATCACCGGCAGAGCTTCCACATACTGTAGCTTTATAGCTGCCAATCTCTCCAACAAAATTGTGGCTCTGTCCCTCTTTCTAACACAAAACAGGGTAAATAAATATATTTCTAATTATCATATTATGGGGCATTTCCTATGAAAACTGCATTTCGAGTTGATTTTAACAAAGATCATTATCACTTGCCGAGATGTTTGAGGCATTAATCACCCCATTGGTTTTTATTTTAATAGACACTCCACCACTTGGGTGCCCACTGCTTGTGGAAGGCCTAGCTGGAGCTGTGAATTCTAAGCAATCTCACAGAGGCTCCTCTTCCAGCCTCCATGTCTCCTGCATGCATATACCATCATTTAACATCAGTTCCTCTTGATCTCTTTGCTTATCCTCGTCATCTCTCTCGCATTCTAATAGCAAACCTTTAATTCTTTGCTTGTTTAGCACCTTATTCCGCCACAGGGTTTTTGCTTTATTATTCTAGTTAGTCAATTCCAGTTCCCATTCTCTTAGGTAGCTTTGCACTTCCTGGTGCTCTCCCCAGGCATGATTGCTCTTACCCCTAACCTCGTTCTTTCGAATGGCATGAGGTGTATATAATTTTATCGGCTCTCTGGAACTACTTTTGAACTCTGCAGTTGTGTCTTTTAAATTGTGTTGTCACCTCCCTGCCCCCACAGGGTCGTGTTCTCTACCTCAGGTTTTCTCTTTCAAGATTTTATTGTCCATCCCTAAGAGTTGGCTACGATCCAATCATCTTCTTGCGCTCCTTTTGCAGTTCTCAACACAGATGAGGGTTACTCAAGATATATATCTTTGTGATGATATTTCCTTGCTGATTGAGGATATGAGCTAAGTATTGCTGGGTACCGGACATGTTAGTGGCGTGAGAGCTTTATGTCCCAAGAGGCCAGTGATAATCGGTGTTGTTCAAACTAGTGAACAATTATTTCCTCATTTAAACCTTTATCTTTTTGGTCATAATTGTCCCCCTGTCCTGGGGTCTTGAATGCCACATATTCAATATTTTGCGATTTCTGATCTTCTTTAATCCAGGGATTTTTAAAGATAATCTGAGTTTATTCTGTCTATTCAGTACAACCCATTTGCCCCATTATTTATATTCCGGCTGAAGAGCAACACTAAAAGCACATTTTGCCAGGCATCTGATGCTATTGGCCACTTGTGACTTTCTTCAAGATATTATTTGATCTTCCTCTGCATGTTGTAAGGGCTCGCCCATAAAATGGGCAAATGGCAAATACGATGAACCTCACTGATTCAACCTGGTGCAGAAGGTGCAATGTTATTGTTTGCTGTCTCCACTCCCCTTTGATCCTGGCGTACTTCCAGGGCCTGGTACTGGAAGGGAAGGGTAGGGCTTGTTGGCTAGATAGAAGTTATTTCTGATGGTAATTTTAAACCTATCCTTTTCTGTGCTTTAATCGGCTCCAGGACTTCCTTTTTAAATTACGATGTTGAGGTTTGGGTACTCATATCCATTGCTTCGCATAATATTATGGGCTTCCGCTCCCTGTAGCCCTCATACTCTGGCCACCCTGGTCCTCCAGTCTTTGGACCACAATTCCATAATTCTCTTCACATTCCGATCCCCCCCCGCCCCCTTACTCCTGGGTTCCCGTGGGTACCTAAATGACCTATTGGCTTCTTGTGGTAGGGCTAAGTCGATGGATATTTTATTTAGCCCTTCCTTATTCAATTTCTTTAAGGGTTTCTTGTTTTCCTTGATTGGCCACACCAAAGCTCGTCCTGGAGACAAAACTTATTGTTGCTCATTTTTTCTTGTTTACATTTACTGGCATTGGAAGACTCTGAGGTCACTTGACCCGCATGGTCTGACGTTATCCACTGGGGGGTTCAGAGCAGCCTTTGCTTCCGACAAACTGAGCTCTCAGATCTTCCAGCTACCTCTATTAGTGATTCTTATTTATTCTAGTTTCTATATCTCCTTTCTGCCCTTAGGTTTGCTTTATCTTTAAATTCAGTTTTTCTCTTCGATTATGTTTTAAATTCTGTTTTTGGAGTAGCTTTTCAGTTGGGGGTCTGTCTTCCAATGCACCCTCCTGAGTTGTTGGACGAAGGACTTCTAATGGTCAGTTAAATTCCCTTTTATTTTACTTGTTGGGCACTCTCTTCTAATAAGGCTAATAAGGGTGTTTGTAGTAGCTCCCCCCATATTAGGTCTTGTATTTGTGTGTTCATTACCTCTGATAGTTCTATGATTTCATCCACTATTGGATTGTATGGACACCAAACTGCTTGTCTCTGGCAAATGCTTGGGCCCGCTGATTGAGTTGCTCCAACTTTGAGCCAGGATTACAAGGCCCTAGCGCCTCTTAGCGCCAAACTAACATCATTTTTTAGGCTAATGTGGCATTAAGGAAAACATTCTCCTCTGCCATATATGCAAAGTGGTGCAATGCTTCCATTACGTCACTTTGTAACTCCTTGCGCCACTTTATGCCTATGCCAGGCATAATGTATGCAAGTGGGGCATTACGGCTCTGGGAGGCCCATAAAAATGGCGCAGTGAAATTTACAACATTTCACTGAGCCATTTTTTAGCATAATTTTTAATGCCTGCTCAAAGCAGGTGTTAAAATGATGTGCCCATTACTTTGAATGGGCCTCCCTCTACTGTGCAGGATTAGCGCAAAAGTATTAGACCCACAATTTATGGCTCTAATTCTTCAAAGTAGCACAATAGCATCATAAATTATGAAGCTATTGCCCTAACATGCGCCATGGTGTTCCGTATTGTGAATACAGTGCACACATGGTTTTGTTAGGGGAGCGCAGGGGGCGCAAGAAAAGTGGTGTATCACAGCTTATGGGCCACTTTCTTGTAAATCTGGCCCTTAGTGTGGATAGCCACAGTAAAGTTGACAAGAGTTTGTAATGCTTCAATTGGAATAACCAATTTTTCAGCATGACGTTTGCTGACATTAGCAATTTGTGATAGAACTTTAACTATTGCCTCGCCCCAACACTGTGGCATGTCAGGTTCCAATGCACTCCACCGATCTCCATCCTTGGTTCTGACTTGTCAAAACTTGGCAGTTTCACCTTATCATCTTCCCATGCTATAGTGACACACGTTTTATATTCCTCCTCTATTTTCATTACAAAAAAAAATCACTGCCTTTGTCAATTTTATCAACCGGCGGAAAAGCCTGTGAGTCAGCAAATGTGTTTCTGACTATAATCACTACAATATTGGGATTGGCAGAGGAGCTCGACAGGACCCCACTAATTCTGCTTGTTGGACTATGTCGTCTTTATCCTTTACTAATAGAGGGCCTTTGCTATCTTTGCCTTTCTTTGGTCCCCTGATGCCGAGCCACTCCGGGGTTGGGGGAGGCTTGCCTTACAATGTAGGTCACGGAAGGTGTACTCATGAGTGCGCCTTTATATGGGACTTTGCCAGATTTAGACCCCTCACTCCATAATCATATATTTTTTCTAGTGTGTGTGGCTATGGTGACTTCAATTTCTTCTTTCGTTTCTATGTTCCCCCTAAAGAGTTATTTTATGTTTGGATTACTTGGATTAAACAGTTTGGGTCTTGGATGTTCCAATTCCTTATCCGGCATTTACAATACCTGATTGTCACGGGTAAACGGATGGTTTGATGTAACTGTCCTTTTACTCTTGTCTGACATTTGAGCTGGTTTTACAGTAGCCAACTGGAGGAAGAATGAATTTTGCATTCGCATTCAAAAAGCTTCCCATTGGGATATTACTCAACCACCCTTTTCTCGCCCTACGGCATTTCCGTGTGCCAATGTGAAAGGGTGCGGGGCTAATAGGGAACAATAAGAGAAATGGGGAAGCTCACCACATCGCAACCTATCTAGGTGGAGGTGGATGGATGATACGAGTCAAAATGTGGAGAGTGAGGTAGGCCCAAGCAGCTGCTAAGCTGGCCGCTTCCACAGCCCTAGAACACTCCACCCAGGGTGTTATAGCCGTGGCCAACTGCATTCCATCCCATTTGCCCTTCTGTCAGCTCCTTCCTCTTAAGCTCAGGGGCCAGGGCTATGGGCCACCTCGAGATGGCAGCTATGGCATGTGAAACACCCCTCCGGTGGAGTGCAGAACCACTGTTTCCAGCGGTGGAGTCTGGAAACGAAATAAATAATGTGTGGGCTAGAGGTCCACAGGGTAAACTGGGGAGTGGGCCTGGGCACCAAACCTCCGGGGCTCTGACCTCAAGAAAAGACAAAAAATAAGCCTTTTGATCCAGATAAAAAAACAGCTTTCACCCAGCTAGTGTCTAATAAAAAAAATTACGCACAAAGGCTGCCAAATTCCAAGCTCTTACACCTCAAAGATTCATATAGCATTTTTAGTTTCTATAGTGTCCAATAGAACTGTTATTTTTTTGCCATAACTTAACTCAGACCTTTCACTTCTTTATTTCTTAAAGTTCATGTTATTTTGGTAAGATGTTCCACATGAATTCCATTGAGAAACTCTTAACTCCTTGAGTTAGGCTACCAAAAAGCGCGCTAAGAATACTTCCCAAAAAAACACTTTGGGGCATATTTAGAAGCCTATTGCGCCTCCCTGTGCCTCATTAGTGTCATTTTTTTTTTACACTGATGTGGACTTAGGTAAGCATTTCTGACGTGTCATATTTACAAAGTGGTGCAATGTTTGCATTGTGCCACTTTGTAAACCCTTGCCCAATTATGCCTGTGCCAGGCAAAATGAATGCAAGTGGGGCATTTCTAGTGCTAGGAGGTCCTACAAAATGGCATAGTGAAATCTACAAGATGTAACTGGGCCATTTTTTGCATAATTTTTAACTCCTACCTAAGGCAGGTGTTAAAATGATGCACCCATATTAGTCTATGGGACTCCCTTTACTTTGAAGGATTAGCACCTTAATTTTTGGCACTAATCCTGCAAAGCACCACAATTGACGCTATTGTTCTAACATGCGCTATAGGTTGCCGTATTGTAAAGGTGGCACACACATGGTGTTGTTAGAGTGGTGCAGGTCACCACAAGAAAAGTGGCACATCAGGAGTGAGGTGCCAGTTTCTTGTAAATATGCCCCTTTGCCGTTAGAGCCTTTTTGAGCACTCAATCAGCTCCCATCAAGGTAGTGATCTCCCTGTAACTTCAGAACCAGAGTTCCTCCCACAGGCATACACATTTTGAACAAGTTGGAGTTAAAATCATGTTTTTTTCAATATAGGGGTACTATATTTACAGAAGTTATATAATGACTTTTTGACATTCTCATCACAAATCTCAGGGGGTCAGTTAGACCTTTGTGGAGAGCCTGCCAGGTTTGTTGAAGCTACTTCTACCCTTCCTGTGGCATCACGCCGACCCTATTTTGAGTAGTATGACAAGCTGGTGGCTAATTTTTTACCAAGCTGCAAAACAAATAAAGTTCATGGAGGAATCATTTGCATACATATATTACAGCAGTATTAAATACTATTAATGTTGTAATTAACCATAAATAAAATTCCATAAATGAATAAGTCTTCAAACAGCATGTAATTGGTTTCTTGGAAAATTAAGAATTTTTATGTATTCACTAATAATATATCCATCAACGTAGCAAAGCAACAGATAGATTTTTTGGTGTTTTTATACACATGCACTGGTGAACCCTCTAGTCCACAATCACTTTACATCCAAGGGACAGAAAGGGAGCACCAACCCTCCTGACTTTCCAATCTTTCAAACAATCAGAAATCACTCCTAAGGGACGCCAGCAGCTCACAAAGAACTTCATCATGGAGAGTATAAGGTTGACGTTTTGGTCTCCCAAGGCTCAAAACGTCCATGAGACCATACTCAGGACAATGTGTCAAAGTTGATTAAATCACAATAATTGTTGCTCTCCACACCAACTTCATAGCATAGCATTGCTTAATTCTTTTCGCACATTCAACGCTTGTCAGTTACTCCGGTATAAAAAAAGGACAATGTAATTTCACCACAGATACATCAACTGCCACCAGGCTCGAATCAATCAATCAAGTTGGAGTTTAAATCATTGTTTTTTTAAATATAGGGGTACCATCATTTACAGAAGTTATAATATGATTTTTTGAAATTCTCATCACAAATCTAAGGGGGTCGGTTAGACCTTTGTGGGCAGCCTGCCAGGTTTGCTACTTCTACCCTTCCATTGGCATCACGCCGACCCTATTTTGAGTTATATGGCAAGTTGGTTTGCTAATTGTTTACCAAAGCGCTAACACCAACATGATAGAAAGCCATGAAAAAATAAAGGGTAGGTGTAGGAGGCTGGCCTGGCTTATAGTGGGTACTTTGTGGTACTTACACCTTGTGCCAGGTCCAGTTTTCCCTTATTAGTAGAATAGAGGTGTTCTAGCAGCTTAGGCTGATAGAGGTAGCTATAGCAGAGCAGCTTAGGCTGAACTAGGAGACACGCAAAGCTCCTACTATACCACTTATATCACTTAGCACTATATCATAAGAAAACACAATACTCAGAGTTACTAAGAATAAAGGTACTTTATTTTAGTGACAATATGCCAAAAGTATCTCAGAGGATATACCCCCTTAGGAGGTAAGTAATATACACAAAATATACACACACAAACCAAATCAGGTAAGTAAACAGTCAGAAAAGCAGTGCAAACACTGTAGAACACATTAGAATGCAATAGGGAAAAATAGGCCTAGGGGCAACACTAACCATACACTCCAAAAGTGGAATGCAAAACACGAATGGACCCTAGGCCTAATGTAGTGTGGAGAGGGTCACTGGGAGTGTAAGAAAACACTAAAGGTGTCCAAGATACCCCACACCAAGACCCTGAAAAGTAGAAATAAAGTTACCCTACTACCTCAGAAAGACAGTAAAGTCATGATAGGGGATTCTGCAAGGGCAACAATTGACTGCAAAGCACTGAAGAAGGATTCCTGGACCTGAGGACCAGTAAAGGAAGAGGACCAAGTCCAAGAGTCACGCAAGTGTCCGGGGGGGCAGAAGTCCACTAAACCCTGGAAGAAGGTGCAAAGGGGCTGCCTCCGGGTGGAAGAAGCCAAAGATTCTGCAACAACGGAAGGTGCCAGGAACTTCTCCTTTGGTCAGAAGATGTCCCATGGCGTGCTGGAGGAGGCAGAGTTGTTTCCTTGCAGAAAGACCACAAACAAGCCTTGCTAGCTGCAAGAGTCGCAGTTGAAGGTTTTGGGTGCTGCCAGGGCCGAGGAAGGACCAGGAGGTTGCCCCTTGGAGGAGGAGACCGCAGGAAGTGCACAGCAACAAGGAGAGCCCATGCAGAAGCAGGCAGCACCCGCAGAAGCACCTGAACACGCCTTCAGAAGATCTGAGCACAACAGTCGACTCAGCACAACAAAAGGGAGTCCCACGAAGTCAGAGTCCAACTCAGCGAGTTGGGTAATGCAGGACGGAGTGCTAGGGACCTGGGCTAGGATGTGCACAAAGGAAGTCTTGCAAAAGTGCACAGAAGCCCTAGCAGCTGCAGTTCACGCAGTACACAGGATTACTGTCTGGCGTGGGGAGGCAAGGACTTACCTCCACCAAATTTGGACAGAAGGGCCACTGGACTGTCAAAGACACTTGGACCCAGCTCCTGTGTTCCAGGGACCAAACTCGTCAGGATGAGAGGGGACCCAGAGGACCAGTGATGCAGAAGTTTGGTGCCTGCGTTGGCAGGGGGAGGATTCCGTCGATCCATGGGAGATTTCTTCTTGGCTTCCAGTGCAGGGTGAAGGCAGACAGCCCTCAGAGCATGCACTACCAGGAAGCAGTCGAGAAAGCTGTCAGGATGAGGCGCTACAATGTTGCTGGTAGGCTTCTTGCTACTTTGTTGCAGTTTTTTAGGTGTCCTGGAGCAGTCAGCGGTCGATCCTTAGCAGAAGTCGAAGAGGGAAGTGCAGAGGAACTCTGGTGAGCTCTTGCATTCGTTATCTGATGAGATACCCACAGGGGAGACTCTAAATAGCCTTCAGAGGAGGATTGGCTACAGAGAAAGGTAAGCACCTATCAGGAGGGGTCTCTGACATCACGTGCTGCCACTGGCCAGTCAGAGTTGTCCATTGTGCCCTCACCCCTCTGCATGCAAGATGGCAGAGGTCTGGGACACACTGGAGGAGCTCTGGGCACCTCCCCTGGGAGGTGCTGATCAGAGGAGTGGTCACTCCCGTTTCCTTTGTCCAGTTTTGCGCCAGAGCAGGGCTGGGGGGATCTCTGAACCGGTGTAGACTTGTTTATGCAAGGAGGGCACCATCTGTGCCCTTCAAAGCATTTCCAGAGGCCAGGAGAGGCTACCCCTCTCAGGCCCTTCACGCCTATTTCCAAAGGGAGAGGGTGTAACACTGTCTCTCAGAGGAGATCCTTTGTTCTGCCTTCCTGGGAATGGGCTGCCCAGGCCCCAGGGGGGCAGAAACCTGTCTGAGGGTTGGCAGCAGCAGTAGCTGCAAAGAAAACCCCGGAAAGATGGTTTGGCAGTACCTGGGCTCTATGCTAGAGACCCGGGGATGCATGTAATTGTCCCCCCAATACCAGAATGGTATTGGGGTGACAATTCTATGATCTTGGACATTTTACATGGCCATGTTCTGAGTTACCATGGTGACGCTGCATATAGGTATTGACTTATATGTAGTGCACAGGTGTAATGGTGCCCCCGCACTAACAAAGTCTGGGGAAACGGCACTGAACAATGTGGGGGCACCTTGGCTAGTGCCAGGGTGCCCTCACACTAAGTAACTTTGCACCTAACCTTCACTAAGTGAGGGTTAGACATATACGTGACTTGTAAGTTACTTAAGTGCAGTGTAAAATGGCTGTGAAATAACGTGGACGTTATTTCACTCAGGCTGCAGTGGCAGTCCTGTGTAAGAATTGTCTGAGCTCCCGATGGGTGGCAAAAGAAATGCTGTAGCCCATAGGGATCTCCTGGAACCCCAATACCCTGGGTACCTAGGTAGCATATAATAGGGAATTATAAGGGTGTTCCAGTGTCCCAATCAGAATTGGTAAAATTAGTTACTAGCCTGAAGTGACAATTTTAAAAGCAGAGAGAGCATAAACACTGAGGTTCTGGTTAGCAGAGCCTCGGTGATACAGGTAGGCACCACACAGGGAACACATATAGGCCACAAACCTATGAGCACTGTGGTCCTGGTTAGCAGGATCCCAGTGACACATATCGAACATACTGAAAACATAGGGTTTTCACTATGAGCACTGGGTCCTGGCTAGCAGGATCACAGTGAGACAGTAAAAACACCCTGACATATACTCACAATCAGGCCAAAAGTAGGGGTAACAAGGCTAGAAAGAGGCTACCTTTCTACAGTAGGCTGCTTGTCTTCTTGTCCTCCCTTTTTTATTATTCAGAAACAAAGCAGAAATGGGTCTCTTGAAACCAACCAGACAAAAAGTAGATGCATGTTCATTCCATGCATAGTACTCTCTATACAAGGCTCACTGTAACAATGTTTAAGAAGTTACAAGACAACTTTCTTTACCGATTGAGCTGGTACACTTCCTCAGATATGCTTAATTGGTTGGGTCAATAAAAGAAGGAGAGGATAAGGTTGGGATCGGTGCGTATAACACAATGAGTAGATAGAAGATGTGGTGAACAAAGATGCGCATAAGGAATTTCAACCTCAAGAAAACCAGGAACAGACATTACTGAAACAAGGATTGGACACTATATACGAAGTTTGAAGTTCATTAATGTGAATCTTGCGGGTACTATGGGAACAATTGACACAGTTTACATTATCTCCACTGAATTATGACCAACAATTATGAAGATATTTGAGTAGTCCTTTATGAAGTCTTAGTGAATACTTTTGCTTGATGAAATACGTTTTGGCTGGAACTGTGATTAACTAGAAATGAAATTGTATGTATAGAAGTGTCAGAGGAGAGGTCCTCAAGCACTGAATAAAGCAAGATGCAACTAGAGAATTTATAAAAGGATGATACTGACTTTATTTCACTTTGGACACGTGCCTTGGATTTCTATTTGTTTTGTCAATCCCTTGATTTTTTTTTTGGGGGGGGTTAGGTGGATTTCCCTTCCCAGCAGCACCGTATTTGTTGACTTAAATTTGTGTGAATCTGTCACCGTTCTTTCCTATAAAACACCCTTCTATATGTTCTAAATGTTGGAGTTGCAGCAACTAGGACCTTTTCTACAACTGTTATTGGATTTACTATACAACCATCGGTAGATTGTGGCAAGTGTTCTGGAACAGACATTTTTGTATAATTTTCTGGCAATTATCTATTATTCTGTGTAACGATAAATGTAGAATCCATAATGCCTTCTCCTGCATGCTTGCCTCCTCTTTGTGATGCCTCAATGTTATGAGAAGACTGGTGTGACACATTTGAAACATATTTAAAAGCTATTAGTGGAGAGGTATTTTCACTAAGCGCAAATTGGCCATATTAAGTATAATTTGGAGGATGATGAAAGAAACGTTTTGTAACAGTTACCTATTCCTAGTGATTCACACGGAGATGAAGATGATATGGATGTAAATGATGATTATTTGCGAGCCATGAGGGCTTTGGAGGAGAATTATGACCCAAAATAAATATTGTAATGGAGTGGCATGCATTTTGTTTCTTGTGGACAGTGCTTGATTGACTGTGAGTTTGTGTAAATATTGATTTGTTGTGGAACTAGTGGGATATTTAGAACAAACCCCTTCTGGAAGTGGTATAAGTCTTTAAATTGGTTGAGGCAATAAAGAATGCTTTATCTCCCGCTAATAAAGATCAACTCAGGTATTTATTGGGAATGTCAGAGTATTAGGTTAAATTTATTGAACATATCTCTTACATAGCAAAGGAATTGCTGGAAATGTTAAAGAAAATGTGAAGTTTGAATTGTCACAAGAATGTGAAGGTGCCTTTAGGCAAATCAAAAGTAGTGTAGTTAATGCCATGAATATGAAACCTTTCAGTGTGAATGATCAATCGATTTTGGTGAAATTGGCATTAAAAAAAAACCTATGGCCTAGTGGTTTCTGCCCCCCTTGGGGACAGATTGGCCTAAGAAAAATAGGCCGATCTGCCTCTAAGGGGGGCAGGAATGGCCCAAAATAAATTTGCCCCCCAGGGGAGCAAAGCTTGCCTAAGGGGGTCACTACCTGTCTGTAAAACAATTATTTTAAAAAATCCCTGGTGTCTAGTGGTTTCTGCCCCCCCTTGGTGGCAGATTGGCCTAATGAAAATAGGCTGATCTGCCCCTAAGGGGGGCAGAAATGGCCTAAATATAATTTGCCCCCAGGGGAGCGAACCTTGCCTAAGGGGTTGTTCCCCTTGCTTGAAATTGAAGTTCAAAAAAATCCCTGGTGTCTAGTGGGTTCTGCCCCCCAAGAGGGGCAGAAAAGGCCTAAATATATTTTGCCCCCCCAGGGGAGCGACCCTTACCTAAGAGGTTGCTCCCCACATCTCAAAAACAAACCAAAACAAAAAAACAAACAAAAAAAAAGATCCCTGGTGCCTAGAGGTTTCTGCCCTCCCTGGGGGCAGATTGGCCTAATAACAATAGGCAGAAAAGGCCTTGAAAATAATTGCCCACCCGAGGAGGGACCCTTGCCCAAGGGGTCGCTCCCTTATGCCAATTTCAAGGTGAAAAAATATCCCTGGTGTCTAGTGGGCATTTCACCAGCCGGATCGCTTCATGATCGGGCTGCTGAAATGCTCTGAGAGACATCAAAGGGAAGCAAATTCCTTTCCTTCCCTTTGAATCCTCTCAGGCCCCCAATACATGATCGGAAGAGAAATGCTCTGGCATTTCTCTTCCGATATGCGCTTGAAGCTGAGATTCCAGCACAGTGGGGCGGCATCTGATGAGGTCAGCCCGCGATCGCTCGCTGATGTCATCAGACGTCACTGGAGGGGTGGTGGTGGAAGGGGAAGACATTCCTCTTCCAGCCCTGCCATTGGAGGAGGCACAGCCCTCGGGGTGAGCGCTAGCGCTTCTCCTGAGGGCCAGTACTAGGACATAATAGTTACATCCGTGGCGCGACAGCGCCGCAGCCACAGACTTAACTGTTACCTTCTTGGCACCCAAGGAGTTAAAACACAATCAGTGTAGGCATAATGAATAACACTGAAAACCACCTTGGCAGATGTGGACCAGACCTGTTCCTATATGTCCAGGAACTGTAGCCCCCAGTGACCTGTGTAAATGTGTTGCAATATGTGTCATGAGCCAAAAGTCAGCCTTGTCAGACAGTGGTTGTATGAAGAATGCAGAGATAAAGGCAACTACAGAGCAACTTGGACTCTAAATCTCCATTTAATAGTCATCCTACGCCTCAATGTTGAATCAAAAGGCAAATGTTAGCAAGACAAATTGTCAATTAGATTACTCATGTCAGCATCTAACATAGGACACCATTAACATTTTTTTATCTTATTTCAGAGGATATACCTCCACCACCTTAGCAGCTGCCTGCCTGGGATGGCGATCTGGCTGAGGATTACAGCCTGCCAACTCTTGACCAAGATACCCTTTGACAAATCCTGGCCTCCTTTGATACACCATCTCTGGTTGCTAGAAGGTCCAACAGCATTGCAGGGTCTCCAGAAGAACCACCCAGCACCCAACAACCACCATCTGCCAGCCTACCCCAGCCCTGGACTCTGAGGACCCCAAGTAGAGTTCCAACGTCATGCTGTAGGAGTCGAGTGGGAGATGTGAGATGTGGTGCAGGTAGAGATAAGGTCTCTGGCGGGCACACTTGAGGCAGTCCGTAGGTTTCTCAATCCCAATAAGGACACCTCAGCCGCTATATCAGTCCCTGGCTGACATTGCTGGTGTCATGAGACAGTAGCACAAACAACTATCTTCCCAAAGTGGCACCAGTGAGGTTGCCAAACAGATGGGGGCAATCCACAACATCCAGGAGTTTATAAGTGGTCTTGCGCTATTGCCTTCTCATGAGGGGCTGCACAAGTGTCTGCAACCCCTTCTGGCATTCCAAAGTACCCCAGGGATGAACAAAGCAGAGTCAAATGCCTGGCGTGCCCTCCCCTAGCACTTTTCAGTTACAGCCCCTGCTGTGAATAATGCAGCACACAAATTGGCATTGTCCTGTTTGCTGGCATGTAAAGGGGCCTACTGACTAATCATTGACGCAATGCAGGACACCAAGCCAAGTTGATGTGCTGCATTGCTTGATATGGAGAGGGCAGACCTGCACCATACATATGAAGATATTGAGCATTTCGCCTGTCTCTTTTCATTGATGCAGTGCAGGCAGCCTATCTCCAACACAGGCACCCTTGCTCCATGATGCCTGGTTGCTGGCATTTCATAGAAACAGTTTTTGTGCAGGAAGGGATCAGTTCCTGTACAATAGCAAGCTCTCAAGGCATTTCCCTATTTCTGTGTGTGCTGCAAATTGCAGCACTGAATTGCATTGCTTGACTCTGCAACAAGGAGGTGGTGCATGTGCCTAGCAGTTGGTGTTCACATGCAACACCCACAGAGTTTGACACTGACTCACGTAAACCTAGTGTAGCCCCAAAAATGTAAACATCCCCAGAAGAGGTATAACAAGGAGAAGTGTTTAAAACATTCTTGGCTTTTTCATTTTCATGTGTGATGCATTTTGCAGCACACATAGAACATACTAAACAAGTCCATGTATGGTTTATTTGCAGGATGGTGCAGAAAGACTATAATGGAACTTGACATCAGATTGGGTGAAGACATAAGTCTTTTCTACAACACCATATTTACACCCACAAATTTAAATGAGTCATCCTGAATATTCATGGGTGTTTTCTGGCAACCTCCCTCCACCTCAAGGCTTCTGCTATGCACCCATAGCTTAGAATAAATCAAGGAAGCCTATTGAGGTGCCTCAATTGACTCCCTAGATATGAGGTCAAGATGAGCCACACAGCGTGACTTTGCATGGCCTCATGAATATAGTAGAGAGACTTGTGTCATTTAAGGTCCAAAAGGAGTGGGACACCAGCAGCACCTGCCTGTAGTACATTCTACCATATCCGTATACACTTCAATACTAGGTTGTCTTGTGGATGCAGTACCCACTCAGAGAGTGACATAAAATGGCTAGTTAAGGCAGTCAACAGTATATGTAGCATCCAGGGGACAGATTGACTGTCTAGATTTCCAATGGATGTGTCCGGGTAGATATGACACATGTTGATATGTGCATACCTACAGTTACCAGAGAGTCATACCCATCAACCACCATATCCTGTTGTGGTAGGCACACCTCTGCTGCATGGGTTTGTGCCTGGATGGATATGTGTTGCAAATGCACAGTGGCAGAAGGCCAGCTTGGCTATCCAAAAAATGTCTGATTTATTCCAAGGAGGTATCTGTTTGCTATTAGCATGTATCACAAGATGTTCACATGGGCATTTCTTGTCACATACTGCCATTTCGACCTAGATTGTATCAGTGTGTGGTTCCTTGGCTGGATTCACCTTGCAATTAGACTTTGCGTCTGGGCAAATGTTTCATGTTCAGTCTCTTTGTGTTGTGTTTTTACAATCACACATAAAATGTAGTCATAGGAGTGAACCCCTTGTTTGTATCTGAGTGCAACACACCAACATAGTAGGATGGCTCCCTGCTTGGTCCATTTGCATATTAGTCTAGTGGGGCATGAGTGGAAGCATTGCTACTATGTAGCCAATCATGCACTGAGACAGTTGAATATTTTGTATGTATATGTGTGTTGTGAGATGCCACAATGGATTTAATATGTGCCTGGCGACATTGATGTAGCATAAGTAGCCTGTATGGGTTGGACTGTGTTCCCATGCACATACTATGTGCCTCAGCTCACAGCCATCAGTCTACAAGTTAACTCTGCTATCCTCCACACGTATGAGGCTGTATAAGTGGCTAGCTCAACAGCAGGCACACACTCATTGCACACTATTTATTTAGCACCATTTGGATTGTGTTTGGATGTTGACAGTCATTACACTACAACAAACACATTATCATTACTTGTTGGTTTGGTGTCTGTCTTTCCAACAGACCTGCATTTGGCACAGGTTAGTGACATGCACACACTTTTGGAATTGCGAGATGTTGTCAGAGCCCTGTTTGTTACACACTGCTTCATACCTTTGTTGTGTGGCAATTACTAGCATGCGTGATGTGAGTGTTTGCAGGTTCCAGTAACTTGGAAGTAGGATTGCTTACACTTTGGTAGTGTTAAAAAACGATTTGTCATTTTATTACACTTTTGTTATGCAGTCCATATATTTGTGATGCCTTGATTTGTTTTGTGCATCTGCAAAAACAATTGTGCACAGTTTGGTCTCTCCACCATGTCCCAGTAGTTGAAGCTACAGTTTGCTATTGGTTCTCATCTTCCTCTTCATCCTCACCCAGGCCTTAATGGTCCTCATTTTCCTCATCCTATGGGACATTGGTCAGCACACATATTTTTGTGCAAAATGAAGCAGAAAAGTATGATCTTACATACCATAGGGGCGAGTAGGACAATCTCCCCCGGACATGTCAAGACAGTGACAGCATGTATTTATGACTCTAAAAGTCTGCTCCAGTATGGACTTGGTCCTGCTGAGTGCATGGTTGTAGCTCCGCTGGGCATCCATCTGGGGATGTGCATATGGACTCATAGCACATGGCTGCAGACCATATCCTTGGTCAGGTGAAAAGACAGGAAAAGAACAATCAGACAATGGTCATGATGGTTGATGTGCCCACATGTATGTGCATTCTGTTTTGTGGGGCATGTACTGAAGTTGTTAGCCTACATGCACGTTACGTTTTGGCATGACTGACACTGTATTACACCTACAAGAACACTGGTCTGTGTGATACGCTTACTATTTTTAATACTTGTGAGTGGCAATACCATAAATGTGGTGATTCTTTACTAGTATGGAGAGTCAGTTAGTTTTTGAGGAAACGCTTCTCTCACACTCCTCCATTATGTTTGTTTGGGATTACTGTTGGTATTTCTGGAGTGACGCATGTTTGATGATGCATCTTTGAGCCTAGGCAGATAATGTTGTCTTATTCATTGAAACATATTTGTATTTCACAGTAATAGTCACTGGTGTACATTAGCTACTGCCATGGAGAAAATAATGAGTGTGTGTCACTGTGGGACCTGAGAGTCTACACATGGCAGTGGAACCTGGCCACGATGTTGACAGTACACAAGGGGAAAGATATGTGGGAGTCTTGCACTGTAATATGCTACTGTGAAAATCCCAGAACTGCACTGCTTCACTGATTGCGGACAGTGTAGGACATCATTCTCAACATTATGCTGTGTCCTTGGTTTGCAGCTTGGAATGGCAGACTATGAGCAGCATAGCACCACAACAGGAACAGAATGTGAATGAGGAAGTTATGGCAGCCTGTCCTATTAGCTGTACTTTGTGCATTAGGGTCTACCTTGCTGCACATTTGGAACCCTTGGATGACTGTTAGAGTAGGTTTGTGTGACACAAAATGGAGAGGACATAGGATGGCGGGTGTGTGTGTATGATTACTAAGGTAATTTCCCATGGTACACATGACCTGGGGAGAACCAAATATTTGATACTTTCTCAGTTTCACTGATATTAGATATATGACATGCCTCATGACAATAGGAGTTATCTGTGAACACACAGACAACAATAATGGAGTCCCTTCCTTTAACACAGTATTGTGACACAGCATTTTACATAGGGTTGCATTGCTGAGGATCCTTCCACCATTTGGGAACACACATAGGGCAATATTTACAGGCTGTTGCCACAGAATAGCACAGGGAGTCACTTACCTGTGCTGCCCTGTGTCAAAAGAAATGGGCAAAAATGTGCCATATTATTGAAATACGGCACACTGTTGTTGCTTCTGCATGTGCAAGACCACAGATTAGTAAATAGTGCCAACACATGCCCTCTTGCACCATAGTGCAAGTTTGTCTGTGTTGTGGGTTAAATTGTTTTTAAGCAGTAAGGAACAACTAACAATATAGGCTTTTTCCTCTTTGAATCTTGCTGTAGAATGCAGCACAAAAGAGTAAATGAAGAGGATAAATAAAGTTATTTCTCCTTGTTTCACCTCCCTTGGGGAGGCACACATTTGTTACACATTGCAAGGTTTCAAGGTCCTTGTACTTCTCCAAATGTTTCAAAGTAAGCCCCATCCATCCTGGACATAGAACAAGGCAGTGCAGCACTTTGCAGTGCCTTGCTTTAGTCCATATCTATGAGGCCACACAAGGGCTCTCAGGGTGACTTTTCTTTGCCTCATAGATATGATTCACCAGAGCGCAAGGGAAATAGATGCCCCAGCACTACAAGTCTCTTGTGCATCAGGCCAACAGTGGCTTAACAGGCTTTAACATGTGTGACTTTGAGGATTATATTGTACATGTGCCATGTGGTATGATGCAAGTATGAGACCCACATCTGCCATGTATACACTGTCTTATACACCCAACACAAATATAGCAATTTTATCCAACATTATTTACTGTCATGAGGTCAGTCGTGCTCGAGATGTGCTTTCCAACTAGTAGGCCATTCCCATCTCTCACATTTTGGAAGCACTTGTTTATGATTGAATGTCTGAAGATATATGCATCACGAGCACTTCCAGGGCACTTTGTCAGTGCATTGATGAACATCCCCAGAATGTCCACTATGGCCTGCACATTGATGTAATATGTGGGACTGCGATTGCTGTACAGGTAGAATGTAGCAGCAGGAGGGACCAGTTGCACATGAGTGCAGTTCATTGTCCCCAACACATGTGGAAATCCAACAATGGCATAGAAGCCCTGCCTGTTTTCTAGTTGTTCTGTTGTTTGTTGGGGAACATGAGGTACTGGGGTGTGAGGCTTATGACAGCATCTAGGATGGAGGGGAGGAATGTGGAAAAAGATGACTGTGATTTTTCTGCCATTCTGGCCAGTTGGCTTGCAATGAGCCAAAAGCCAGCATGTGTAGTATTGCTATCAGCTTGGCCTGCACAGGGACGTTGGTGCACCTCTGGGATGTTTTCTGCAGCCTTGGTGCAATCTGGTGCAGGAGCTGTACAATATAGTCCCTCCTGAGCTTGTAATAGGTGATGACCTCCTCCTCATCCCTGAGGTCAATGAGGGTAGCCCTCTGCTGTTATGTCTGCTCCTTTCTTCTGCACTGCATTCATTGCTGGGGTGATGGTAGTTGTCTTCTCAGTGCTCCTAGCTGCAGTATGAGTACCTCCATGGTGTAGTTGGGCTTGCCAGACACTTTTGGAGATGTTCTGCTTGTGTACCAGTGCCAATGCATCATTTTCACACCTGGGTTGCTGATGTGCAGGAATTTCGATGCATTTTGGATTCTGGATGTCATTTGCCAATGATGCGTCATTTTCCCATTAACACCTGTATATATGGATGCATCAGGTCTGTTGGCATTTTAAGGGGGTTGCCTACCTTGCATATTATAAGCATTACATGACACAGCTGGTAATAATGCAGGAAACACCAACGCAGGGCAGAGAAAAGTGATGCATTATGTCTAATGCGTCACTTTGTAAATATGGAGCAGTGAATGTGCTGCCGCTCTGTCAAAAACAAATAATACAGTGGTGGTGCAAGCTTATTGTAACTATACCCCTGGCTGAGTGCATGCAAACTGGTGTCTTGTAACTATAGATTTAAGTTACTACATTTTAATTATTTACACCTCACCTATATGACTCCTAGTCAGCTGAATAGGATGGACCCTTCTAGGGCAGCAAGATGTATGCTATGTTTTTAGCATCTGACCAGGGCCAGCAATAGGGTCCAGGGGTCCTGGATGGAGGCGATGCCGAAGATTATGTGGACTATGGGCATAGCAGCTCCTCTGATCCCAAAGGCCTGCCTCTTGGGTGTAGTGGCAAGCCCCAGGGGGCAAAAGATTTCTTATAGGCTCACCCAGCTTGAGCTTCTGCTGGCTAAACATTGGGAACCTATTGGTTGGTGGGCACCAGAGTGCCGCTGACATCACTATAGCAGAGGGATCTGTTTGAATGGGAATGGCAAAAGAGAGCCATATGCGCCTTACCAATACTGATCGAAGGCTGTGGAAGCAGTTATGATGTGGGACTTCTTCTCAACAAACTCAATGATGAGGGAGATTTCCGCTAGGATTATTGGTCGGATAGTGGGGTGTGACTTCCACATACTCTGTAATATCATCCAGCTGATGTGATAGCCAAGTGTTAGATTGGTGGCCTTCACGCTATGTACATAGCTCGATGACTTCGAACATGTGAAATTCTGTTCCCAATAATTCATAATTCTGGCACTTATGTTGGCTATGTACAATGCTGCTTGTTATTAAGATGTTATGTAATGTTGAGGTGGAGTCCCTATTTTGTCCTTGGGACTTCGCACTGTCTGGTCTGTTTTGTTGTTTCTTTCATGAAAATCAATAAAACAAAGCTTTAAAAAAAATGACAAATCAGTGAGTAAGTTTTGAAGTAAAGAAAAGTTGTGGAGCAAAACACAGAGCAACAGGTATACTAAATCTAGTAGATTGAATGCACAGAATATCGTAGAACACAGAAGTTGTGTTTGGAAAGTTGGTGACTTGGCCTGGATAAAGGAACACCTCTTGTAGAAAAAGCACCTTTTAAAGTACTGTGAACGGGTAGGTATGCCATATTTCTTTTCTGTAATGCTGTAAATATATGACTGTGGCCAAATATAGCACATAAAAGATTAACTAATATAGAGAACTTATCTCAGTGACAGAATATCCATTATAGGTGTAGCTTTGGCAGATTGCAGTGGTATAGAAACAACACTCATCAACTCCACAATTGGTAACTTTATGAATGTCTTGACAGATTAGACAAGGCATTCTCTTGGACATCTCTGCAGCATTTGACCCAGTCTCATGGTCTATCCTTCTCAAGCACCAGCCCAAGATTGGCACTCAAGGACCCACTCTCCGCTAGGTCTGCTGCTTCTGAACAGATAGAACACAAGCGATCAGTCCGTCACCTTAATCCTCGTAAACCCACAAACTCATTTGAAGAGTTCCTCAGCATTCAGCATGCAGACCCATCCTGTTCGAAGCATAGATGATCCCTCTGGCCAATCTCATACAATCATACAACATCCTCTTCTAGGTTGATAAATCAACTCATACTTTCCCTCTCGGATAAGACCCCCAGCAAGAGAAGTCACCTCCTGCATGACTGAAGGCGCTAACTAGATGAAAGTCTGCTGTGTCAAACTCAACACTGTCAGAATATCAGTAGTGATCTTTGGCAAGAATTCCTCACCATGGTGGTCGGCTTAACTGGGGCCAATACCCACCCGAGCACCCATACCAGGAACCTCAGAATAATCATCAACAGCACACTGGGCATGACCCGCACAGGTCAGCACCATCACTGCATCCTGCTTCCACACCCTAAAGGTGCTGAGGAAGATCTTCAAATGGCTTCCTAGCAACACTAGAAAAACTGTACCTCAAGCCATAGTCACTTGCAAGTTGGTCTATGGGGACATCTCCTATGCTGGGATCACCAAGCTACTCATTGAAAGACTATAAACTATCAGGAACTCAGCAGCCAGGCTCATCTTCAAACTCCCACACAGAACTCACATCAAACCACACTTCAGGGAGCTCCCCTGGCACCCAATACATAAATGTGCTCATTTCAAAATCATCAACCACACAAATAAAACACTGTACACCTTTGGCCTTACCTGCCTGGACAGTTGCATTCTTTCCACCAACCAACAAGACATCTCTCCTCCACAGAATTCCTACTTACACACATCCCACAGATACATAGAACTAGATCTGGAGTATGAGACTTCTCTTACATCACTCCTAGAGCATGGAACGGCCTCCCACTCCACTACAGAGCATCCTCCTCTCCTTGTTAAATAATTTGAAGACCTGACTATTCAATTAACAAGCCTAAATAGGCAGGACTAGGCATACACCTGCTTAATACCAGGTTACCCTGGGGAGATAGTACACTTTACAAATACACATAACATCAAAACAACCAAAGACAAAAACGACTTCACAGATTGATTAACCCAATTTACCATTGGTAACTGAATGTTTTTCACATGAATTCACATTTACTACCTCATGTAGGTATTTGAAATACACCCTGGTTTACATTTACATTTATTTTATCTTCAATGTTATCTTTTCTTCTGGTACAGCGATGTGTGGTGACTTAATTGTATTCAAGGATGCCATACCATCATGGGACACTTCAAAGTCAGAATATTTGCAGTGCGTTTAGAGCCAGTTATTTTCTGGTAGGCTTAAAGAAAGGTTGTTGTTGCTGTGCCAAAATTAATCTACTTGGCCTCTCATTCTGGTTTGCATGTGATCATCATTTTAAACCCATCACTATATCACTGCTAGTTTTTGATGTGTTTTTTTAAATCTTAAACCAGCATCCCAGTGTTCCATTATGCCCCTATTCTTTTCTCTTCAATGCATACATCATCTATTTACCGGAACTAATTAAATTACTTAACCTAATTGCAGTCATGTGTCAGGAAGCAAGGCTCACACCACTGTTAACCACTTAGTCTGCCTTAAGGAAGGGAAATTGGCACTCTGCATCCACTTGTGCTAAGTTCCATTCACTGAAGGAAAGGCTTGTGGACAAATGCTAGATAAGTGGAGAATATGCTACGAGGCAGTATGCCATCAATAAACTACGATTCCCAGCAGGTCATGAGCTGTTGCATGTGCTGTAGAGGTGAATGATTTGGGATAATGTCCCTTGTACTTCACAGCACTTTTACTTGGTAATGGTGATAAAATGATGCAACAGCTGAGACTTTGCTTCATGGATTTCAAAGCTCTTGCCAAGACATGTTGCTTAATAAATATTTGTATTAATACACATTATGATTAAAACAAACTTTATACTATTTCATGAACATTTAATCTGAACTCATCTAAGATTTGAAGTTATTAATTGGTTGTAAGAGAGGAAGACTCTTAGGGCCTGATTTAGAGTTTGGCAGATGGGTTACTCGGTCTCAAATATGACAGATATACTGTCCACTATAGTACCATCTCCATAGGTTGTTATGGGATTGTAATGTGGTGGACGGGATATCTGTCACGTTTGTGATGGCTTAACCCGCCCCACCAAACCCTAGATCAGGCCCTATGACTAACAATGTTTCACATGAATATGTGAATGCCACAAATAAGCGATTGGGGTTCTAGAATGCCAATAAAAACTGCTAATTGGAAAAAACAGAGCATTAACATTGTTGGTTAGTTTGCATTTCTACAGAAGTCAATCATAAGCTATAACTAAGTATCCATAAAAGGGAGCATAGTGATGAATCTAGAGGTGGTTATGCAAAATATAGGGAGAAGTGGAAGAGTACAAATATTTGAAGACATTATTCTTTGTAGGCTTAGTTTCCAGGAATAAACATTTTTACATCAAAGTGCAAAGATTTGGTAAGACAGAGATATTGCTAAGGCTTCTATTATGACTTTCTGCTCAACTGCGTTGGTTGCTTTGGTTCTGCGCTCCAGGGCGAGATGCTTTGGCACTCTAACTTGTTTGAAATTGAGTGCACAGTGTGAAAGAAAGGCATTCAGAGGATGAATGGAGTTGTCTTCCTCTCAAAAGTGGCAACTACCTGTTACACTGTACATGAACAAAAGGAAAGAGATCTGAACGTATCTGTCAGCTTCCTGATGATTCCATTGCCAACTTTTTAGTTTATCCAGTAAATGCTCAGCAAACGAAAGAACCATTATTACACAGGTTCTTAAAATATCTCTTTGCCTTCTAAATATTCTATATATCCCTCAAACATCTTTGAGTGACAAACGTGAAGGGTGTTGGAGTTCTCTGTTTCCTCTCTAATGTAATTCCAAATTCCATACTTCTACCTCTAGCCTTGATATTCCTGTGAATCTGGTCATTTATGGGGTGGCATGAGACAGAAAAATGAATCCCTACCATTGGAGTCCAAGTTAAATGGTTCCTGTATCCGGGCATTGTGCTGATGACACAAGTATCAAACTAAGCGTTGATAATCCCTGAGACAATCAACTATTCAACCTTTACCACTGGATGATAACCAAACACATCAAGCTCACCTGTTCACAATTATATCTTCTTAGATGGAAAATGTATAAAGTACCACTCCTCCTGCAGACACCCAGCAACCACCTCACACACAGTGAGAAACCTGAAAATTATCATGGTCACCAACCTATCCCTCGAGCCACAAGTAATCAAATAATGAAAGTCTTTTCTATATTATGAAAATCCTATTCTAAATCTCTCCATGTTGGAAAGTGGATTATTGATAAGGGCAGGTAAGTACCTTCACCTAGCAATAGGCTACTAACCCACACTTAGGTCCAGTTAGCTCCCAATAAATTAAACCCAGCTCAACCATTGGTAGCTTGGCAATGAGTGACAGGGCTTAACTTAGGAGACACGTGTGTAAAGAATTTAAAAATCACAAAACAGTGAATACGTGAAACACAAAACACAATAAAAATCCAACACCAATTGATAAACATATGTTATATTTTATCTTTAAAATTTCACTAAAATGATTCAAATCGGACAAGGGGAACCAGAGATATGAATTTTTAAAGAATTAATGTTTTCTAGCAGATAGAAGCAACTAGCGCTCAAAGGGTTAACAAAGGTCACACTGGACAGGGACAAAGTCCAGAGTTCAGGCCACGCATGAGGTAACACTGTTCCACTTACTTTCAGAAGTCTTTCTTGATTCAGGAAAGTAGTCCACAGCACCATCCAAGGGCTCAGATGTTCTGGTTTGCCTCTTGGGGCCTGGGACTACAACTCCCACAATGCACCTCTTCAACTTATGGAGTTGCTCCAAACACCTCCAGACTTCTGAATCTTTTTCCAGAGGCCCTTTTTGGGTCCTTTAAGAAGCTCCACAATTTGATCCAAGGTTCTAGAAGCTCTAAATTGCTCATTGGGAGTTGGGACTACAATTCACAGAATGCGCATGGTCAGAATCCTAAAATGGCCACTGTATACTGGTCAGCTGGGATCTTCTTGCAGGACTTGATGCAGGGGACTCTGGACAGCCTCTTTGTACATGTAGCAAACAGAGAGTCCCTTCTTGAAGCAGTAGAAGACAGGCAAAGTCCTTTTAGTGGTGAAGTCCAAGTGTGCAGCTGATGCAGTCCTTCAGAGTACAATGTCCAGGTGCAGGTCAGGGGTCCAGCAGGACAGTCCCTCTTCTTCGTCTTCCTTGTAGGGAACTGAGGAATGAAGATTGACTCTGTATGCTGACCCATTATGGATGGTAACTATATGATGATGAAATTGTAATTGTCTGTTTGCCTTTCCTGTCTAGGTACCAACTGCTTCTTTTGACAGAGACCATAGATAGATGTTTTCAAAATTTGTGTTGCTAAATTGTTTTGCATGAAGCCCAACATGCCAATGCTGAGTCGAGGTTAGTTAAGGAGTTCACTAAACGGACGCAAATAGACAAATGACTGAATCAATGCTTTGTTGAATAAATGCGCTAATGATACTAGTTGAATACTGCTAAGGTTAACCTATGTTGATGTTGTGTTATGTTCTAATGTTTGTGATCTTTGCTTTGATAAAATCTTATTTGAGTTGCCATATTATGACAATGCTGATGTGTTTCATGGTTTTGAAACTAATAAACTTACTAGTAGAATTGTAATCAATAGGGAATAAACATCATAAAATCGTACTAAACTGGTGTGGTTATTCATGACCGAAAGGTCATGGTGGTTTCCGAGTCTTATTAATGTTATTGATTAAGCTAATTGATTTGTTATGGTGACTATTGATGACGTTATTGACTTATTGATTGACATGTTGATTAGTTATCTCGTCTTAAGGTGTCTTCAATCAGGGTCGAAAGATTCATCAGCCTAAAACGAGTCCCAGAGTGAGTAAATTATCTAGATTGGGGCGTGTTGACACTCCTTCCCCCTTTGATGACTACTTCCTAGGAAGTGTGTCAAAAATCAATCCCAGGTAGCAACATTCCTCAAAAATCCAACATGACTGAAAGTGATTTTTGAGGTTAGATCTCTCTGAGCCCGCCCACTGGTGTGGCTAAAACGTCTAAACACACCCCTCTCCTGCCCTTTCCTAATCTAATCAAGAGGGCACCTAGTTGTCCATTGTTGCAGGAATGTGAGGGAGGTGCTGGGCTGCTCCAAATGTCCTTCCCTGCCTTTGAAGACCAGTTCAACCCCCCTCCTGATTTTCCATTTGCTGAGGCAGATCTCCTCCCCCAAGCACATCCTTTGTGTTCAGCCCAGACCACTTCACACCTCATCAAGGCAGCCTGCCCAGGCTGCCAGAGGCTGGCCAGTCAGAGAAGGGCAATACAGAGCTGAAGTTGGCAGCTTTAAGGTAGAGTTTTAAAACTTTTTAACTGAACAAGTTATATTAAATCCAACAATTGTAAGTTGTGGGATTTATAATAACAATTATTTTGATACCAAACTCAATGTATCTGACATTTAAGGAGATTTTATTAATTAAAACAAAGTGTTCCTATTTTAACCTATGGAGACCATTCACTACAGTGAGGGAAAAATGAATTTGGCTATTTTACCTCACCAGGGCTTATAAAACAATTTGTATAAGGTCCCTGCCTATAGTTACAATGCACCCATACCTAGGGGCACATAGGGCACACCTTAGGGGTGACTTATATGTTAAAATAACATAGTTTAAGGCTTAAAAGTACTTTTAAATCCAAAGTTGAATTTGCATAAAACATTAATTTAAAAGCTGCCAGCAAGGCAGGCCTGTCTTCTAAATGCCACTTGACAGCTCAGCAGTACACCTATGGCTGCCCTACCTATGCTGGGGTCCCTAAACCTACATGCCCTACCATATACCATGAACCTATAGGTAGGTTGACATAGCCTATTGTAATTAGCCTAATTGGCATATTCATTTTACACAGAGCACAGGCCCTGGGACTGGTTAGCAGTACTAATAGCACCATCAGAATTAGGAAAATAGCAAAATGTGAAGAATGGGGAGAAAAACTTAGGAGGCCTCTGCAATCAGCCCTCTTTTCTCACAATCCACATAGAGGGCTCCATTACATTAGTTCAGGCTACCCAAACCTTGATCCTTTTATACCACGATTTTAATGAGTTTACCAATGGACTGAAATCTACTGCACATATCACAGAGAATACAGAAAAACTGAAAACAACTACAACTACACAACAACATCACTCCAGACTTGCAAACTAATGGCCAGATGCAGGTCATTAATGCTCTTTGCTTCACCAACTTTCTGATCAAAGTTACTTGACTTCTTCCCACTAAAACTAGGGCCATAATCACATAAAAAGACCCTCTGTTACAGACTACCTACAGTTCTAACTGCCCCTCCCTTTAGAAAAATGCACATTTGTGATAGCAGTCTTTCTTTATAGATAGCCGAAGTTTTAAACTTTTTCCTGTAAAAATAAAAGCAATTCACAACCATCTTGAAATCAGTGAAGCAAAGGCATGTTTAGATGGTGTATACCATCTACTTTGCAGTTCATACAGATGCCCAGAAACAAGATCATTTTCTGAAGTTTGGAACACCATTCTGAACATAAGTACTGTAGGAGTGATGCCCACATATACCAATCCAATCTACAATCCCTCACCCAAGCATCCAGGAAAAACAATTAAGTCAATCTTTTATCCATCTTCCTGGAAGGTGTAAGTATATCCACAAACAACTTTCATACATTTTAATTCTTTTCTCCAAGCTTAAACACAGCCACAATGTCTTTACAATATGATTGACACACTGCTCTGAATCTTACACATCCCATTCAAATCTTCCTACATAGGTCATACCATAATCCCAGATTGTAGCACAATGCAAACATTTGGATTAGCCCCTCACTCAATCACACATAAGTGTATCATGCTTCATTATGGGGATGAGATGCTGTACAAGTACCAAAATACAATACATTTCAGTGCACTGCATATATTGCTGACAATATTATATACAACTACAAATGTAATGTTTTCTCACAGGATACATTTTTTTACATGCATTTTTGTTGTTTGCATTAAATACGTAATCTTCTAATCTCTGAACAGTAGCGTATGTAGCTCTTATGAAAAATAGCAGTAAATAAAGAAAAATCAGCATTGAAAAGGACAGCTCTAAGAATTATATACTGGAAAGTCAAACAAGTATTGGCAAAATTAATATTTCTCAATTGCATTTTGAGCCCTGACTGAAACATTTAAAAAATCTAGGTTTGGGCTTAGCTCGTGTAATTCAGTGTAGAGTATTTATATGGAATTACCTAAAAATTCTGCAAGATTATGCATAATTAAGCAAGAAAAGTAATTCTGTGATTAATGGTATTTCTTAATGAAAAACTCCACCTTGCATCCAAAATGTACCCGGGAATGGGTTTTACGCTGAGAAATAGTTCTAAGTGCAACAGAACACGTATAGCAAACGCGAACAGCAGCTCGTGCTTGCTAAATATGTTCTTGGGGTAGGAATGTCACCCAATTCACCTCCAGCATTTAGCACTATTTCCTTGTCACAGTATAACCCCCTCATGTCGAAAATGGTTGTGGGAAGGCATTTTCCTTCAAGGAACAGCTCAGAAAGGGCTGTTTGGGTAGAATTTTCCCTTCAACTTACTCCCTGAATCCAGCCCTATTTGTATGTGAGGATGAATTTTGCATTAAGAAATAGCACTAAATGCAGCAGACCATAAATATTGAGTGCAAGAGTCTGCTTGCGGTAGCTAAATGTGCTCTCACTGTAAAGTTGTTTTACCCCAAATTACTCTTAATTACGTGAGCAGGCATATTCGCATTATTATTAGTAACTCTGCATCAAACAGTAACACAGAATCACTACAAAATACTCTGATTACACCAATGTCATTAAAATTACACCTGGACCTCAAACAATTCCAGTCCAGTGAAAAAATACTGCTTTCTCTATACAATGCAAGTATGAGGTACAGAAGTTAAACTGTGAAGATGTAAAACATTTTTGAGATGAAAAATAGTGCCTCATGTTTTCCAATGCAATCACTCAAAGGGAGGTTTAAATATACAACAAACAGCCAAATGGGTGATTAGAGAGAGATATACTCTATTGGGCGGAGTCAAATCATAATATATGTATATTGTTTTTTAGAATTGATACCAATAGGTCTTCAGACAATGGTGTCGTTTAGCAGACCTAAAATCAAGAAGGCATTCCTTTTGATCACAGAATAGGGGAATGTAAGAAATTGTTTGTTAGATGTTTTCAATCAAATTCAGAACAATAAAGTAAAATATAATAAAAATAATGACACCAAAAGGACAAAAGTCCAGTTAGTAGAACAGGAGTTATGAGATTTTTAAGTTTTAGGTGATAGAGCACCAAAAAGCACCACCTGCTATTCACAATTATTTGGCCACGCTAGACCAGGAGAAAGTCCCAAGTTCAGGTCGACCATAATATAGTATGTATTGGATGCAGGGACCAGGTTCATCCCGTAGAAGAATTGCCTTCTCAAGTAATGCAGGGTGCTGTTGGAATTGGTGGGCCACAAAGAGATGGCTTTGATCGTGATGAGCAGGTCAGGTGTCACGGATGGTCGCCGCTGTAGCGCAAAAAGACAGTGGTCAATGGAAAGTACGCTGGTGGTCAATGCGGTTTGTCTTTACCAGAGCAAGTCTCACTGGAGCTTGGCATTAGCGGTTGACTAACACTTTTGCCGTTAGCATGAAGAGCAGATCTTATTAGAGCTTCACTTTGGTAGTCATAAATGGCTGTCAATTCACGCTGAGAATAGGTCACTTTGCCATCACAAGAAGTACAAAACTTCAGTATCTTCACCTTTTTTCAGAAATAGTATTAACTGATGGTAGACAAGGCTCCAGGACCTGTGGGGGTACTTCAAGGGGATGAGGACTCATTCCAGCAGGGCTCAGGCAAGTCCAGCAGGTTCAAATGGTGAAGGTCAGCTGGGCAATTCCAAGGAGTTGTTGGAGCAGATATGCTAACATGAGAATATGCTAATGACTTGTGTATACATGCTAATGAAAAGAATGATATTAATAAATGAAAATAAACGTGTAATGTGCAAAATGTGCCCACAGGTAGTGGTCACCATCTGTGCTAAAAGTACTAAATACTGTGAAATGTTTTAAAGTTTGTATTAATATATCATAATTAGCGATATAATCTATGTTTCGTAATGCCATATGTTCTTAGTTTAGCCAGAGGCATTGTCAGCTCTAGGCCTTGCCTGCTTAAATATGGAGACGCGATGAGCTGCCGCAAACTCGAACTGGAGAGAAGAACCTTGAACTGCAAGAAGTTCAACTATGAGCTCCGCTAAGCGAAAACTCAAAAACTCACCAGTGGACAGGAGACGATCAGAACAAATTGATACAATTATATGTAGAGTAGGCTAAATGTACTTTCCCAGGACTTGAACAATGGAGCTACAGACTAAGAGCTGGGAGCAACAATTTAGTTACCTGAAGAACCGGATGATGTTCTCATCGACGGAAGAACCAATAATGTTAATGGAACTTTACTCTCAAAATAACATAGACAAGTGGTAAACAAAAATTATAGGTTAGAGTCATAACCCCTGATAAGGTTGACCATCGGGCAATTTGTGGGACGAACTGAGAGACCCTAATAAAAAGTCATGATATGAAGGGAAAAATCTGAACAGAGAGGCGAAAGTTGATGACGTCAGGAGACTCTGTCCGAAAAGCTGAAAACTTGGGCTTGCTTCTGTGAGCCTGAGCCTTGCTGTTGACTACTGACCCGGAGACCAAGTCTGATTCGTTGCTGATCTATCGTGGATAGGTAGCTATAACCTGACTGACTAATGAATGCTTTTCTTTCTAGGTACCAACTGCGCTGTTTAAAATGTTTTCTCTTTTAGGTAAATTATTCCAAATTAATGATTTTTGACTAAATTGTTTTAGCATGAAGACCCACATGCTGATGCTAATTCGGAGATAGGTAGGATGACAAGGGTGACTTAGGGTGACTTAGACCTACTGACTAATATTGCTGAATCATTCGATCTATTATGAATTGCTATTTGCTTGCTTAACGTTGATTGCATATTAACAAGTGATGAGAATCTATGGCTTATGTTGGTAATAAAGAAATTTGGTAATCATGATATGGTTGAATAAAACGTTTTATGAATAGAGTTGTAACTAATAAGGAATAAACAGAACTAACTTTTATATGAGTCATGGTGGTTTTTCTGACTAGATTAGTTCATGGATATTTGAGTTGATCACTTATTGAACTGTTGAAATTTTCTTTTACTCGCTATAATTGACTCGGATACCCTATGCGATCCAAAAGATTCATCGACCTATACACATCCCCTTGTACGTTTACTTACTAAGGATAAGGCGCGTCATCAGTTTTGGTAGCATCTTGATGGTTAGTTTCCTTAGGGAACGAGTTAAGTAACAAGTAAAGGTTATGGTGGTAGTTTAAATTTGAGTATCGTTTTGATTTCATGAGGTTTGAATTTAGTTTTTCTGAATTGACAATGGTAGCAAAGACGATGCTCCCTTAAGCCCAGAAATGACTTTCCCAGATCCTGGATCCCGTGAGTAAGGTTGGGTATGTTCCTGGCGTATTTGAGAGAGTATGAGAGTGGTAGAATTGCGCTTGCAGATGGCAGGTGAATTGTGATGTATGTCAGGTAAACAGTAGGGAGTTTACGTACTCCTGTTTAGAGTTAGTAGGACTGTTCGTACTCCTAAAAGGTGTGTGAGTAGGGAAGTCAACAAACTTCACATGTGTGTAGCGCTTGGTGCTCAAAAATTGTCCACGTGGTTGTTGGTGATGTACGGACCCTGCATGGTCTAAGACTCCGGAGTATATTGACAAGTGTCGGAGACACTTGGGAATATGTTGTAATCTGCCTGGTTTGATAGGTTGATCGGGCATGGTCAACAAGTCTGAATGAACGTATGTTGAATGAAAGAAGCTCCGACTGAGATTTGATGAGTCCTAAGTGCACCAGGACAGACCCTAAGAGTTCTGAGTAAAGTTTGTGGGTCGAATTTTACTTGCGGTTGTGGGTGACTGAGAAAGAGGAATAGCTAAGGTCCCAGAGTGCGCCTTCAGTGAAAATCTGTAAGGTCCCTGAAGCGATTGTGTCCCTTCCTGTAGTAAACTAGCGGATTTGTTTTGGCTATTACTTGATGAAGATGGTCGCAATATAAATACATTAGTCGAACTAATTTGAGTTGAGGAGGGCGTAGCCGTAAGACTTTGTCAGCCGTTGTGTGTTAGTGTGACGTCAGTGTGTGCCGCACTGGGATAGGTTGGTTACTGAGAAGAGCCGCGACCGGATTGGCAGCCGTCTGTGAGAGGCAATTGGTTGAGCGAACGGGTGAAGTGAATCTTGGGAGTAAAAGTCATTTCACTTATTGAACTGTAATACATAAAACAGGCATAATTAAGTATTTCAAGGCTTTTAGGAGTGCGATGATAGGTGAATCTTACATTAAGGCTTCAGTGGTGAAACCAACCCCCCCCAGAGGATAGCCCAGCATATCTTGTAATGACAGAAAAGGGCATAGTTTCTTGTCTTTGGTTAAAACAATGGAGTGCATTGACTAAGAATAAAAAAAACCTTAGCATTTCCAGAGCATGGAGCGTTTAATTTAAGGGTTCTAGACCAGTTGCGATTATCTTTGTATGACATGGGACTGTTACCGAGACCAGCACAGTTGGGGGCTTTAGCAGTTTGGGAGCTAGTGGCCAGACAGCAGCTAGAGCTAAAGACCAATAGAAGGATGAAGAAGATAGAGAAATCACTAGCCGAAGCTAGGTGGGATTGGGAACAAAAAGATGGAGAATGGCTACCATGAAGGAGATTAAAATGTTCCCTGCAATCATGGAGGGTGATGATTCAGATAAGGGAGACAATAACAAGGAAAGGAAGAATGAGGAGAAAAGAAAAGGGAAAAAGTCTTATGTAGACAATGACGATTCTGATGTAGAAGATTACATTACTCAGTTGCTGAGAGATAGACCTCCACCTATGACGACTTATGCAGGGGGTCCAGGGAATATTGCTACGGCTCCTCCTGCTCCGCCTGGGACTTCCCAGGGAGCTGCGGGTGCGGTACAAACAGAAGGAGGACAGATCCAGGGGTAGTACAGAGTACACCAGTTGCAGGAACCAGAGCAGAAGCTCATGTGCAGGTGCCTATACCTTCTGCACCAGGAATTTACCCGAATGTACCCACTCTTGAGGCTGTTCCAAATATTTTGGTGCCGAGGGAGCAGGTGCATCCACAACCAATGCTAGTTCAGACCAACTCGACTCCAATGTTACTGCTGTCAGCACAGGCACAGAATATGCTGAGATCTAATCAGATAACGGGGACATCAGTGGATCTCGCACCAGTTATGAATCAGGCAATGGGAGTACCACTTACCCAAAGTGCAGGTTCCAGTGTAGCACCAGATGCAATATCGCTGCTGATTACTGTTGGTTCAGCGGTACCCTTTAATGCCCAGAAGAAATCAGAAACAGGAGAACAGGCAGATGTATCACAGAGTTTGGTAAAATGAAGAACGGGAAACTTAGTACAAGCGACATCATCATCATCAAGTACTTGTCCGGGTGAGCTTAAATCTCCTGTGGCATTTAGTCCTCTAGAGGCACTACCAGATGCAAATCAGAGTATGAGACTTTTGACACCACAAGCTGTAGGGACAGGGATACAGCAGCAGTGAGCGACTAATGTGAGTAACATTTCATTACAAGGGTTAACAGCACAGCAGTTAACTAGTTGGTTGGATAGTTTAAATTCTTCGCAAGGTTCCTCAAGCAGGAGAGAGCAACTGAATCAAGTAGGACTAAATATTGAGGCAAATGAATTGGTCGAGGGAACAATGGGATTGAATAGGCTAGAATACTATACTGAAGAAGAGCTAAGGTATTTCTGCCTGAGGATTACAATGGAAGTGTGAAAAATACACCAGAGATTAGCAGAAGTAGCAGAAAAACATGACATTGATCTTAAGGCAACAAAACATTTGAGACGAAGCTAGAGATTAGATTTTGAGGCAAAAGATTTCGAACACGTGAGATCGGCAGGAATGAAAGCACATCTAAGAGACTTACTGTAGAGTGCGCAAATTTGGGGAGCACTAGAGAAGTGGGAAGGCAGATGAGTGAAAAGGAAAGATAAAGGGAAACAGAAGGAGTAGAGAAAGGAGAAACGATTAAAATGCTACAAATGAGGGAAATTCCAGGAGGGCAATTTGTTCATGTTCCTTGGCATCAAAGTGATATATTGTCTTTTACCAATGATTACCCTAAATTGAGAGAAAAGCCGGTTGAGTGGTACCAACAGACAGAGAGGTTTGTGAAACTTTCCAAATGTTTGTGGGAAGACTTAAGATTGCAGGCACACCGTCACCTGAGGTAATGAAAAATGATTATAAGGTGATTGAGTTTCTCAAAACAAAGATTTCCGTGACAAACACTGATTGGCAGAGAATTGACAGGACGGTTCAGGAAACCAAACAGTCAATACATGCCTATTATGAAAGATTGCTAAAGGCTTTCAAGGAGTACAGTGTTAAGGAAGCAGTCTAACCAAAAGACATGTTGCATTTCGTATTTAGGTTCGTTGAAGGGTTAAGACCTGAAGTAGGACAGATGATTAAGAATCATTTGATTTGTTGGCAGGCAAAGCCGATTGATGAGGTGTTGCAGTATGTCAAATACTGTAGTGATGAGATTGAGCTAAAGCAAAAGAAGTTTAAGGAAAAGGCTATGGTAATGCAGATTAAGGCAGCACAATCAGGAGTGCAAGGAGCTTTGGTGCCGCCGATGCCGCCGCAACAGAGAGCTATCGCGTTTCAGCCTCAAGCAAGGGGTAGAGGACATGGAATGGATGTGATGCGTGGTCCGGATCTGAATACAGTGGCTGTTCAGAATGACATGCAGGTTATAAAAATAATGTTGCCATGTCACCTGTGCGAAAAAGTGGGACACTGGAAGCAGGAGTGCCCGTTAATGGTGCAGGAAGGAATGATTCAGCAAGGTGATGTCAGTCCAGTACAACCCGTGAGAGTCCCCAGAGTGAGGAGCCAAGTCCTGAATGTTCAAACTCGAGGTCAAAACTTTTTACCAGTTCAACGGATGCAGGTGCCACAAGCACAATTTACTCCTTTAGCACCGGTACAGCAGCAGATTTCTATGGTGCCTAGACAGAAAATACATATACACCAAGCCCCAATGGAGCAGCACCAGATAACAGAAACAATACAGTACACCAATTTCCATTTCACAGTGAGGATGAAATAAACAATGAATGGATGAGTGATAGTTCGGATGAAGGAGCTTGCATACTTGCTGCATCTCTAGAGGTAGATCAGAGAGGGCCATTTATGAAGGGAAAGGTAATGGGCCATAAAGTGTCATTCTTGGTCGACACTGGAGCTACACGCTCTATAGTAAGGAGTATAGAAGTACCGGATTTACCTCTTACTGGAAGGACAGTGCAGGTTGTGGGAGTGGAGAATAGGCAATGAATTAATCTTTTCACAGACCAGTACAGATTGAAATTGGAAATTATACCGGACTGCATAGATTTGTGGTATGCAACTCAAGTCCTGTATCCTTGTTAGGTAGAGACTTAGGGCCAGATGTAGGTAGATATGATTTTGCTACTCGGAAATTATGAGTCGGAGCGACTTGCAATTTCCGAGTCGCAAAATCATATGCAGAATGGTGTCCACCATACCATCTGCGAATCGCAAGGGGGTCGCAAAGACCCACCTCATTAATATTAATGAGGTGGGTTGCAATTTGCAACCCCCTTGCGATTCCCTGCACTCACAGGGATGGTGGCCTGCTGGAGACAGCAGACCTCCATGTCTGTGACTGCTTTTTCAATAAAGCAGTTTTTAAAGGAAAACGAGTTGCAATACAAAAGAAAAAATGAAACCAACTGCCTGCTCTGAAAAAATAGTTTTGGCGACATTCACGAAGGGGAAGGGGTCCCATGGGGACCCCTTCCCTTTTGCGAATGAGTTAGCACCCACTTGCCATGGGTACTAACTGGGAATTGCTTTGCGAACACGGTAGCGGTCACAAAGCAATTCTGCATTGCGGTGCGAATCGCAAATAGGAAGGGAACATCCCTTCCTATATGCGAGTCGCATTCCCATGTTGCGAGTCGGTAACGACTCGCAAAATGGGAATGTGCATTGCGAAGCCCGTTTTGCATGGCACAAACTGCGAATTTCGCAGTTTGCGCCATGCAAAATGGTTGCTACATCTGGCCCTAGTTTTGCAAAACCAAATACTACATAAATTGTACAGATGCAGGAATAGAAGTCCAGACAAATAGTGCCGGTGAGGAAGAGCAGGAATCAGCTATGGTTCTTAATAACACAATTGAAGAGTACCCTTTGATTGAGATTTTTCCAATGTTTACTTTGGAGGAATTGCATGTGGATTTACAGGGAACAGTGAAGAAGGAGGTTTGGGATTTGATGGGAAAAGAAGTAGGGTTGATCAAAGGTGTGGAGCCAATTAAAATCACTTTGAAGCCGAATGTTGAGTTTCTGAAACTTCCACAGTACAATATGCCACAGGATGTGTTAATGAAAGTGGCACAAATAATTGGGGATTTCTTGAAGCAGAGTGGTTTGAAGGAAGTGATGAGCAGTCCATGTAATTCACCTGTAATGGGATTGAAAAAGCCTTGTGGAAAAGTGCGAATTGTGCAGGATTTGCTGAAAGTGAATGACATGGTGGATAAATGTTGCCCGGTTGTGCCCAATCCAGCAGTTATGCTGTTTCAGATTCCATGTGAGGCAGAGTGGTTCACAGTAGTCGATCTGTCACAAGCTTTCTTTTCAGTACCACTTCACGAGGATAGTCAATTTCCTTTCAGTTTCAAATTCCTAGATAATTTCTACAGCTGGTGCAGGCTTCCACAAGGGTATACAGAGTCACCATCCTTGTTTAACCAGATTTTGAAAAAGAATTTGGAGTCATTGGATTTACCCTGCCAATCGACTCTTGTACAGTACATTGATGACTTATTGATTGCATCCAGAACGAAGGAGGAGTGTAAACATGATTTGATTGTCCTACTTAATCATCTGGGGGACTGCGGTCACAAAGTCTCAACTGCAAAATTGCAATACTGTCAGAAGTCTGTCAAATACTTGAGTCATCAGATTGAGAAAGGATTGAGGAAAAATATCCCGAGAGAGGATTACAATGATACTGCAGGGAAATCCACTGACTTCCCAGAAAGATGTGCGCATGTTCTTGGGAATGGTAGGATACTGTAGATAATGGATTCCAAATTTTGCTGAAATTGCCAAGATCTTGCAACTGTTGACTCATAAGGGAGTTACAGATCCTATTACTCTAGATGAAAATCAGATGAGGGCTTTCACTGAATTGAGAGAGTCTGTGCAGAGCTCCAGCATTGGGAATGCCTGATTGCACGAAGCCTTTCACATTGTTTTGTCATGAACGTGATGCTTGTTCTTTGTCTGTATTGACACAGGTCCATGAAGGTGCTTATCACCCAGCAGCCTATTTTTCAGCTACCTTGGACCCAGTTGCAGCAGCTTTACCAGGTTGTCTGCGAGCAGTAGCCGCAGTTGGTCAAAGTCTTTCCCAATGTGAAGGGGTAATCATGGGGTACCCAGTGACAGTAATGGTGCCACATTCAGTTTAAATTTTGCTGACAAAAACAAAAAACCAACATTTGACGGGAGCATGACTGACAAGGTATGAGACAAGCCTACTGGGAGCTCCAAATGTTACTTTTAAAAAATGTACAGTGTTAAATCCAATAACACTAGTGCCAAGTGATACTGTGGAAGTTGAAAAGAGGAAGACATTGAGCATGATTGTCTTGAGGTAACAGACCTCTGTACAAAACCTAGACCTGATATTAGAGACACTCCACTGGAAGAAAATGATCACATTGTTTTTGTTGATGGTTCATGCCTTAGAGATGGGACAGGTACATTGAGAGCAGGATATGCTGTGTGTACAATTACAGGAACACTGGAGGCATATTGGCTTCCAGGTGTATATTCAGCACAAGTAGCAGAATTGGTGGCTCTCACTAGAGCATGTTCTGTCTCTACCAGGCTGCGAGTGACGATATACACAGATAGCCAATATGGATTCGAAATTGTGCATGATTTTAGTCAATTGTGGTTACAAAGAGGGTGTATGGCCTCCTCTGAAACCCAAATATGAAATGGTGACAGGATAAAAGAGTTGTTGTATGAAATACAGTAAATTGCTGTAGTAAAATGCAGTGCACATCAGAAAACACCAGACTACATTACCTTGGTAAATGGGTATGCGGATCAGGTAGCAAGATTTTGTGCCCTGAACAGTATATCGTTCAAGGATAAGTGGGAACTAATGCAAGAAGAAGAGACCAGTTGTGCAAATTTTGCTTTAAAAGTAATCGACACTAATCGACATTACATTGCAGGAAAATGTAGATAAGGAACAAAAAAAGCTATGGATCAAAATGAAATGTGTTCAAAGACCAGATGAGATCTGGGTATCTGAGGAAGGTCAGATGGTGTTACCGAATTGTCTGTTGTCTCAGATGGCTCGGTACTACCATGGGCAGTCACACATTGTAAGGGATGCCATGATTAGATTGTTCAAGGTTGATTGGTTCAATCTGAAATTTAGACAAGCAGCTGAGGCAGTGTGTCATAGATGTGTAATCTGTCAGCAACTGAACGTGGGAAAGGGAACAGTGGTAAATTTGAGCCACATTGGAAGAGCAGCAGGACCATTCAGCAGAATGCAATTGGATTTCATTGAGATGCCTGTATGTGGCTGCTTGAAGTACGTGTTGGTGATTGTGTGCGTGTTTACTCATTGGATTGAAGCATACCCCACATGCAGGAATGACAGTCTCACAGAAGCAAAGTTATTGCTTAGAGAGCTGATACCAAGGTTCGGATTTCCGATCTCTTTAGAATCAGATAGGGGAACGCACTTCAATAACGAGGTGCTCAAACTGCTATGTGCAGCACTAAACATTGAACAGAAGCTACATTGCAGCTATCGACCAGAAGCATCAGGATTGGTAGAACAAATGAATGGTACTCC
Source organism: Pleurodeles waltl (assembly GCF_031143425.1). Taxonomy (NCBI): domain Eukaryota; kingdom Metazoa; phylum Chordata; class Amphibia; order Caudata; family Salamandridae; genus Pleurodeles; species Pleurodeles waltl. The sequence continues at coordinate 1,243,492,857 of NC_090440.1, read as the reverse complement.
GAAGTCAAGAATTGCCAAAATGTGTGCAGCCACAAATTTGAAATGGCCAGATGCATTACCTTTAGTGTTAATGTCAATGAGAAATGTACCTGACAAGAAGACAAGGTTATCCTCACACGAGATTCTCATGGGAAGAGCAATGAGACTACTAGCAATACCAGCCAATGCTCTTGTTAATATCACAGATGATATGGTGTTAGACTACTGCAAGGGTCTAGCTGATGTGGTTCAACCTTTTTCTCAGCAGGTACAAGCTGTTACTCTGCCACCTATCCATGATCCAGGCCACAACTTGAGAGCCGGAGACTGGGTCGTGATCAAAAAGCATATGCGAAAAACCTGCCTAGAACCGCGTTGAAGAGGGTCGTACCCAGTGGTGTTGACAACTACCACAGCTGTAAAGTGCACAGGATTGCCTAATTGGATACATGCAAGCCACACAAAAAAGGTGGTGAGTCCCCAGGATCATGAAGAAGTGTTGCTGAGAACACCAACAGCAGCGAAACAAATAATTTTGCCTGAACCAGAGCCAGAACAAGTTGAGCCAGAGGTGGACCCAGAACTAACGGAAGAAGGATCAGTCACCCCAGTAAGAGGCGAGGGTGTGGAGAACCAAGAAGCACAACGTACAGACAATGTAGAAAAAACTTTAAAAGACCCATGTACAGGAGAAGTATTAACGCAAACTAGGGGGTCCGAAAAGCAAGGTGACTCAGTGCCAGACCCTTAGGGGAAAAGAGTTGAGGCGGGTCAAAGCAAAGGTGACCTGACTCCTCCTGAACCCGTTGCAGGTCCATCAAGAGAAGGCACGCCAAACAAGGTAAAGGAGAAAAGTCCTATCTCGAAGAGATTACTGACAGAAGGGATAAGAAAAGGGGATAATTGGCCTGAATCTCAAATAGGCAAGAAGAAAGACTTGGTGATAAATGAAACAATAGAGGAAGAACAAGACACCACAAGGAAATATGAACTGAGTGATGGAGAATTGACAGGGGAAAGGAGATTGAAAAGAAAGAGAGTGGCAAGTCAAAAATACGCAGGGCCAGAGTGGGCATACGCTACAACAAGTGATTGGCAAAATAAATGTATGTCCTTTTGTTTCGACAGAGAAGTTCCGAATCAGTATTTTGATGCAACCTGAAGGGAAAGAAAAGATAGACTGTGTTGATTGAAATTACTTACAGCAAAAGACATTGATAACCTGATTTGACACTTACAACCTGGAATTGACCAGCTGCTAACCGATTTTGACAAAGGAAAAAAGGAGTCTTGTCGTGTGAAGTTAAAAGTGCGAAGAGAGAATATTTTTTTTTATTTTTTATTTTTGTGTTGCATATTAATTAGGAGTTGAAAATTCTGCTTTCTGATTCTTTACAGATCATGGATAATTTAGATAATAATGCAAGACATATTAGGTATTGTAGATATTTGGGTGTAGGTATGGGGATTGTGTGTGGAGTATTGTTTGTAATAATGATTGTGGGTATGACAATTCATGAGATGAAGGAAATGAGAGATACATCTGTGCATGAAAGTACTACACAAACAGCTATAGAAAGGTTCAAGTTAGATGAGCAATATTTGCATGATTATACTAATGTAAGGGGAGAATTGTCTTCTAATGTCTTTTATCATCTATTGAGTGAATATGTGGAAACGATGGATGCAAAGGATTGTCTTGTGTGTACGCAAATACCTTCATCCATAGAAGAAGGGGTTACTTATCATAGTCTACCTTTGACCTAATGTATAACTTGTAGTTTGTTACTAACACGCTTCTATAATCAGGAGTACATTCAATACATTTATTCTAATTATGATATAGTATTTGCCTTCATCCTTATAATTAGATATCTGAGTAAGATAGCTAAGGATCACAATATAGTACTAGTTAGAGGATTCTTTGAGCCTACACTAACATTTGGCCCAGCTTATGCACATTGTAATAATTTGACTTGCTTATTGACTCCCAGGGAAAAGAGCTTTATTGGGCATACTGATGATAGGAAAAAAGCATTAAAAGAAAAATTAGAAAAAAGGACTTATAAAAATGATTATGCTTACACTGATATAAAAACACAAGGGAAGCTAGCTTTAGATGCATTACACGTAGGAAAGCTCTGTATATATAGGCCAAAGTCACACATTGACACTTTATTTGTGGGAACGAGTGAATGTAGGCATTTGTTTTTGTTTCAGAGTAAATGGACGTTCATGCTAAATGGTGCTGACACAGTGATTCCTGGAATGTATTACATTTGTGGACCTAATGCTTATTACCGTCTCCTTAAGGGATGGTATGGGATATGTTATTTGGGGATAGTATTCCCTAAAATCTATCAAATAGATGATTTGAAGAAAATACTGAAAATGACTGAGTTACACCAAATGAGACAAAGAAGAGAAACAGCCTCTGCAATAGTAGGGAATATATTTGGAGCAGCAATTCCTTCAGTAGGAGTTATATTAAATGTGAACAAGATTCCAAAGTTGTCAACTATAGTGGATAATATCCTAAGTAACTTTACATGAGCAATATTATTACTAAACACTGAATTAGCTGCGGCCAGAGCTATAGCGCTTCAAAACAGGCTTGCTTTAGACATAATATTGGCGAAAGACGGAAGAGTCTGCAAAATGATTAATGAGAAACATTGTTCTTATATTCCTGCAAATGAGAAAGAAGTAAAAGAACTGCTTACTAACTTAATTAATGCGAGTAAGGATTTAAAAGTGTTGAAAGAACCAGGAGTTTGGGAAAAGGTGGGAAAAGGATTTGCAACACTAGGAAATTGGTTTAGTCAAATTTTGGGTGGGATATTGTGGAAAATCATTCAAGGAATATTAATTGTGATTACTATTATATTAGGATTATGGGGGGGCATGCAAATGATGGCACAAAATTCAATTAAAAAGAGCTGAAAGTAAACAGAGGAGGGAAAGACAGCCCAGAAGAAGAATCTATAGGGAAGATAGAAACGAAAGAAATCAAAATGTGATTGAAAGTAACTTGTAAATGCTTGATGAGAAAGGTGTGATGACACATTTAGTCATCAGAGGAGGGACTGTTGGAGCAGATATGCTAATATGAGAATATGCTAATGATTTGAGCATACATACTAATGAAAAGAACAATATTAATAAATGAAAAAAAGTTTATTGTGCAAAATGTGCCCACAGGGAGTGGTCACCATCTGTGCTAAAAGTACTAAATACTGTGAAATGTTTTAAAGTTTGTATTAATATATCATAATTAACGATATAATCTATCTTTCGTAATGCCATATGTTCTTAGTTTAGCCAGAGGCCTAGTCAGCTCTAGTCCTTGCCTGCTTAAATATGGTGATGCGATGAGCTGCTGCAGAGTGGAACTGGAGAGAACCTTGAACTGTAAGAAGTTCAACTATGAGCTCCGGTAAGCGAAAACTGCAGACTTACCAGCGGACAGGAGACGATCAGAACAAATTGATACAATTATGTGTAGAGTAGGCTAAATGTACTTTCCCAGGACTTGAACAATGGAGCTACAGGCTAAGAGCTGGAAACAAAAATTTTGTTACCTGAAGAACCAGATGATGTTCTCATCGACAGAAGAACCAATCATGTTAATGGAACTTGACTCTCAAAATAACATAGAAAAGTGGTACACAAAAATGATAGGTTAGAGTCATAACCCCTGATAAGGTTGACCAATGGGAAATTTGTGGGACGGACTGCGAGACCCTAATAAGAAGTAATGATATGAAGGGAAAGATCAGAACGGAGAGGCGAAAGTTGATGAAGTCAGGAGATGCTGTCTGAAAAGCTGAAAACTTGGGCTTGCTTCTGTGAGCCTGAGCCTTGCTGATGCTTAATGACCCAGAGACGAAGTCTGACTCGTTGCTATCTATCTTGGATAGGTATCTATAACCTGACTGACTAATGAATGCTTTTCTTTCCAGGTACCGACTGTGCTGTTTAAAACATTTTTCTCTTTTAGATAAATGATTCCAAATTAATGATTTTTGACTAAATTGTTTTAGCATGAAGACCCACATGCTAATGCTAATTCGGAGATAGGTAGGATGACAAGGGTGACTTAGGGTGACTTAGACTGACTGACTTATATTGCTGAATCATTCGATCTATTATGAATTGTTATTTGCTTGTAGGGGTATACACCCTTGTCCAAGTAGGGACCGCAATCCTAGTCAGGGTAAGTAACAGAACAATCCAAATTATCCTGTGCCCACCCTCTGGTGGCTTGGCACTGTCAGGTTTAACTTAGAAGGCAATGTGTAAAGTATTTGTGCAGAACTTATACCATAACACAGGGAAAACCCAACAAACGAACACCACACAGGGTTAGAAAAAAATAGAGAATATTTGTCTGAATAAAATACTGCTGAAACTAGGAAAATCCAATGCTCACAAGCAAAGTTATTAATTTTTAAAGATTAATTCCAACTAAAGTGCCTAGAAACACAAAAGCTCCGACTAGGGCTATCATGGTATCCAAAAGGTTGGAGGATTACCACCTTAAGGCTGTCAGATCCAACACCAACAAAAACAAATTTGGAAAACAGGAGAGTGAAGGCAAACAGTTTAGTGGGATATCACACCAAGGATGTCAGTAATGACATAATATTAAATCGAAGGAATCAATATTATAAGGACAACCAAACTGCAGCCACTACGAAAGAAGCAGGTTCACAATCAACATTAGCAATAAACAACAAGAGACACAATTCTCTTTAAAGAAATATCTGATGATTCTACAGACAGCACACAGATAACAGATAAAGCATTTCTACCGCTCACAGAAATGACAGAATCACAATCAGCCATCCAAAAGCAAGAGGACACCTTATCAATGAAGTGCAACCATGGTTCATCCCATTCTGGTGTGAACCAAAGACTGGCGCTGTCCACTTGTGACTTCACATCATGACCACAGCCTAAATTACTTGACATTACAAGCCAGGTGACCTCTGACAACCTTCCAAGAGGAGATTACTGTCTGGTTTAGAGAAAGGGAATCTGTGGGAGAAGATCAGATATCATATTGAGGAGCACTAGCTCCACCACCCAGTCCACTAAATTGTTTATATTTACTATGACAGGGGTAGTGTATATTTTGAGGTAAATACATTACTTTTATTGTATAAGGTAAAGCAATGGGTGGACAATCAGTTACTGCACTGTAGGGTAATATTTGAGTTTCAAGCTTCAGCATTCCTAAACTACCTCCCATCGCTACCATATGGAGTGGAATGCTACAGTGTCATACTTGGTTCAGTTTGTAGAGCTGTATTATAATAGACCACAGGATATCAGAGACAAACAACCTCAACCAATGACAAGAATAGATTACAAAGTGGTTCCCTCTGACCTAGCTTCTTAGCAAGATCTGCATCCAGCAGCACCCTGGCGTCTCACAGGAGGGCATGACTTGGCACTAGTCAGAGGAGCTCTTTAGGGTTCAGCCACCTTGCTCATGGTTTGGCTTTGACAGTGAGCTGAGGTATTTGATTAAAGACTAGTCTTCTGTGATCAGTAACCTAGGACCACTTGCGCACTTCAGAACTAGTCCGGGCTACTTCAACCATGAGGATCGCCACAGTTTCATATTTTGTCCAAATGTGGCATTCCCTACATTCCACCCCAAAATGCCTTGCAGGTTGATACTTTCACCTTTTTGCAGCATTTAAAATGCAAGGAGCTCTCAGAGTGATATGACAGGAGAGTGATCCAAAGCCTCCAAAGGCTCAAATGGCTCCAAGCAAACTTTTGTTTCTTTGCCACCCTAAGGAAATCAACTGTTTCCTGTGTTTTATTTAACTACTGTTTTGTGATATTTGAATGCTTTAATCTCTGTCTCCTAAGTTAAGCCTTGTTGCTCGTTGCCAAGCTACCAAGGGTTGAGCTGGGTTTAATTCATTGAGACCTAACTGGACCTAAGTGGAGGTTGGTGGCCTATTGCTAAATGTAGGTACTTACGTGTCCTTACCAATAACCCATTTTCCAACAACAGTACACTGTAGAAGGCAGAGAGAACGCTGCAGCATCCTTGTCACAGTCGTGCTGCCACTCAGAAGTGCTGCTGCATGCCCCACTAGCCCTGTTCATGTGGCAGCACCCGACTAGCTTCGCACGCCCAATATCTGCCTCTGCAGCTGCAGCGGCAAATACCTGAGCATGTGCTCTTTACTTACACGGGATATGAATTATTTACTTACTGAAGTTACTTATAGTATTTCTATAATACCCTGCGTCTGAATGGAGGCAGCACTACTTTTAAAAGAGAGTCAAAACTACAGATTGTCTCTTTTCGATTAGTTTTACTGTCAGTATTGGTGCTCCCATGTTGGAAGTCGTTTTTGGCATGTTTCTAGGCTCGTGTGCGTTTTGAATATGGTTCAAGCGGAAAAATGATGGTGGCATCCGCTATGCAAAATTGCTCACTTAAAGCAATGTTCTCTAAACCTCGTCAGACCGTGTGCTGCGCGTCAAATTCTGCTTTGCGAATAGTGTCAATAGGCACTACAGCATTAAGCAGCTCACATCTCCCTCTAACACCCACCCCCCACCCCCGCACGCCTCTTGTAGGCCCTGCGCGTGTGATGCTTGCTGTGAACAGATGTTATTACATAGAGCCCACGAAATAAAGCACGTTTTATGTTCAGTTAGCGTTCCTGGGTATTAATAGCTAATACTTCATAAAGAATCACAATTTGTATGCTGCGTTTCTTTATGCTCATGGCGAATCATAAACCATTCCACGTGGATCGTATTTTGTAGCAGTGGCGTAGCAAAGGTTCAATGAGTAAGCAAAGTGATCCTCATTCCCTGGTTTGCTAGATTAAGGAACTGTGTTTTGGGCGCAGTAGGCCCCTCGTACCTCTTGGCTTAGGTGCGGTTGCCCCTGTCGCCTTATTGATAGCTACTCCCTTGCTTTCCATTTGAGTTAGTGCACAGCACATCATTGCGCGCTGCGTCGCTTTCAGGAGAGTGCAAAGCCTTCCTGCACTGGTCGGTAAATGAGAACATTGCTACACATCATTATTATCAAGAAGCAAACTAATTAGAGACGACTGGACCCGAGATATGATTAAAACACCCAACCACAGCTGTTAGATTGAACTACAGGCAATACATTGAACTGTAATGACAAGATTTTATCTTCATACAAGTTATCTTATTAGGGAGATGTGGTTAGAAATAATACAACATAACTCTATTGTGCAGGATGAAACGAGGATTGGAACGTATACAAAGCTACCACAGCTGCGCAGCGTCTGTTCGAAGTCATACATCATTCTGTTCACTAGACACAAGTTATTCGTTTTCATAATGTGGCTGAACCTAATTAATGAATTTCTCAAAATGATTTTTCAGTCTTCGGATTTCAATAGCACCCTGAATAAAACTGACCCCAGTTTGTGTACCTCGGGGAAACTCCTGGACAATCGATACATATTACTCTTACTCACAAATTTGAATCAATTTAAGATATTATGCCGGTTTTAATTAACAGGATCAATATGATAACATACAGGCATCTTTATTAATTCCCCTTTGACTACAAAGGTAAGTAAATAAAACAAGTCTGAAATGAAAGCAAGATGGATAATGAAATAAAGTATCCTGGGTGCATTCCATTTTCTCATTAATATAGTCCCTGGGTGGTCTCTGTAAAATTGAGAAGTGCACTGATCGAAGGGTGCTAATGTCGTTTTATATGCTCGACGGTAGGTAGCAAACTCATTTAGGGGTGTGCAAAATTCGTGGAATTTGACTCTGCAGAATTCGGCGGATTTACATAAAAACATGTTGTGCTGCTCTTGCTGTGATTTTGCGCCTCGAGAGCACGAACGTGTTCACATCGTGCACCACAGGGCGCAGCTACTCGAGTTGATTCTGCCACTACTCGAGTAGATTTTTTACTAGAGGAGCAAGCTTCTGAATGCTAACGGTTGTGAACACCCACCTTTGAAAAATCTCACCAGATGTCCTCCTAATGACCGGAAATTGCGCTCAGGGGGGTTAAATCTTGTTTGAGCTTGCTAAATTACTGTTCTAGCCCCACACAAGAAAGAAATCAGCCACACATCGATTGGCACAATTTGGCTGAAAAGCTGTGTTATAAGAGTAACGCGAAGTCCCTAAAATCTGGGCAAAACAGCAGTCACAGCTTGTGGGAGAGAAAAGGGGTGGGGCGGTGCGGTGTGTGGAGGGGAGGGTGGAACCCCCCAAAATTTAAATACATAACATTTACCTTTTTTCCGTGCCGTGCCGCTCCATCCGCTCTACTCTGCTCTGTCTTTGCAGGCACAGGCTCTCAGCCTGCCTTGCGGTCAATCCTGATGCTGCTCAAAGCAGGATTGGCTGGGAGTATCCAGGCAGGGAGCTCCCATGCAGACTGGGAGCCTGTGCAAGCTCTCTCCAGCCCGGCAACACTTCTGAACTGTGGATATTCTGCCAGGAAGGACTGCTGTGCTGCTGAAGGACTGCTACACTGATGGACTACTGCTCTGGAAGAACTATTTTTCTGCTATGCTGACCTGCCTGCTACCCTCTCTTCCTGGGTGAGCAGGACTGGGCCTACACCACTTGAACCCAGCGTGACTCCAAGGGCTTATCTGCTTGCCTCCTGTACTGAAGTCTTAGCACATAAATTATTTCCAGCAACCCTACAACAGCATTTGGACTCTGACATCTATGAGCCTCACCCTGCCATGTGGTGCCAGTCCAGTCCTGGGCCTTTGGTAGTGGCTTTCCCTGTGTTAAACTAGCAAGATCCACATATGGCCAGTGTTGCACTGGTCAGATCCAACATATCATCAATGCATAGATGCTCAAGGAGTTGGCATCACTGAGTGTGTGGCTCAATGATGACGCATCACTTTCATTGCAAAGGGTTCGCCGGCAATGCATCTCCTAACTGCATGGCTCAGAACCAACGCATCACCTGCATCCAAAGGGATCAATGCCGGCGCTTCGGCTCCTTTGCTCCTCGCATCGGCTTCTCGATGTCGGCGCATCCTCCATCTAAAGATACTTTTTCAGCCAGACAATGTTGTTTCCTGTATCCGACCCACGCTCTAATGCTCCAATGTGGTTAGATCCCTGGTTGACACGTTTTTTTTCTAAGCACTAAATTTGCAGATGTTCTTGATAAAATCATATCTCGCCTTCCACTTATTGGTTTTATGTTGATTTATTCTTTTTTTACTCATACAATTAAGCTCTATTTTTCTAACCAGCTGTAGTGTTTTTTAGTGTATTTTCACTTGTTGATTGTTTTAATTGTTGCACAAATACTTTGCGCATTGTCTCTTAAGTAAGCCTCACTGCTCTGTGCCAAGGTACCAGAGGGTGAGAAGAGGTAAATGTATTGAGTGTTTGATTTACCCCAACTAGGACTATGGTTCCTGCTTAGGCAGAGTGCATACCTCTGCCAACCAGTAACACCATTTCTAACATTGTGCATGTAGAGGACATGCCAAAGGTAGGTGTGCTTAAGGTCCACCAAAGGCAAGACCATTTCCACATATCTGTGCCTGTAATGCACCCAGCACCAGAGCCCCTGGATCTTTCACACAAGATCTGACCTCCATGATAACTTGTTTTAAAACAACTCCTTTGTCCATCTCCCCCTTGCAATCCTTCAGAAGCCCAGTCTTCTGTTGCATCTGTAACTTTTCTACACCTGCATTTAACGATCTGCCCTTTAGATATTATTCACTATGTGAGCTCCACTATCACTAACACTATCAACTAGAAGAAGGACAAAACACCACTATCAATTGTTTTCCATTCAGTTCTCATTTTCTTTCCAAACACCAATTAGATGTGTTTACCCTCATGTCCACCTTTCTACAAGTTGCCCTGATCCTAACCAAACATTGTTAAAATAAAATACTGGTACTGATATCACTGCTGCTAAATGTCAGGGCTACATTTTCTGCTATTCCATCCGGCATCTAAGGTCTAGGGATTGACTGGCAATCATTCCTTGAACTGAAATTGAGTGCTCCGTTTTGGAGCTGAACACCTATCTGGAAGGTGAATGTTTATTCTTTTAATTTCAGTTCCATTTTCTTCACTTACCGTATTTTCCGGCGTATAAGACGACTTTTTAACCCCTGAAAATCTCCTCAAAAGTCGGGGGTCGTCTTATACGCCGGTATACGGCGTGCCGAAACTTCAGGGGCAGGCGCCCTGTAGCTGAACCACCGTACGCTGCATTTGGAAATGAATTCCAAGCGTACGATGGGTTCCGCGTCCTCGCTGGCAGTTGTCTGGGCAGGCACGTGTTCCTGCGCGTGCCCCAGGCTATTCGAAGCGCGCTATTACGGTACCATAGAAACAACATTTGTTTTCTGTTTCTTTCTTCTCGCGCATGGCACATGTTAGGAGATTACCATATAGTAACGGCCATTTTGGATTGGGATATGACAATATTATAAAAAAATATATATTTTGACCGCATTTAACTTTGGTTGTACTGCAGTTTCAACAATCTTAAATGTAATATTCATTCTCCGTGATTGGCTGGTTGTTGTATTGTTGGTGATTCTGAGGGAAGGCAATCTGGTGAGCAGATACATGTGGTGGTGAATACAGTACAGCACAGCACCAGTACCAGTATCTGTACCAGTTCATACAGTACAGCACCAGTACATACAGTACAGTATAAAAATGGCAAACAGACAAGACCCCATCCTGGCTCCACCAGCAAGAAGAAAGAAATATGAAGCCAGTTTCAAACTTAAAGTTGTAAACTTTGCCATGGAACATAATAACTGTGCTGCTGCAAGACAATATGGAGTAACAGAAAAGATGGTTCGGGACTGGAAAGCAAATGAAAAAGCATTAAGGAGTATGCCAAGGGGTAAGTGTGCATTAAGAAGAGGCACCCCACATTGGCCAGAACTCGAAAAACATGTAGCAGACATGGTGAATGAGCATCGCCAAAGTGGTTATATAGTGACACGAAATCAAATACATTTGTTTGCCCTTCAGTGGGCCAAATCTAACCCAGATCACAGCAACAGATTTAAAGCCACTGTATCCTGGTGTACTAGATTCTTTGAAAGGCATAATCTGGTACTGAGGCAAAAGACGAAAATTGCACAAAAATTACCTGCAGATCTTGAAGCCAAAGTAAATAGTTTCCATCGATATGTAATACAACAGCGCAATAAACATGGCTATGCGTTAAGTAGTATCGGAAATATGGATGAAACTCCAATGAATTTTGATATGGTTGGAAATAGAACTGTCCATCCAAAAGGTGCAAAAACAATTTTAATTAAAACAACAGGACATGAGAAGTCCAGTTTTACAGTGGTACTAGCATGCACAGCTGATGGTGCCAAACTGAGACCAATGATTATTTTTAAAAGAAAAACAATGCCGAAACTCAAGTTTCCTGTTGGTTGTTTTGTACATGTACATGAAAAAGGCTGGATGGATGAAGAAGGGGTAAAGCTATGGCTTGATAATGTATGGAGCAGGCGACCAGGTGGACTTATTCAAAAACGTAGTCTACTGGTGTGGGATATGTTCAGGGCTCATTTAACTCCCAGCACCAAGCAAAGGCTGGCAAGAATAAACACAGATGCGGCAGTTATTCCTGCAGGATTGACATCGTTGGTACAGCCACTGGATGTGTGCCTAAACAAGCCATTTAAAGATCGCATTCGAGAACAGTGGAATGAGTGGATGGTTAGCGGCGAAAAGTCATTCACAAAAGGAGGAAACATGCGTGCTCCACAGTTCGATGTTTTGTGCAAGTTTGTCATAAAAGCCTGGAATGATATTGATGCAGAAACAGTAATCAAGTCTTTCAAGAAGTGTGGCATATCAAATTCATTAGATGGTATGGAGGACGACTACTTGTGGCAAGATGAAGAGAAACCCGAAGCTGAGACCACACCATCTGATACGGAATTAGATCCATACGATGACTGCCTTACAAATGTACCACAAGATGTAATTGATTTACTTATGATATCAGATGACGAACAGGAGGATTTTGAAGGCTTTTAAAGAGAAACTGTCAAGCCAGCAAGTCCTGTAAAAATAGCTTGGAGTTATGATGGGCGTTGCTGACTCCCCAGGATCTTGCCCGGCACTTGCTCTCTCTCTCTGTTTGTTTGTTATCTTCCTCCTATCATCTTCAGTTCCAGTTTGGTTGACAGCTTAGAGAACAAACAGCATGGCAGTTCCCATGGGTTTATTGTCTTATCCTTCCTTTCAGCTTTAGAGTGAATTAGGAAAAGTTTAATCCACTTGCACTGTTTTATGTTTACATGTTTGATGACAAACAGCCTTATGTTTATAAGTGACAGTTTTCCTACTACGTACCTGCATGTCATAAGCATTTGAATTAAAATTACCATATTAAAATCAAACCTGATGTTTTTTAATTGTTATTTGGTGTGCGTTGGAAGAGGGGTAGTCTTATATGGCGAGTATAGCCCAAACCCTATATTTTAACAGGAAAAAGTAGGGGGTCGTCTTATACGCCCAGTCGTCTTATACGCCGGAAAATACGGATCTTTGCTCTGTCGTTTGACATGTCCAAAGAAAAAAATTATTAAAAACCTCATGGACAATTTGTCCTTCTGTGTTGTTTTTAATTTCGTTATTCTTGGTGATTTAAATGTGATTTAAACATTCATCTCAAAAACTGAACCAGTACTGGCTCGGCATCTTCAATCGACAGCTTTTCCTCTTTTAAGCACACCCAGACAGTTCAGGCAAGAGATCTGTTAGATCCAATCGTCTCAATTCTACCAGAATGAATTTCAATCCACTTCCTCTCCCTTTGTCAAACCAGTATGTGACCGATCCTTTGACACATTCACCAACTGCCTCCAAAGTTTACATCCATTTAGTCTCGCTATTCCCTCCAGGCTGCTCAAACCCGCCTACTGACAACACGAGGGAGCAGTGTTGCTGTACATAAATCTCAAGCACTTCCACCTCTTGCTCACAATTTTTAGGGTCAAGTGCACAAGCGATCTGGCCCCTGATGTAATCTGTCTGTCAGCTTTTAACCATTCCCATGTCACGCCTGTCACTTTCATTGGTTCATTGGCTTGCCTTTTAAAATTTGCTTGATTTCATTTGTGAAGGGCTTACATACGTCATGCTTTTTCCAGTGATTAGCCCTCCCCAGCTACTGAAAACACACAAGGCTCCATGTTTTCCCCATGGCTTCTGGACTACTTTTTCTCTTTATTTCCTATGCAGTGCAATCTTGCTGACCAGTAATCGTGTGCTATTCATGACTACTAGTTTAATTGTATTGTTTTTCCAGTGCCCCTTCACGAATTCAAGGTTTTATACAGCATGATCGCCCTCAGTTTATTTATTATTTATTTTATTTGTAATTTTTCCCGGTCCGTATCCCCACCCCTCACCAACCCCTCCCCTTGTTTTAAGGTACTAAAGTTCTGCAGGGAGAGGGAACAAAAGATCATACAGACTGTTTTGGTGAAAACACTGCTTTGTTCTACACTGTGATGGGGGAGCATCAGGCAAGGTAACCCCACTAGAATACTGTGGGTGGCAGCGATTTTCTTTTGATTTCTTTGCCTAGCTTTCAAGCATGTAGCTGATCGGAATAGAAGACATGCTGTTGACTTCGGATAGATTGTAAAACTAAATGGGGGAGATGTGCAGGGGCTTTCAGCATTTGCGTGTCAGGGCTTCCCATAGGCTGCGTTGAGTTACATTATTAGAGCACGTCAGCGGTGTTAAAAACTGAATTGATGTACTTTGTTCTCACATCTCTAACATGCCTTGTTCCATGGTTTGTTGCTTTGAAGCTAGGTTTGTGCTATAAAAAGCACAAACCCATTTGCCGGCGGGTGCTCAACTCGAGAAGGAATGGCTCACACCACAAGAATATCGGGGTGCACGTTGAGGCTGCATTGAGGGGCGTTGGGAGTGTGGTGAAGGGGTGTTGTGGGACAGCATGAACATTGTTTTGAGACTCTTCATACGATTTAAAAAGTAATTTCAGAACCTCAGGAGAATGAACCTAGAAGGTTGATACTGTTCTGTTATTCCCAGCATTTGTTATGTGGCCTGCCCTAGGTTTCCTAATGTTGCGTGCAATATGACTTGGGGGTGTTACTTTTTACTGTGACTGGATTTCTAGATGAGTTTTTTCCAGTTTTCTTATTGCGCTTTGCATATTGTTTTAACCTAGTTGCATAATATTGGTGCACGTGTGCAGAAAGCTGGGAAAACTGGGCCTAAAAATGCAGGGCTGTGTACCCTGTATGAACTTCTAGGCTCATCACCAATTTTTATCCGTGACTGCTCGCCACGTGCCCCAGGAACTCAATCCCAATTATACATTTAGATTCATGATTCGTTAACTTTAAAGGTGTTCATATGTCTGTGATTAAAGAAAGGGAAGGCTGAAATATGTTTCAAGTGTGAAGACCTTATGTGAAAATGTGATAATGCTACCAGGTCTCATGATGTACTTTGGTCTGAGAGAACAAAGGTATCCAGGCCAGGAGCAAGGTGCTGCAGTAGTTGGCATGGGTGGAGTTGCATGAATATCCGAGCTTGGATTTGGTGGGAATGTTTCAGTGAAGTCTATGAGATCAAATTAAGTCAGGTTAAAGTGTGTGAAGGAGCATCAAGGAGACTGTCTTTTGGCTGCCCTGGTTTTGGACTCTGGCCTAGCCACTGGTGAGGTTGCAGGGTTTGGAATGACATTCATCCTGATTTTCTCTCATACAGGAAAATGGGAATATACCGTTGGACGCTCAAGGGCTGTACAGGTTGGTATTAGGCTGAGCCTGATCTGTTAACAGGCAGGTCCTCCACCATACCAGACCGGAATTAAGAGATTATTAGTAATGGGCATTTAAAGGAAGCGGACTGAAACCTGAATCCAGATGAATTCCAGCATAGCAGCAAGTAGGCAACGTACTACACATCGCGACTAGGAATAAAACCTATTCCAGTAGCTTGTGGATAGTTATATATTAGTTACCTATCACACAGTTAAGTTTAGCCTTGTATTAAGGGAGCCGGAGCTTGCTTGAAAAAATGCTATGGGATGGAAGGTCCGTCCATGATGTGGTTTTTCCATGAAACTTCTGTGTTGCATGACTATTAGGGTGAACACCTGGTATTGAGGCAAATTCTGGACAGGACTGTAAAAAATTCAGGACACAGGGTCAAAATTCAAGACAAAAGTTCAGGATGAAGGGTCAAAACTCAGGACCAAAATTCAAGCACAAACGTCAGTTTTGCAGACACACCCAAGAGACGCCATGCCTTGCTATGTTATTAGTGCATTTATTTACTGTTTTTTTAACATAGCACTATTTATTCCCTGTGGTCTTTTTGTGATTGCCTCCTGGTATGCTACATTCAGGTGTCACATTACATCCTTGTTCAGTAGTAAATTAATGCCCTTCAGCACTATGTCAAGGCCATCACCCCTATTAAAATCTACTCAATCTTTCTTGAAGAGAAAAGCAATAGCAAAATGTTGACCATGTCTCATCCCAATTCCCTATGGACTTTCAACCTAAAACAAATTAATGAAGCAGAGCAATTGGGGTGGGTGACAGTTTCACACCTAATGTCAGGATGAGAGGTACCCACAATTTGCCTGTAGTCTCTCAGCACTGGAGTGAATGTCTGGGACTCTACATTTATCTCAGAACTGGGAGCCTGGACTACCAATCAAAGATAATAAAAGAGGAGGATGAAATTGAGATCAAACGGGAGATCCACGGCAACTGATTCAAAGGGTTGTTGATAAGAACTGGATAAATAAGAGAAGAACAAGGTGGCACAATTCCTAAAATCAGGCATGATGGGGCCAACAAGACTATTGGAAGGGATTGGGTACCTGGTAAGTTGTCTCTGCTGACAGGAGTGAAACAAAGAGGCATTGTCAAGTGGTTGAACAAGCAGCACCCACTCACCTTGGCAAACTCTTCTGGTGCAATGTTTTGCTGTTCGTGCTTGTGAAGGTTGATCAGGGGTCAGACCCCTTGCAAAGCTGTGCAAGGTAATTGCCTGCTTTGTCCATGTCTTAAAATGGTTTTGCAATTGAGCAAAAGCCAAACTAGTGACCTGGGTTATCCTTAAGTGTAAAGTACACATAAAATCTTCTAAAATTTTGGGATGTAAATTACACAAATACAATTTAATTTTAAAAAAAAAGTAACTAGTGCTTCTTTAACATATGGCACTGTTTTCCCCTTTATATACAAATAGACCTCAGATTGAACTAGGAACTAATTCCCTATCGATGCCTAGTGATTAATATCTTCCATTCTCCCACTGATTTGCAGGATGGAAATCTCTTTGAAGCGTCAAAGTCCCTCCGAGCGCAGTTTTCTTTTTGGTCTTCTCTTCTGCTTTCTGTAGTGGGCCACGTGGCACTAGTGAAGATGGTGTGCTACCCTGATTATACTATTATTTTGCAAACCTTCCCCTTTTCATCCTTCATTGCTTCTTAAGACATGCCACACATCTGATGTTGTCGCGTGGGCACCGTTGGGTAGCTCTTTTCACTCTAAAGCGACTCGTGACTCCGAGTGGATTAGGCCTTCTGGTCTTAGAACGCTATTATTCAACTCCACAGGTCCAATGGGTGGCTTGTTGGCTTTCTGCCCCTCCCCCTGTGTGAGATGGGGTTTATCAGTAAAGACTTTTAAGGAGAGCTTACTGTACTGCTCATTCTTTCCTACTGACCATTCTATGGACCACCATCCAGGGTTATAATGCACAGCTTTCTCTTGCCTTGCTAGAACCTGTAAACTCATTGACATGAAGAAACCCTGTGCTCCTGCACTACCTTTGCTAAGCATTGTCACTCGCACAGACGGCGTTGATCAGAGCAACTCCATCAGTGGCATGCTGCAGTTGTCTTAAAATTGGAAGGATTTGTTTCTGGATGGCAAGCTACTACATTTCCAAACCCTTGCGGCAGACAACCATCTTCACCCTGGTCAACTCCTTACCTACAACTACCTTAAACAATCATTAACTGCCCTATTTCATGTCTGCCTCTAACCGTACATGAGGTGCGCCAGAAGCTCTACACCAAAGGAACTGATGGCAAACTGATAAGATGGGTGTACAGACCTTTTCTGCAACATGAACACCACTCCAGGACTTCTTTTCATACTACCTGGGTGATTGATGTGACCAAACCTCTGCCAGATATGGACTGGACTAAAATACTGGATTTTCCTAACAAAGTATCCCACGGCTGTCACTTTAAGTACATTTATTGAGCCTCCTTGGGAGTGCATTCCTCCTGTTGCTTGACATTGGCTTTGTGGTTTGTAACTCACATTTTGTTGCTTTCAATTTGCTGGCTTTATTTGTTTTAGCCGATGCAGCTTGAGTTCATCCCTTCCCTTGCCCAAACATTATTTTCAGTATCCTTTCGAGTGCTCCCTTTCTGTAAACTGGCCTGTAACTCTTGTTCTTATCTCATCACATTTGCTGTGCATTCCAAGAACGAGGTAAAATGTCAGGCTCTGTCTTCGATGGGAACTTAGACCCTCATTAGGATCTTGGCGGCAAATGCCGTCTACCGCTACAGTGGCAACCAACCGTCCATGGCGTTATGACCGAAGACGGAATTCCGCCAGAAGGCTGGTCGGCAGTTGGTGTGGTACATTGGCGGTTTGGTCATAATAGTGGAGGTAGGTACCGCCAGCCTGTTGGCGGTAATAGCTCCACCATACAACCGACCGCCGGGGTCTTAATGACCCCCTTATTGTTTACTTTCTTTCTCTGACTTCAAAGTGAGAGGATTTATGCGACAACCTTGCTGGATACTGGGGTTAGGAAAGAGTTTTTTCTATCACATGACAACATTTAAATACACTTCAGAATATATCAGAATGAGGAGTACAAATGTAGCACATTTTTGTTAATTCTGAACTTTGCTGAAGACAAATACCTCTATATATTTAAAACAAATCATTGCATTAGGTGTTACAATTTCCATACATCATAGTCTGTGCCAGTGCTTAACTTGTAAATAAAAATGTGCTGGTGCCCAAAGCCCTCCTCTTAAACACGTGGCTGCTGCAATGTGCGAACAAGGAATACTGAGGCAGCGTAATCCTGAAGCCATCGCTGACCTCTTCAATCCATTTAAAGCCACTCCTTGCCCCTTCAGCTCTTTCCGCTTTCTGCTTTCTCCCATAGTGATTCTCTTTTGTTTTTCTCTTCCTTCGTCTTTTCCATATGTGTCTTTTCCTCGCAGTAAATGCTTGATGCAGAAAAATAAGTGCCGGCCCTCAAAAATAAGTGCTAGTGCTCCACACCGGAAACAAAAAGCACACATTAAGCACTGCCCTGTGCACTGTATAGTTTTATATGAAAAACTCTATGTCAGTGCAAATGTAATGGTCATTTCATTAAAAAATGTGTTGTCTGTAATGGCAGTGTGAAACCACACCAGGCACACTCCACTCCAGTCTGATCTGCACCACTCCACACCACTGTACCCTACTCTGCATCACTCCAATTTACACCACTCCATGTCACTGCACTGTGGGACACTGCACTCTTCTCCACTCTGAACCACTCCACTCTATGCCACTGCACACTGTGCTACTTCACACTACACCTCTCTACTCTACTCTGTACCCCTGCACTCTATGCCAATGCACTTTACGCCTCTCTACACCACTGCGCTTTGTGCCTCTGCACGCTATACCACTCCAGTCTAGGCCACACCAATCTAGTCCATACAACTCCACTATATCCCACTCTGCAACACTGCACTGTACGCCTGCACTCTATGCTAATGCACTCTATGCTAGTGCACTTTACTCTGTAACACTCTACTCTATGCCCCTGCACTCTACATCAACAGACTGCACATAACTCTAATCTACTCTGCACCACTGCACTCTATGCTACGGTATTCTACAGCACTTCACTGTATGCCATCACACCTCCACTTTACCCTGCACCTCTCCACTCTACGCCATTTCACTCTATTGTACAACATTCTACTTTATGCCACTGCACTCTGCGCCACTGCATTCAATGCCACTGCACACTACCCTGCACCTCTTCACTCTATGCCACATTGTCTACTCTGTAACAATCTATTCCACACCATTGTACTCTATGCCACTCTGCCCCACTGCTCTTTAAACCATTACACACTGCTTCAATGTACTCTACACCAATGCACTCTAAACAACTGCACTATACACCACTGCACTCTGACACTACTCTGCAACAATGCACTGGCCGCCACTATACTCAACACCACTCTACCCTGTACTACTGCATTCTGCACCAATACACTCTATTCCCCGGCACTCTATACCACTCCAGTCTACGCCATTGCACTTTGCAGCACTAAACTCTGCACTTCACCACTCTACACTACTCCATTCTACGCCACTGTATTCTATACCACTCAAGTCTACTCTGCACTCTATGCCACTGCAACATTCTACACTACTGCACTCTCTTGCCACTCTATTGTATGCCACTCTACTCCACTGCACTCTATGCCACTCTACTCTGCTCCATGCCACTCTATGTCAATGCAGTCTAAACAACCGCACTGTACATCCCTGCCCTTTACTCTGCACCACTGTACTCTATACCACTGCTCTCTGTGTCCCTCTACTGCACTCTACACCACTGCACTGACACTCTACTCTGCAACACTGCACTCTCCGCCACTGTACTCTACACCACTCTACTGTGTACTACTGCATTCTAGCCCACCTCACTCTATGCCACTGCAGTCTATGCCACTCTACTCTGCATCATCCCACAATACGCCACTGCACTCTACAACACTATACTCTACCCTGCACTACACCACTCTGCACTACTCCTCTCTGCACCACTCTACACCACTACACTCTGTGCCACGTGAGTCTACTCTGCACTCTATGCCACTGCACCACTCTGCACTACTGCACCCTCTGCCACTCTGTTGTTTGCCACTCTACTCTACTGCACTCTATGCCACTCTGCCCCATGCCACTCTCTGCTACTGCACTCTGCGACAATGCACTCTAAACAACTGCACTATACGCCACTGCCCTCTACTCTGCACCACTGTACTCTATGCCACTGCTCTCTGTGGCAATCTACTCCAGTGTACACCACTGCACTGACACTCTACTCTGCAACACTACACTCTTCGCCACTGTACTCTACACCACTCTACTCTGCACTACTGCATTTTATGCTACTGCACTCTATGCCACTGCTCTCTGCATCACTCCACTCTATGCCATTGCACTCTACAGCACTAAACTCTACTCTGTACCACTCTACACTACTCCACTTTGCACCACTCTACACCACTGCACTCTATGCCACGCAAGTCTACTCTGCACTCTATGCCACTGCACCACTCTACACTACTGCACTCTCTGCCACTGTATTGTATGCCACTCTACTCCACTGCACTATGCCATTCTACTCTGCCCCTTGCCACGCCATGACTCTGCACTCTACTCCAATGCACTTTAAACAACTCCACTGTACCCCACTCCACTGTACTCTGCACCACTGTAGTCCATGCCACTGCTCCTATGCAACTCAACACCACTATGCCACTAACTTTTAGCTAAGCTGAACAGCAGCCACTCTGGTGTATAATATGGCTACAACACATTGGCAAATCCAATAACTCTTGCGTAGACAAGACCTATTGGCTTTGCCAATGTTTTTTAGGACTATGAGGTGCAGCGGTCCTTGAAAGAACTGTCAATGTGCAAGTCCTTAGTTTAAACATGCATTACACACATCATAATATAGGCTGCTACAAAATGCGCAATTACATTTTGGTTAAATAAAAAAAAGTCCTTCTAAAATACAGATTTGAACAATATATGGTTTATACCTAGTACTAACATTTTTATAACAGTCCATTAAAACCACTCACTCCACAGCTCACCTGGAACACCCTTATAGTACCTCTCGAAAAGAAAATGTTTTTGTCATGAGAAAGCTTCAAGTGACTCCTTTGATTAAAGTCAATGCAGTTTTCCAAGCCCCTTTGCATTTGCACATTTACGAGTTGCGCACATTTTCATTTCTTTAGGGAAGGAGACACTGTGGCAAAAGGTCTTTTTTTATCTGTCTGCCCCTCCCTCCCTCAGAGCACAGGAGACTTCCTGCCTCTCAATCCAGCTGAGGAAACTGATCTGTCCTAATTACATTTTGCTCTTGAGGTGAAAAGCTAAAATTATGGACAAATGCTGTCTGTTAAGCCTTTCATCACAGACAACGGAAAGCAGGGCAAAATTACGGCAGTCTATGAAAATTACAGACGGGTGGTCACCCTAATGACTATTTGGAGGTGACTTCAGACCCCACTGTCACCTAAGTGAGAAGTTGCCCTTGTAGATGACACCTAGGTTAAAAAAAAGTGCACCATAAAAGAAATTCACAAAGATCTTAGGGATGCATGTGAATGAAAGGGAGAAACTAGCTCTTGCTGGTGTTATTGTTGAATGTTGTGCAGGTTTTCAGAGGCAGTCGTTGTTGACTGTCAACATACAAGGACACCATGCCTAGGTAATTTTGTCCCGTTGGCTATTCAGTGCCGGTGAAGTCACTAAATTTCCTATTAATTTCCTGGTGAAAAATGATATTGGAGGTTGATATCAATTCTGGGCAGCCCACTTCAGCCTGCACCACACCTAGCTCTTTTTCGGCTGTGATAGCAGCGTGCAAGCGCTGCTTTTTTCTGACATGTTATTATCTAATTGGGATTTTAGCCATGCCCATCACTATCACTCATTCATGGGCTTGCCCTTTAAAAATCCTTTGTTATCATTGGTAAATGCTTTACGTTTGTCCCTCCTTGGACATTGACCCTGTTGCATGGCTAATTGCACATTTGCCGACACGTTTGACTGTGAGCGAACTTCTTTTTCCTTTTGTGTGTCTCCTTCGCGCTCACTTTGGCCATGATGCTTTGATCACTTAAGTGAACTTGTAATACTTTTCATTTTCAATTTATGTGGCAAGAAAAGTCCGGTTAGGAGTTTACAGCGCTAATACCTCTAAATCAAGCAAATGCAAGACCCATTGCACTGAAAATGCATGTTTTTGTCTGTGAAGCCGTGTGCGCAGAGATTTTGTGAGCTATTATTGTCACTGCATGGAATTAATTAAATAATGAATAAAAAGTTTTAATCGGCATGAACATTTTATAAAGCGTGCAAAATAACGTATACATATTGAAAATACTGATACTAGAATGTCACAAAAGACATTAACGTCATCAATCTAAAAGCAGTTTAAACAATAAAATATGTAGAGAAAGAAAAAAAACAGATTGTTTCAGGTTAAAAAACATTAGGCCGTTTTTATGAGAGGCTTGTGCGTAAATTTTATTATTGCTCCGCCAGTGCAAGCTTCTCCACCATATCTATGAGGCCATGTAAACCGCTTTGCATGGCTTCACAGATATGGAATAAGACAAAGCAGCGGAAGTCGCTGCATTGCCTTACTCTTCGCCAGGGAGGTGTTCCATGGGTGTTGCAACACCAGGGGGTTTTGACGGTGCCCCAGATTTTAAAAATCACTTAAAGCTGGGGCTGGGCCAAAACATTATGGCCCTCATTACAACATTGGCGGTAAAAGCCATTTACCGCCGAGCAGAAGACCGCCAACACACCGCCGCGGAAATCCGCCACAGCTATTATGACCCACAGCTCGGAATGCGCCAAAGTTCAGGCACCCACACAAGTCCGCCACACCAAAGGTCAGTGATAAACTGGCGAAAACAACTCCTCCGCCGTCACACCAACAGAAATACGGGCACACTATCACGACCCACGAATCCACGCGGCGGTCTTTCAACCGCGGTATTCCACTGGCAGTACACACCGCCTCGCTCAAAATAAACACACTTTTACAAAACACAGCCACATTGGACAATTCAAAATACACACACCTGAAACACATACACACACCACTGCCACACACCCATTACAATATAAAACACACATCACCCACAAACCCCTATGACAAAATTACTGAGAGAAGACCAGAGAGAGATATCACAAACAACTACCAAGCATCCACAGGCACACAATGCCATCCCCCACATAACTTCCACGCACCTCACACAACACACCACTAAATATCACCCCACTTATCACTACGCACACCACACCACACGTCACCCACACCACCCTATGGCATGCCAAAGACACCCCAGGTTCTCTGAGGAGGAGCTCAGGGTCATAGTGGAGGAAATCGTCGGGTAGAGCCACAGCTATTCAGATCACAGCAGCAGCACACCTCCATAGCTAGGAAGATGGAGCTATGGCGAAGAATAGTGGACAGGGTCAACACAGTGGGACAGCGCCCAAGAAATAGGGATGACATCAGGAAGAGGTGGAACGACCTATGGGGGAAAGGTGTGTTCCGTGGTCTCAAGACACCACCTTGCGGTTCAGCAGAATGGCGGCGGACCCCCACCTCCTCCCCCAAAACTAACAACATGGGAGGAGCAGGTCTTGGCGATTCTGCATTCTGAGGCCCTCGCAGGAGTAGATGGAGGAATGGACTCTGGTAGGTCAATTCTTAACTATTACATCCCCCACCCTACTTGCATGCTATCACATACCCCCAGCTTCACCCTCAATCCCATCACTCCAACTCCTCACAAATGTCCCAACATCACAAACTACACATCCTAACACCAAGCCCTGCATGCAACAACAAAGCATGGACACCCATCACCAAAGCATGGCCACTGCAGATATCCATACACCCCCATAAACCACCATCACACAAGGTCCCACACAGGAATGCAAGCACTGGGGTACACGGTCACCCACCCATTGTACACCATGGCACACACAGATGTAATAAACATCCTTTTATACCCCTGCAGGACCTCTACCCAACATCACCGGACAGGAGGGTCCACACATGTCCACACCACCAACAGAAGAGGTCCACAGTGATGACAGCAGATCTGTCCAACTGGATCTAGATGACCAGCCCGGCCCATCGGGGACCTCTAGACAGTCGGTTCGCCTGACACAGTCACAGGCCACCACAGAGCTTCCCCCCTCTGGAAACACCAGCAAAGCACCCCCCCCAGCGGGTCCATACCTCTGTCCCCAGGACACGTCAAGCAGCAGTGTGTCTACCACTACAGGGAACCCAGGCTAACCCACCACCCCAACAACACCAGGGACCTGGGGGCAGTGGTAGTGGGCACATGGTCCAGGGGACGGAGGCCCAGGAACACAGGGGAACTGGGAGGGCTGCTGTGCGACAGGGGGAGGACAGGCCAAGGGAACCTACTCTCCACGAGGCCCTCTCCAACATCATGGGAGCCTACCACCACTCCCAGGAGACGATGGCAATGGTACTGGCCAAGTTTCAGGAGACCCAGCGGCTGCAGGAGGAACAGTACTTGGGCTTCAGGGAGGAACTCAGATCCATCAATTCCACCCTGGGCACCATCATAGGGGTGCTAAAGGAAGTCCTCAGCATCAGGAGAGACACTGTGGCACAACAAGGGGCCCCTGACACTAGCCTGGACGATGAACTGCCCACCACCTCCGCCAGAGCTAGTGGACAGGAGGCACCGCCACAGGACCACCACACCAACACCCCATCCCCTGCAGAGGGAGAACCACCCCGCAAACGGTCCCTGAGATCCAGGACAAAGACAGAGAATGATGCCAAGACCCCCGCCAAGATATGAGACCATTCTGAATGTCATCCTTCTGTCCCACTTTGTCACCCTGTCCATCCTCAAACTGCCCCAGCTCCACTTCCAATGCCCATTTGGGCAATGCACCTGTGAGACTAATAGAATGGACTCTGCCATGGACATTCCTCCACCATCACCCCTCACTATTTTACAACCCCCTCCAATATTGAGCACGTAAATAAACACCCTTGAAGCACAAAACAATCTGGAGTCAATCTGTGATTTTGAAATAGTGTATTAGCAATTACAGTGTCAAAATGCTCTTTCAAATGGAATGTCAACATACCTATGTCACACAGCTCTAGTCCATGAGGAAACAAAGCAGATGTCACACAGTGGGACCCACATCTGTGAAATCATAAGGGCTAGTGACAACTCAGTGACCATACACTGGGTGAAAACGACAGACAGTAGAGAGGTAGTAGTGTTAAAGTACATGTAGTAGGCAGGTTTGTATTCTTACCTGTGTCTCACTGGAAATATTGCAGGATCACCGAGTTCCTGTTGTCGATGTCCTCTTCTTCTGCTTCCTCATCTTCACTGTCCACAGGCTCCACAGCTGCAACAACACCACCATCTGGACCATCCTCCTGCAGAAAAGGCACCTGTCGTTGCAAAGTTAAGTTGTGATGCATACAGCAGGCCACAATGATCTGGCACACCTTCTTTAGTGAGTAGAATCGGGATCCACCTGTCATATGGAGGCACCTGAATCTGGCCTTCAGGAGGCCGAAGGTCCGTTCTATAATCCGCTGAGTTCGCCCATGGGCCTCATTGTAGCGTTCCTCTACCCTTGTCCTGGGATTCCTCACTGGGGTCAGTAGCCATGACAGGTTGGGGTAACCAGAGTCACCTGCAAATGGCGATGGACAACTGTTAGACACACACTAACCTGTAGGGATATCCCCAGACCCAAACAATCATTCCCACTGACTTGCTTCCAGGTGCTCACCTAATAGCCACACACAGTGCCTCTGGAGTTGCCACATCACATAACGGATGCTGCTATTCTGCAGGATGTAAGCGTCATGCACTGAGCCAGGGAATTTGGCATTAACATGGGAGATGTACTGGTCTGCCAAACACACCATCTGCACATTCATGGAATGATAACTCTTCCGGTTTCTCCAGCGAGGGGGGACCAAAGCCACATGTGTCCCATCAATGGCACCTATGATGTTGGGGATATGTCCCTGGGCATAGAAGTCACCTTTAACTGTAGGCAAATCCTCCACCTTAGGGAAAACGATGTAGCTGTGCATGTGTTTCAGCAGGGCAGGCAACACTCTGGACAACACGTTGGAAAACATAGGCGGGGACATCCCTGATGCTATGGCCACTGTTGTTTGAAATGACCCACTTGCAAGGAAATGGAGTACTGACAGCACCTGCACTTGAGGGGGGAATCCTGTGGGATGGAGGATAGCAGACATCAAGTCTGGCTCCAACTGGGCACACAGTTCCAGGATTGTGGCACGATCAAGCCTGTAGGTGATGATCACATGTCTTTCCTCCATTGTCGACAGGTCCACCAGCAGTCTGTACACCGGAGGATGCCGCCATTTCCTCACATGTCCCAGCGGACGGTGCCTATGAAGGACAAAAGCGGCCACAGATTCAACTAACTCAGAGGTACGTACCCACAGCTTACACAGAACACGAATCCTAATCCGAAATGTGGCCTGTATGAGTGTTGAGGCAAGGCCTAGGTATGTGTGACACAGTTAAAAATTAAGCCATGTGGGCTCCTGAAATGGCGGTTGCCTGACCTGTAAAGTGGGACAAGGGGATGTGAGGTAACTGCGCTGGCGTTGTACACCGTCGTGGTAGGCGGTCGAAGACCACAGCGCAATTCTGCATTGTTTAACATTGGACCATATGGGTCCCAGGAGCCTATGACGATGTACGCCGGTGGTGACGGTACGCACCGCGGCAGACATGACCGCCATTTTCTATCTGTTCAATCACTTAATACCTGATCTTTGACAGGAGAGGACCTACACTGCAAGTGCTGCTGTGACCTCGGTCTGGAAGAGACAATGGCTCGTGCGTCTGGGGAAAGGGCCCCTGCTTTCACATTGGAGGAGTTGGAGAAACTCGTGGATGGAGTCCTCCCCCAGTACACGCTACTCTACGGTCCTCCAGACAAACAGGTAAGTACACTGGGAGAATGCTGTATGGGCTATGCCTGTGGGGAGTGGGGTGGATGAAAGATGGGGGAGGAGATTGAGGCATGCATGAAACGACGGTGAGTGCATGTGCCACATGGCAAGGGTAGGGATGGGGGCCAATGACTATGACGGTGTAGTTGGTAATAACTTTTCTTTTCCCACAGTACAATTCATGTAGGTCAGCGCCCACCAGAAAAAAGATATTTGGCGTGCCATCGCCAAGGACGTCCGGACCCTGGGAGTCTACCACAGATGGCGCACCCACTACCGTAAGAGATGGGAGGACATTCGCCGCTGGAGGAAGAAGACGGCGGAGGCCCAGCTGGGGATGGCCTCCCAACGTGGGAGGGGTGCCCGTTGCACCATGACCCCCCTGATGGTCAGGATCCTGGTGGCTGCTTACCCGGAGTTGGATGGGCTCTTGAGGGCATCACAGCAGCAACAAGGGGGTGAGTACACTCTCATTCTGCTGATTCTGCGCGCAGTGGAGGTGTCTGGGTAGGGGAGGTGGGCTGTGGGTTTCCCTAGGCCAGGGCGAGTGTGCTAGTTAGGTCCCCTTGTTCTTGCAGACCCTGTGGCACCCCACCTCACCTGTGTACAGTGCCTAGTACACCTAGTCAGGCTCCTGTGTCATCCATGTTTGCAGATGTCGGCCATAGCCTTGTGGGCCATGTCCCTGGGATTGAACAGAGGAGCCCAAGTGCGCGGCGTAGTGCACGGGGCTTCTGTGTCTGTCGTTTCCGCCAACGGTAGCGGTAATGCATGTACTCAACATGTCTTTCTTCTGTCGTCCCCTCCCCCTTTTGTGGTCTCCCTGTTCTTGTGTGCATTAGCATCATCAGGTGGAGGAGCAGTGGCACCGGAGCAGGAGGAAGCTGCATCCCACATGGTCCTGGAGGGCGAGACAACGGACTCGGAGTTCACCAGTGGGACGGAGGGCGAGTGGAGCTCCACGGCAGGGACAGGAGCTGACACCAGTTTTACGGACTCGTCCTATGATGGGAGCTCCCTTGTGGTGGCGGCAACATCTGTGCCCTCCGCATCTACAGGTACAGCCGCCATCCCCCCTACCAGCACTGCCCTCCCAGCAGCCCCTCAGCCTTTGCCCCGTGCCCGGTCACCCAGGTGGGTGGGCATCACCTTCGCCCCAGGCACCTCAGGCCCTGCCCCAGTCACCCCTGCTGCCCTCAGTGAGGAGGCCATTGATCTCCTCAGGTCCCTCACTGTAGGGCAGTCTACCATTTTCAATGCCATCCAGGGTGTAGAAAGGCAGTTGCAACAAACAAATGCATTCCTGGAGGGCATTCATTCTGGTGAGGCGGCGCTTCAGCGAGCTTTTCAGACTCTGGCCTCAGCACTGATGGCAGCCATTGTCCCTGTGTCTAGCCTCCCCCTCCAACTTCCTCCACCCAGACCCAATCCCCTCTACCTCAGCCTATCCCAAGCACACCTTCAGACCAGCATGCACACAGGTCAACTCAAAAGGGAAGCTCTTCCAAACATAAGCACCACACATCCCACAGGCACTCACGCAAGCATCACACACATGCACACACCAACATCCACTGCCTCCACTGTGCCCCCCTCCTCCTCTTAGACCATTTTACAACCCCCTCCACTATTGAGCACTTAAATAAACACCCTTAAATCAAAAAACAATCTGGAGTCAGTCTGTGTTATTGAAAATGTGTATTTGCAATTACAGTGGCAAAATGCTATATCAAATGTAATTTGCACAGGCTCCACTGCTGCAACAACACCGCCATCTGGACCATCCTCCTTCAGAAAGGCACCTGTCGTCGCAAAGCCAAGTTGTGAAGCATACAGCATGCCAGGATGATCTGCAATACCTTCTTTGGTGAGTAGAATAGGGAACCACCTGTCATATGGAGGCACTGGAACCTGGCCTTCAGGAGGCCGAAGGTCCTCTCTATAACCCTCCTAGTTCGCCCATGGGCCTCATTGTAGCATTTCTTTGCCTTTGTCTCGGGATTCCTCACAGGGGTCAGTAGCCATGACAGGTTGGGGTAGCCAGAGTCACCTGCATATGTTGACGGACAACTGTTAGACACGCACTAACCCTTATGGACAACCCCAGACCGAGACAACTATCCACACGGTGCCTTAGGTGTTGCCCCATCACATAAGGGATGCTGCTATTCTGCAGAATGTAAGCGTCATGCACTGAGCCGGGAAACTTGGCGTTCACATGGGAGATGTACTGGTCGGCCAAACACACCATCTGCACATTCATTGAATGGTAACTCTTCCGGTTTCTGTAAACCTGTTCACTCCTGCAGGGGGGGGCCAAGGCCACATGTGTCCCATCAATGGCACCTATGAGGTTGGGGATCTGTCCCAGGGCATAGAAATCACCTTCCACTGTAGGCAAATCCTCCACCTAAGGGAAAACGATGTAGCTCCGCATGTGTTTCAGCAGGGCAGACAACACTCTGGACAACACGTTGGAAAACATAGGCTGGGACATCCCTGATGCTATGGCCACTGTTGTTTGAAATGACCCACTTGCTAGGAAATGGAGTACTGACAGCACCTGCACTTGAGGGGGATTCCTGTAGGATGTCGGATTGCATCAGGTCTTGCTCCAACTGGGCACACAGTTCCTGGATTGTGGCACGATCAAGTCTGTAGGTGATGATCACATGTCGCTCCTCCATTGTCGACAGGTCTACCATCGGTCTGTACACTGGAGGATGCCGCCATCTCCTCACATGCCCCAGCGGACGGTGCCTATGGAGGAGAACAGTGAGCAGAGAGTCAACCAACTCTGAGGTACTTAAACACAGCATACTCAGAAATATTAGCAAATCGACATATGCCTGTATGAGTGTTTAGGCAAGGCAGAAATATGTGTGACGCAGTCCAAAATAATAGCATGTGGGCCCCTGAAATGGCGGCTGCCTGACCTGTAAAGTGGGACAATGGAAAATGAGGTAACTGCGCTGGCTTTGTTCACCGTTGCGGTAGGCGGTCGAAGACTGTGGCGCAATCCTGCATTGGTTAACATTGGACCCTGTGGGTCCCAGGAGCCAATGACGATGTATGCTGGCGGTGACGGTACGCACCACCGCGGACCTGAGCGCCATTTTCTCTCTGTTCAATCACTTGATACCTGATCTTCGACAGGAGAGGACCTACACTGCAAGTGCTGCTGTGACCTCGGTCTGGAAGAGACAATGGCCACCCACTGGAGAGACTTGAGAGACTGTGGCTTTGCACTCCCCAGGATATAGCAGTGGGCAAACCACCCACTGTAGAGACTTGAGAGACTGTGGCTTTGCACTCCCCAGGATATGGCAGTGGGCAACCCACCCACTGGAGAGACTTGAGAGACTGTGACTTTGCACTCCCCAGGATACATCAATGGGCAGGGCATGGAGCCCCCTCGTGGATCTGGCGTCGTGCACTCATCCGACTGAGGTGCCCCCCCTTTCCCTTCCCCCTGAGGTGCCTGTTTTATTTCTATCTGATGCCCCAGCAGTGTTCTCTTCGTCTTGTTCAGGTATTTAGTGTGGGCCTCGCCCATGCATTTTGGACCCAGTGGTCCACGGACTATGATAGTGGAATCCCTTGGACTTGTATTCTTGGTGTATATATTTGTTTATAGTGTGAATTTCTTAATATATGTATATATTTTTGATTACTTTCTGCGTATATATTACAATCATTTGACTCATTTCCTTTTGTCCTTGCATTCTTCCAGTGGGGATTGGGGGGTTTAACTGTGATGTATCATGATGTATTGGTGTGTGTGTTGTCGTGGGTGAGGGTGGGGGTTTTGCGTGTTGCATGTGTGTGTCACTGTTTTTTCCCTCCCCTGTGTCGTGGGTGCAGTACTCACCGTGGTCTCCGCCGCCAGCGTTCGTGCTCCTGGCAGAGGAGCAGAAAGATAAGGGCTGGAAGTATCTGAAGTTCCGGTTCCATGGCATCCTGGTTCCTCGTGGGATGTGTAGAGGTGAGCGTTTTCCCTTCCAAGTCCTCTTTCCGCCATGTTTTTGTTCACGGTGAATCCGCCCCGGAAAAGGTGGCGGATTGGTGGCTTGTAATAATGTGGGCAGTACATTGTCCTCCGCCTGTCTGTTGGCGGTTACCGCCGCGGTGTTTGTTTGTACCACCGTGGCGGTCGGAGTGTTGAAGTGGCTGTCTATGTTGGCGGTTTCCGCCACGGTCATAATTCCATTTTTTTTCCGCCGGCCTGTTGGCGGTTGTACCGCCGCTTTAACACCGACCGCCAGGGTTATAATGACCACCAAAGTCTTTGATGTCCCTGAGACTACTCAACAGGAGGTGAGCTCAGTCCAAGCCCTTGCAGAAACTACACAAGCAGGATGCACAGCAAAGTCCGGTCCTTGTCCTCTCCAAAGCAAAAGCAACAACTGCAGGCCAACCCAGCAAAGCACACACGGCAAAGGGGCAGTACTCCTCCTCCCGATCTTCAGCTCTTCCCCTTAGCAGGGGTTCCTCTTGATCCAGAAGTGTTCCAAATGTCTGAGGGCTTAGGTCCACTACTTATACTCATCTGTGCCATTGAAGTAGGCAAACTTCAAAAGAAAGTATCTATTGTTCACAAAATCCTGCTTTGCTCAAGCCTGGCCCCAGACACACACCAGGGGGTTGGAGATTGCACTGTGTGGGGACAGGCACAGCCCTTTCAGGTACAGGTGTCAGCTCCTCTCTCCCCACTCTAGCCCTGGAGACTCATCAAGATATGAAGGACTCTCCTCATCTCCCTTTGTGCCACTTTCTAGATGAAATTCACAAACTTGCCCAACTGTCAGTCTGACCCAGACTGGGATTCCACAAGCAGGCAGAGGCACAGTTGTTTAAGCAAGAAAACAAAAGTGGCATTTTTAAATGACAATCTAAAAACCAACTCTATCAAAAGATGTGTTTTTAAATTGTGAGTTCAGAGACCTCAAATTCCACATCTCTATCTGTTCCCAAAGGGAAACTGCACTTAAAAGATATTTAAAGGAAATACCCATGCTAACCTCTAGGGGAGATAGGCCTTGCCATAGTGAAAACCAAATTCAGCAGTATTTCACTATTAGGGGTGACTTACATGTAGTACAAGGAAGTTTGGGCCTGACTAGTGGGTGACTTGCCAGTTCGAATTGGCAGTGCAAAACTGAACCTACAGACACTGCAATTGCAGTTCTGAGACATGTTTAGAGGGCTATTCATGTGGGTGCACAGTCAGTGCTGCAAGCTAAGTAGTAGCATTTGATTTACAGGTCCTGGGCACCTCTAGTGCACTCTACTAGCGAACAATCGAACCTGCTTTAATGGCTTCTTGCCAAAATAAAGATATAATTATCATTAAAAAAAAAAACTAAAAAAAAACTGCCAATCAGGGATAACTAATCATAACCAAAATTGATACAGGGAGCACTTGAACTTTAGCACTAGTCAGTAGTGGTAAAGTGCCCAGAGTACCAAAAACTAGCAAACATGAAGTCCAGCACACAGTCAAAAACACAGGAAGCAGAGGCAAAAAGACAGGGGAAACTACGCAAAGCATGTTAGGTCTAACAGCTGCCCTATGCCAATTACCCATAAATATGGACCATTATTTCACCAAGTAGATTTCAGTAACATTGCACGATGCCCACACAAAATATTGCAGTAGGAGATTAACACAATTGTAAATATAAAAAAGCAGCACTGCAGTTGTTAAGGTCTAACTCTTTCAGTAATGATTTAAAGTCCATAGGCGTGGGAATTTCATATAAATCACAGTGAAAAATAAAATTTGTCATTGTTGGTGTCTCTCTGAATGGGGAAAATTCACAGAGACCCACTTGACCACTGTTCTCCCCTCCAGCAAACCCATACTCTCTGGCAACCTTGAGCAAGACGCCCATTATCTATTGGAATAGTTCCTCAATGGTGCAGACAACGGCACCCTATCAAGAAACTCCACCTCTAGAAGATCAAGCAAGCATGCAAGGTGGTTCACCCCTGAACTCCGCACACTCAAGAGAGAATGCAAGCGGCTAGAAAGATGAGTGTGGAGTAGCAGGGACACGTGAACCAAACCTCCTTCAAAGTGGAACTGAGCAAATATCATCTTCATCTCAGAGAAGAAAAAAGGTAGCCCTACTCAGCTGCATTGAGGAAAGCACTAACCGCCCAAAGGAACTTTTCAAGATCATCAAAGAGATCTCTTGCCCAGCAGTTACCGAAAACACCATCCTACCCTCCCAGACTCTCTGTGACTCTCTAGCCCACTACTTCCATGACAAAATCTCAGCCATCTACAGCAACTTCCACCCCAATCCCACCAGCAGCAGCTCCCATGAGTTCAACCCACTCCGGCTTTACCAATGACCCATGCTTCCACTATTGTTTCAACCTGGGCCAGAAGGAAATCAGCAGCATCCTCACCTCCATCAGAACTGCCATGATGCCCGAAGCGTGGAAGCAAGCAGAGGTCAAGCCCTCCTAAAACTCCTAAAAAAAACACCCACTAACACCAGCAAACGTAAAAATGACTGCCCCATATCTCTGCTTCCCTTCACAGCTAATGGTCTTGAAGAAGCCATCATCTAACAGTTCACCAAACACTTTGCAAGACACAACCTAGTGGCCACCTCACAATGCAGTTTCCGCATCAAACACAGCATGAAGCCTGCACTATTTGCCACAACGGATGACATCAGGTCTATCCTTGACCACGGAGAGAAGGCTGCACTGATCCTCCTCGGCCTCTCGGCCATGTTCAACACTGTCTCCCACTACACCCTCACCTCCAGACTCCACCACATTGGGATACACAGCAATGCCCTCAAATGGATCCAGGTCTTTCTCACAGGATGCACCCAGAGAGACTTCCTCCCAACTTTCACCTTGGAACCAAAGAGTATCATATGTGTTGTATGCTCCAGGGGTCCTCACTCAGCCCCCCCCTCTTCAACACCTACATGACACCGCTGGCCCAGCTTGTTCACTCCTACAGACTCAACATCATCTTATAGGCTGACAACACTCAACTCATACTCTCCCTTTTCGAAGACCACCCCACCCCCAGAGACAACTTCAGCAAAGCCATGACCCCCGTAGCCGAATAGATGAGAGCAAACTGTGTGAAACAGAACACGGACAAGACAGAAATAATCATCTTTGGAAACAAATCCTTCCTCTGGGATGACTCTTGGTGGCCTCCCACCCTCAAACTACCCCCGGCCCCAACTGACCAAGTCCGCAACATCAGTGTCATCATCGACAGCAAACTCACCTTCGAACGATAGATAATCACAGTGGCCTCCTCCTGCTTCCACAACCTCTACATGATACAGAAGATCTTCAGATGGATCCCAATCGAAACCAGAAAGACTGCAACCCACACCATCATCGCCAGCAGACTAGGCCATGGAAATGCCCTTTATGTAGGACTCCCCCTCCCAGCTCCACCACCACCTCAAAACCATTTAGAATGCAGCAGCGAGACTCGTCCCAGGTGGACCTGCATCACCCCCCACCTCAGAGGTCTCCTCTGGCGGCCCATGCACAAGATGTGCAAATTCAAGATTCTCACCCTCACACACAAATCCCTCCACTACATTGGGCCCAATCTCATCAAACACAGACTCTCCTTCCACTGGCTCTCCAGGGAACTCTGCAACCCTCAGTCAAGTCCCAGGAACTCTTCACAGTCACAGTGTGGGGCAGTCTTTCTCCTTCCTCACCGCCAAGATCTGGAATGACCACCCAACCCACCTGTGTACCAATCACTCCCTCCTCAACTTTAGGAGGAGGCTCAAGACGTGGCTCTTTGACTACAAGCTACCAGTTCTCAGCAACAACCCACAGCACCTAGATACCCCCTATAGTGAGGAGCCACATTGTACAAATCTAACAATTGATTGATTGATTGTCTGTAACGCAAATTGTAAATACAAAATTGCCAAAAAGTAAATCTAGCCCAGCCACTAGGTTCAGAGAAGAAAAGATGTATAACTCTTTCTTTTAACCTGGTAAGTTCCACTCATAAACATTACTAACAAGGTTAAGATGAAACTGAATTCCTTCACCATTAGTCTTGATCCAGTAAAATCACAAATAAGGTTTACGTAATTATTTCAATTTCATCAATATTGTTTTATGACTTAAAAATATTTATTTGAAATTAAGCACCATATTTATACTTTTTTAGCGTCACATTTGTGTGATTTTTTGACCAAAAGAAGCACAAACTTACAAAATATAATTGTACTTTTAAGTATGCGCAGCTTTTGCATCAAAAAATGATGCAAATGTGGCAATAAAAAAGTATAAATATGGGCCTAAGTTTATCGAATTTACAGACACCGTTTGGACAGTTAAAACATTCTGACAACCAATTTCAGTGCAGACACATTAAGGGACAGATGTAGCAACAAAGCAAATTGCGACTTGCAATTTGCAAGTCCCTGCGACTCGCAAATTGCAAGTCTCAATTTGCTATGCAGAAAGGTGTCTCAGACACCTTCTGCAACTCGCAATGGGGTCGCAAATACCCACCTCATTAATATTAATGAGGTGGGTCGCAGTTTGCGACCCCATTGCGTGTATGGGCACTCACGGGGATTGTGGCCTGCTGGAGTCAGCAGACCACCATGTCCGTGACTGCTTTTTAATAAAGCAGTTTTTTTTTTCCATCTGCAGCCCGTTTTCCTTAAAGGAAAACGAGCTGTAGTTGGAAAAAAAAAACGAAACCTTTAGTTTTGGTTTTTTTCCATTCACAAAGGGGAAGGGGTCCCATGGGGACCCCTTCCCGTTTGCGACTGGGTTACCATCCACTTCAAGCGGATGGTAACTGCGATTTCATTTGTGTCGCAAATGAAATTGAATAGCATTGCGAGTCGCAAATAGGAAGGGAACACCCCTTCCTATTTGCAAGTCGGAAATGCATTTTGCGAGTCGGAGCCGACTCGCAAAATGCCTTTCTGCATAGCAGAGGGGCTTTTGCGCCTCGCAAACAGCATTTTTCACTGTTTGCGAGGCGCAAACTCTTTGCTACATCTGGCCCTAAATGTACCTAGGCGATGGAAATGTACTGATAGTATTTAGACTTATGCAGCCTCGCATAATCTACTGAGAAAGTCTGGCAGTGTCACTGTTCCAGATAGCCCCCCATAAAAGAAGGGTTAATACATGAATTAAAGCTCAAGATAGCCCAAACCCAGTGCTTTATTGCAAACAAAGGCAGGTGAGCCCTGAAGAAGTAATAGTAAATACCTGAAAAAATATTTTCTTTTCATGACAGAGATTTAAACTCACCGATACCACACACTCAGCATTGTAAGAAGCTATGGAGATGAATTTGGCTATCTATATAGGGGCTAATTTACAAGCCCCTTGGGTCAATGGTGTGTCACGTTTTCCCATATGAAAAGTGATGCACCAGTAGTGCAAGGGGCTTGTAAATAAGCCCATGGGCCCTGAATTAAAGGGGCCTAGTGCTACTTTAGTGGCGCTTTAGTGTTATTTTTTTACTTTACGGTGACGCTAACGTGGCCTTTTTCCCGTGCCATATTTACAAAGTGGCGCAATGCATAAATTGCACCAGTGTGTAACCCTGTGTGCTACAGTATGCATGCGCCATGTTTAATGTATGCAAAAGGGGCACTTCCCCGTTGGGGGGGGGTGAAAAAATGGCACAAAGAAAACTAAGATATTTCTTTGCATCATTTTCTTCGGCACTTTTAATACCTGCTCAGAGCAGGTGTTAGAAGTGGGGACACCATTGTTTACAATGGGACCCTATGTATTATTCAAGGTTAGGACCAAAATGTTTGCGCTAACCCTGAACAGTACATCAGTAGCATCAAAACTTTGATGCCATAGCCCCCAACGCTGCACATGGTGGTGGCATGGGGGTGCTAAGGGGGGGCAAGGAAAGTGGTGCTGCACTGGGTGCAGCACCACTTTCCTTAAATCTGCCCCAGAGTTTTTAACCACTTCAAAGTGTTGCTACCTTTTTTAGCCAAGAAAATGCAGTGTGCACCTCAGGATCTAATAAATTAGTCCACTTAAGGTATTTTCAAAATAAACTCAACAGTAGTTTGTGTAAATGCAGCCAGAAATGTGTCTCAAAACTTGCAGCTCCCCAGTAACTAAGATGCCCACACAAACCTCCAAGTCTGTAGGGAGGGAGAGAATTTCACTGCAGTCTCCCTCAAAGGCTTCGGGGGGCCGTCAGCTGCAAAGCCAGGTTGCCATCTATATAGGCTTCCAATCAGGGCCATGTGAAGTTTCTTTTAGGGAAGTCTTGTTTTGTTTAACACAGACAAGCAGAGCAAAGGAACGCATAGAGCAGGAACGCATGTAACACGTGCTTCCCAGTTCTGCTGTGAGCTTGGAATGCTGAAATAACTGCTGACTGTGCCACCACCTGTATGAGGCTGGCCTGGTTTGTAGTGGATACCTAAGGTACTCACACCTTATACCAGGTCCAGTTATCCCTTATTAGTGAAATCTAGTCAGTGTCTAGAAGCCAGGAACTATAGGGGTAGTGTGGATGAGCATCCTAGGCCTAACTAGGAGACATGCAAAGCTCAGGCAGTACAACTGTAGTCACACAGTACTCACCCACATGAAAGAAAATACTCAGGGTTACAAAAATAAGGTACTTTATTTTGGTGACACAAATGTCAAAAATACCTTAGAGACTATACTCCCTTAGGAGGTGAGTAATATACACAGTATATACACTAGAATGCAGAAATAGTTGTAAACATAGTCAGATAACAGTGTAAATAGTGAAAATCACAATAGTTAGAAATGGGCCTGGGAGAACACAAACCATATACTGCGAAAGTGGAATGCGAAAGTTGGTTTTCCACCTAGGCAAGTGTAAAGTATAGCGGGGTGCTGGGAGTGTAAGAAAACACCAAAGGTAAGTAATAGAACCCACCCTAGAGGAAAGCAGGAGTAAATCACAGTAACTTTCCTATAACACACAAGAACACATGATAGAAGAGTTTGGAAGAACAAGAAGAGACTGAAGCACTGAAGAGTCCAGGGAGCACAGGAGCCCATGGTAACCTGGATGAAGGTGCAAAAGAAGAACCACGGATGAAGAAGAACAGCCAGTACTGCACCCAAGAAGATGGATGCAGGTTCCTGGTTGGAGCAGATGACGTCCCACGCTGGATGGATGATTGCAGTCTGGTTTGCATCACTGGATTCTGCCAACAGGCCTTGGCACATGCAAAGCACGCAGTTAGCAGAAAATGGCGCTGCCCGGGACCAGGAGGGACCTAGTGTCCTCTACCCAGGAGGAAGAGACAGAAGGGCTCTCATCAACTCAGAGATCCCTCAGAAGACCATGCAGCATGCACAGGAGTCCCACAGCACGGGGACAAAGAAGGTGCAAAAGGAGGCCCACGCAGATCTACACAATGGGATCCCACGCTGCCAGAGAATTACTCAGGAAGCTGTGCATCACAGGATAGAGTGCTGGGGACCAGAGCTGCATGGTGCATGAAGAACATTCTGGAAGGATG
Source organism: Pleurodeles waltl (assembly GCF_031143425.1). NCBI lineage: Eukaryota > Metazoa > Chordata > Amphibia > Caudata > Salamandridae > Pleurodeles > Pleurodeles waltl. The sequence goes on along the minus strand of NC_090440.1, from coordinate 1,243,454,446 downwards.
TCAACCAGCCTTTGCAACTGCAAAACACGTGGTGCATGGGGGTACTGTCTTGCATGGGCAGGCAAGCTCTTACCTCTAACAAAGTTGGACAGCTGGACTTCAGGACAGTTGGGACCACTTCAGTTCACCACCCGTGTAGCTGGATTCAGGCACTTCTTCAGGAGAGGGGACTCAAGCAAATGGTTGTCACTGCAGTGGTGTCCCTTCTGAACCAGAGGAAGTGACTCCTTCACTTCAAGGGAGATTCCTTCGTTTTTCTGGTGCAGGCTGAAGACAGGCAGTCCTCCGATAATGCACGACCTGGAAACAGTTGCAGTTGCTGACAGAAGCTGAAGATCCAAAGTTGCAGAAGTCGTCTTTGCTTCTTTGTTGCAGTTTGAAAAGTTCCTGGAGGGTCCAGATGCAGTTTCGTCAGTGGAAGGTGAAGTAAAGCATACAGAAGATTCCAGCTGCAGTCTTGTGATCCGAATCTGAGGAAACACCCAACGAGAGACCCGAAATAGCCCTGAAAGGGGATTGATCAGCTACACCAGTAAGCACCTATCAGGGGAGGGCTCTGACATCACCTGCTGGCACCGGCCACTCAGATGCTTCCAGAGTGCCCTGCCAACTTGGAATCTAAGATGACAAAACCCAGGGACACCCGGGAGGAGCTCTGAGCACCACCCCTGGGGCGGTGATGGACATGAGAGTGGTCACTCCCCTTTCCTTTGTCCAGTTTCGCACCAGAGCAGGGATTGGATGTCCCTGAACCAGTGTAAACTGGATTATGTAAGGAAGGCACCATCTGTGCCCTTCAAAGCATGTCCAGAGGCTCTGAGAGGCCACCCCTCCCATGCCTGTAACACCTATTTCAAAAGGAAGAGGGTGTAACATCCCTCTCCCAAAGGAAATGCTTTGTTCTGCCTTCCTGGGCTTGAACTGCTCAAGCAACAGGAGGTCTGAAACCTATCTGTGAGGTGGCAGCAGCTGGGGCTGCCTGGAAAACCTTAAAAGGCTATAATGTCAGTACTGGAGTCCTCTAAGGAGCCCCCAGAGTGCATGGAATCAGACAACCAATGCTTGCAAAAGCCTTGGGGTATGATTCAAAAATGTTTGTTACCAAACATGGCCATCTTCTGAGTTACCACATTGTGGAGCTATACATAGGTAGTGACCTGTGTCCAGTGCGCACGTAAAATGGCGTCTCCACACTCATGAAGTCTGGGAAAATAGTCCTGGATGACGGGGCACCTCTGCTAGTCCAGGGGTGCCCTCACACACAGGTACTCTACACCCAGCCTTCACGGTTGGAAGGCCTGGTATATGGGTGACTTATCAGTTACCTGGTGCAGTGTAAATGGCTGTGACAGGGTGCATGCACCTTTTCACACAGGCTGCAATGACAGTCCTGTAGAACCCTTTTCATGGGCTCCCTATGGGTAACAAACCCAGTGCCCTAGGTACCTAAGTACCATATACTAGGGACTCATAAGGGGTGACCAGTACACCAGTTTGGGGTGAAATACTGAGTTATCATTATGCAGGGACAAAATTTAGAGGAGAGAGCGCATGAGCACTGGGTTTCCGGTTAGCATAATTTGGGGGTAACATGCCATAAAGTGGGTACTTTCCCACACCAACCAAACTGTCAGAAAAATGCATCTTGTAGAAAACATGAGGTTTTGCATAAGTAATGTGCACGCATGTTCTGCTCATGCAAAGAATAATGTGCAAAAAGGTAATACCCAGTGTGACATTTATAAATGAAGCATGTGACTATTGTAACTTATTTAACAAAAGCGCTAAACTATCTACCCTAAACTTGAAAAGCAGTCACTGACTAGTTAAACATTTCATCATATAAAGAAGAGTGAGATGTTATGAATATAGACAAAACAATTAGGAACAAAACTATAGGATTTGGCAAAAAGTGTTGTTAACGCTGACATGTATTAATGAATATTCATGTATTCTGAGCATTGAATTTGCACAGAAATATAATCAATAATGCACACATTTGAAGGTGCGTCCACCAGAGAGTCCGCCAATGTTCATGAAGTGTACTTATTAATTGCTTATTGATATGAGACGTTGAGCTTATGTTTGATTAATATAGTAATATGTCATATTAAGGGTTACTCATTATGTATTAGCCATAGGCCTTACCTTATCGAGGTCTTGGGCCTAGTCGCATGGCCTCATGTCAAGCTGTATTTCTTAGTCGACTCACAAAATGGATGCTTGGAAAATTAAATTGTGATTTTCCATTGTACTGACCAAGTGCTAGTAGCTTTAAATTGTTCTAATGAGAAACTGCTTGCTAGAAGATGCTGTACTTGGTAGTGAAACAAGATATATTGTCGTACGTCTAAGACTGACCTCCCCATGAAAAGACAATGGTTGCAATAATTGGAGTATAAGCTGTAACAATATTGATACCTGATGAGCCGAATTACGATAGCAGGAGAAGAGGAGCCAATCATTGACACGTGAACCATGTAGTAGTAAAACTTTTAATTAAGATTTTTAGTCCCTTTGGACTAAAAGCAAACATGCAATTCCTTAACCAATGAAGATGTGGGAAGTAGTTTTAGGAAATCTACCTTACTGTACCCGGACTGCACTGAGAGGAGAACATCATTTTGTCAATTTTTCTGTTTGCCACCAGGCTATTATTTTCTTGACCGTCCCGAGAAGAGACATGCTTAACTTTACTGATTGAAGAGACTTTGCTTTTCTGAACCTTAATGCTAATCCTGATGTCTTGCTGATTGAACAGATGTCCTATTGACGAAGATTGTCACAGCTTGCTGAACCATATTGAGGACAGGTATACTGACAATGTTACTGATTATTATGTCTATTTGCTTTTGTCTCTAGGTACCAGCCGCTATCTTGATAGAGCCATAGTTAGATGTTTTTCTAAATTTGTGGTGACTGAGTCGTTTTGCATGAAGTCCAAACGTGCTATTCTAATCTGATGTTAGCCAGGGATTTCACTGATTAGACTCTCTACATGTAATGACAGTCTTTTCTTTGCTGAATTCTAAATGTATGTTATTTCGTTTGTGCAGTTATATTTGCTATTAATTTGTACTGTAACTTTATATTGTGTAGTTGCTCCAGCTTTGATTAGTTTGCGATTATTTTGTTGCTTTTGTCAGCCAGTATTGTTTCTTCATGTTTATCATTTCATTTTGAGACTAAGGGCCAGATGTAGCAAGGGTGTTTACCCATTCTGTGTCTATGGGAAAAAGTGTTCGCACATATGGCCCCAAGTTACTGTCTCAGACTACTTGTTGTTTATGTCTTTGGCCCACTGGAACTTCGGAGAGGTCTTGATGTTTGCAGGTTCTGCCTTGACCCATGTAGGGGCAGCCCTTTCTGGTAGCCACGGTGCTGCCGACAGAGGGAACGCCAAAGCAGTCCGTGTCCTCCAGAAGGAGCCCCAGAGGGGAAAAAAACCAAAAGAGAAAAAAACCTCTAAGCAAGAACTCCCTGGAACAAGAACAAAAAAGAGATAAATCTTTCCAACAGGACAAACATAGGCCCTCATTACAACATTGGTGGTAAAAGCTGCTTACCGCCGTGCAGAAGACCGCCAACAAACAGCCGCGGCCAAGGAAATCCGCCACAGCTATTATGACCCACAGCTCGGAATCTGCCAAAATTCAGACACCCACACAAGTCCCCCACACCAAAGGTCAGTGATAAACTGGCGAAAACAAATCCTCCACCGTCACGCCAACAGAAATATGCCCACACTATCATGACTCACAAATCCACGCGGCGGTCCTTCAACCGCGGTATTCCATTGGCGGAACACACCGCCGCGCTCAAAATACACACACATCTACAAAACACAGCCACATTGGACAAATCGAAACACACACACCTGATACACATACACACACCACTCCCTCACACCCATTACAATATAAACACACACACCCACATCACCCACAAACCCCTACAACAAGAATCACTGAGAGAAGGCCAGAGAGAGACACCACAAACAACTACCAAGCATCCACAGGCACACAATACCATCACCCACAGAACTTCCACGCACCTCACACAACACACCACTAAATATCACCACAATTATCACTACACACACCACCCCACACATCACCCACACCACCCCATGGCACGGCAAAGACACCCCAGGTTCTCTGAGGAGGAGCTCAGGGTCATGGTGGAGGAAATCGTCCGGGTAGAGCCACAGCTATTCAGATGACAGGCGCAGCACACCTCCATAGCTAGGAAGATGGAGCTATGGCGAAGAATAGTGGACAGGGTCAACGCAGTGGGACAGCACCCAAGAAATAGGGATGACATCAGGAAGAGGTGGAATGACCTACGAGGGAAGGTGCATTCCGTGGTCTCAAGACACCACCTTGCGGTTCAGCGGACTGGCGGCGGACTCCCACCTCCTCCCCCACCACTAACAACGTGGGAGGAGCAAGTCTTGGCTCTTCTGCATCCTAAAGGCCTCGCAGGAGTAGATGGAGGAATGGACTCTGGTAAGTCAAATCTTTACTATTACATCCCCTACCTTACTTGCATGCTATCACATACCCCACCCTCACCCCAATCACTCCAACTCCTCACAAATGTCCCAAAATCACAAACCACACATCCTAACACCAAGCCCTGCATGCAACAACAAAGCATGGATACCAATCACCAAAGCATGGCCACTGCACATACCCATACACACCCCTAAACCACCATCACACAAGGTCCCACACAGGAATGCAAGCACTGGGGTACACGGTCACCCACCCATTGTACACCATGGCACACACAGATGTAATAAACATCCTTTTATACCCCTGCAGGATCCCTACCCAACGTCACCGGACAGGAGGGTCCACACATGTCCACACCACCAACAGAAGAGGCCCACAGTGATGACAGCAGCTCTGTCCAACTGGATCTAGATGACCAGCCTGGGTTATCAGGGACCTCAGGACAGTCGGTTCCCCTCACACAGTCACAGGCCACCAGAGAGCTTCCCCCTCTGGAAACACCAGCACAGCACCCACCCAGCGGGCCCATACCTCTGTCCCCAGGACACGTCAATCAGCAGTGTGCCCACCACTACAGGGAACCCAGGCTAACCCACCACCTCAACAACACCAGGGACCTGGTGGAAGTGGTAGTGGGCACACAGTCCAGGGGACGGAGGCCCAGGGAAACAGGGGAACTGGGAGGGCTGCTATGCGACAGGGGGAGGACAGGCCAAGGGAACCCACTCTCCACAAGGCCCTCTCCTACATCATGGGAGCCTACCACCACTCCCAGGAGATGATGGCAACGGTACTGGCCAAGTTTCAGGAGACCCAGCGCCTGCAGGAGGAACAGTATTTGGGCTTCAGGGGGGAACTCAGATCCATCAGTTCCACCCTGGGTACCATCGTAGGGGTGCTGAAGGAAGTACTCAACACCAGGAGGGACACTGTGGCACAACAAGGGGCCCCTGACACTAGCCTGGACGATGAACTGCACACCACCCCTGCCGGCGCTAGTGGACAGGACACTCGCCACAGGACCACGACACCAGCACCCCACCCCCTGCAGAGGGAGAACCACCTGCAAACGGTCCCTGAGATCCAGGACAAAGACAGAGAACAATGCCAAGACCCCCGCCAAAAAAATGAGACCACCCTCAATGTCATCCTTCTGTCCCACTTTGTCACCCTGTCCATCCTCAAACTACCCCAGCTCCACTTCCTATGCCCATTTGGGCAACGCACATGTGAGACTAATAGACCCTGCCATGGACATTCCTCCACTATCACCCCTCACCATTTTACAACCCCTCCAATATTGAGCACTTTAATAAACACCCTTGAAGCACAAAACAATCTGGAGTCAGTCTGTGATTTTGAAATAGTGTATTAGCAATTACAGTGTCAAAATGCTCTTTCAAATGGAATGTCAACATACCTATGCCACACAGCTCTAGTCCATGAGGAAACAAAGCAGATGTCACACAGTGGGACCCACATCTGTGAAATCATAAGGGAAAGTGACAATTCAGTGACCATACACTGGGTGAAAACGACAGACAGTAGAGAGGTAGTAGTGTTAAAGTACATGTAGTAGGCAGGTCTGTATTCTTACCTGTGTCTCACTAGAAATATTGCAGGATCACCGAGTTCCTGTAGTCCATGTCCTCTTCTTCTGCTTCCTCGTCTTCACTGTCCACAGGCTCCACAGCTGCAACAACACCACAATCTGGACCATCCTCCTGCAGAAAAGGCACCTGTCATGGCAAAGCTAAGTTGTGAAGCATACAGCAGGCCACGATGATCTGGCACACCTTCGTTGGTGAGTAGAATAGGGATCCACCTGTCATGTGTAGGCACCTGAACCTGGCCTTCATGAGGCCGAAGGACCACTCTATTATCCACAGAGTTCGCCCATGGGCCTCATTGTAGCGTTCCTCTGCCCTTGTCCTGGGATTCCTCAATGGGGTCAGTAGCCATGACAGGTTGGGGTAATCAGAGTCACTTGCAAATGGCGCGGGACAACTGTTAGACACACACTAACCTGTAGGGATATCCCCAGACCCAGTAAACCATTTCCACTGACTTGCTTCCATGTGCTCACCTAATAGCCACATATGGTGCTCTGGAGTTGACCCATCACATAAGGGATGCTGCTATTCTGCAGGATGTAAGCGTCATGCACTGAGCCAGGGAATTTGGCATTCACATGGGAGATGTACTGGTCTGCCAAACACACCATCTGCACATTCATCGAATGATAACTCTTCCGGTTTCTGTACACCTGTTCACTCCTGCGGTGGTACCAAAGCCACATGTGTCCCATCAATGGCGCCTATGATGTTGGGGATATGTCCCAGGGCATGGAAGTCACCTTTCACTGTAGGCAAATCCTCCACCGGAGGGAAAAGGATGTAGCTCTGCATGTGTCTCAGCAGGGCAGACAACACTCTGGACATCATGTTGGAAGACATAGGCTGGGACATCCCTGATGCTATGGCCACTGTTAATTGAAATAACCCACTTGCAAAGAAATGGAGTACTGACAGCACCTGTATTTGAGGCGGGATTCCTGTGGGATGGCGGATAGCTGACATCAGGTCTGGCTCCAACTGGGCACACAGTTCCTGGACTGTGGCACGATCAAGCCTGTAGGTGATGATCACATGTCTTTCCTCCATTGTTGACTGGTCCACCAGTGGTCTGTACACTGGAGGATGCTGCCATCTCCTCACATGTCCCAGCGGACGGTGCCTATGAAGGACAACAGCGAGCACAGACTCAACCATCTCAGAGGTACATACCCACAGCTTACACAGAACACGAATCCTTATCCGAAATTTGCCCTGTATGAGTGTTGAGGCAAGGCCTAGGTATGTGTGACACAGTTAAAAATTAAGCCATGTGGACCCCTGAAATGGCGACTGCCTGACCTGTAAAGTGGGACAATGGGATGTGAGGTAACTGCGCTGGCGTTGTACACCGTTGCGGTAGGCAGTCGAGGACCGCGGCGCAATTCTGCATTGGTTAACATTGTACCCTATGGGTCCCAGGAGCCAATGACGATGTATGCCGGCGGTGACGGTCCGCACCGCCGCGGACGTGACTACCATTTTCTATCTGTTCAATCACTCAATACCTGATCTTCGACAGGAGAGGACCTACACTGCAAGTGCTGCTGTGACCTCGGTCTGGAAGAGACAATGGCTCATGCATCTGGGGAAAGGGCCCCTGCCTTCACATCGGAGGAGTTGGAGAAACTCATGGATGGGGTCTTCCCCCAGTACAGGCTACTCTACGGTCCTCCAGACAAACAGGTTAGTACACTGGGAGCATGCTGTATGGGTTATGCCTGTGTGGAGTGGGGTGGATGAAAGATGGGTGGGGAGATTGAGGCGTGCATGAAACGACGGTGAGTGCATGTGCCACATGGCAAGGGTAGGGATGGGGATCAATGACTGTGACGGTGCAGTTGGTAATAACTTTTCTTTTCCCCCTGTACAATTCCTGTAGGTCAGCGCCCACCAGAAAAAGGATATATGGCGTGCCATCGCCAGGGACATCCGGACCCTGGGGGTCTACCACAGACGGAGAACCCACTGCTGTAAGAGATGGGAGGACATTCCCTGCTGGAGCAGGAAGACGGCGGAGGCCCAGCTGGGGATGGCCTCCCAATGTGGAAGGGGTGTCCGTCGCACCATGACCCCCCCTGATGTTCATGATCCTGGCGGGGGCTTACCCGGAGTTGGATGGGCGCTTGAGGGCATCACAGCAGCCACAAGGGGGTGAGTACACTCTCATTCTGCTGATTCTGCGCGCAGTGGAGGTGTCTGGGTGGGGGAGGTGGGCTGTGGGTTTCCCTAGGCCAGGGCGAGTGTGCTAGTTAGGTCCCCTTGTTCTGGCAGACCCTGTGGCACCCCACCCCACCTGTGTACAGTGCCAAGTACACCTAGTTAGGCTCCTGTGTCATCCATGTGTGCAGATTTCAGCCATAGCCTTGTAGGCCATGTCCCAGGGATTGAACAGTGGAGCCCAAGTGTGCGGTGTAGTGCAGGGGGCTTCTGTATCTGTTGTGTCCGCCAACGGTAGCGGTAATGCATGCACTCAACATGTCTTTCTTCTGTCGTCCCCCCCCTTTTTGTGGTCTCCCTGTTCTTGTGTGCATTAGCATCATCAGGTGGAGGAGCAGTGGCACCGGAGCAGGAGGAAGCTGCATCCCATATGGCCCTGGAGGGCGAGACAACGGACTTGGAGTTCACCAGTGGGACGGAGGGAGAGCGGAGCTCCACGTCGGGGACAGGAGCTGACACCAGTGACATGGACCCATCCTCTGATAGGAGCCAGCAGGATGAAGCACTCTGGGCACAAAGCCCCCTCCAGAACCAGTGGAGACAAACATCCACTACTTCTGTTCTTGGCAAGACGAAGTACTCTGGGCACAAAGCCCCCTCCAGAACCAGTGGAGTATCACATTCACTACCTCTGTCCTTGGCAGGATGAAGCACTCTGGGCACAAAGCCCCCTCCAGAACCAGTGGAGACAAACATTCACTACCTCTGTCCTTGGCAGGATGAAGCACTCTGGGCACAAAGCCCCCTCTAGAACCAGTGGAGTATCACATCCACCACCTCAGTCCTTGGCAGGATGAAGCACTCTGGGCACAAAGCCCCCTCCAGAACAAGTGGAGACAAACATCCACTACCTCAGTCCTTGGCAGGATGAAGCACTCTGGGCACAAAGCCCCACCAGAACCATTGGAGACTATTATGCACTTGAGAGACTGTGGCTTTGCACTTCCCATGATGGAACAGTGGGCAACCCACCCACTCTAGAGACTTAAGAGACTGTGGCTTTGCACTCCCCAGGATGTAACAGTGGGCAAACCACCCACTGTAGAGACTTGAGAGACTGTGGCTTTGCACTCCACAGGATGGAACAGTGGGCATGTGGCCCCCTCGTGGATTTGGCGTTGTGCACTCAACCGGCTGAGGTGCCCCCCCTTTCCCTTCCCCCTGAGGTGCCTGTTTTATTGCTATCTGATGCCCCTGCAATGTTCTCTCCGTCATTCGGGGGATTGAGTGTGGGCCTCGCCCATACTGTGTGGGCCCAGTGTTCCACGGACTTCAATGGAGCACTACCTGGACTACTAATCTTGGTGTATATTTTGGTTATAGCGTATATATATATATATTTTTGCATACTGGAGTTTAATATATTAGAATGGTTTCACTCATTTCCTTTTGTCTTTGCATTCTTCCGGGGGGGTTGGGGGGTGTAACTGTAATGTATCATGCTGTATTAGTGTGTGTGTTGTCGTGGGTGAGGGTGGGGGTGGGGGTGTTGCGTGTGTGTGTCACTGTTTTTTCCCTCCCCTGTGTCGTATGTGCAGTACTCACTGTGGTCTTCCCCGCCGGCGTTCGTGCTCCTGGTAGAGGAGCAAGAAGATAAGGGCTGGCAGGATGTGGAGTTCGGGTTTCATGGCGTCCGGATTCCTCGTGGGGTGTGTAGAGGTGAGCGTTTTCCCTTTGAAGTCCTGTTTCTGCCGTGTTTTTGTCCGCGGTGAATCCGCCCCGGAAAAGTTGGCGGATTGGTAGGTTGTGATACTGTGGGCGGTACATTGTCCTCCACCTGTCTGTTGGCGGTGACCGCCAAGCTGTTTGTTTGTACCGCCGTGGCGGTCGGAGTGTTAAAGTGGCTGTCTATGTTGGCGGTTTCCGCCTCGTCGTAATTCCATTTTTTTTACCGCCGGCCTGTTGGCGGTCTTACCGCCGCTTTAACACCGATCCGCCAGGGTTGTTATGACCACCATAGTATTGAAAAAAAGCTGGAACAGGCTACGAAAAAATATAACTTGCAAAGAAAGAGTCAGGAGCGAAGATCACCACCAAAGGAAGTGTTGCAGTGCAAGGAGAACAAGAATCACTCACCTTATATACCCAAGAACAGGAAGTAACCAACAGGAAGTAGAAAAGCACCATATTAGATTGGGAATAAATCATAGAAACATATAAAGAAAGACACCATGTTAGAAAAGATTCCTAAGGCATGCAGGGAGAAAGAAGACATGCTGGGAGGAAGAAAGAACATGGCTGCTGGAAGAGTGCATAAATACAGGAAGTCAAGAAGAAAAAAGAAAAGGAGGAATTAAAAAAGGACAGACTCATGAGGTAAGAGAGGGGTGTAGGGGTAGGTGTCTAGGAATATAGTGAGGGCGCACCACACCTCCAACTCGCTGAGGCCCCATGCCCTATTTGAGGCCTCTGGAAAAGTAAAGAATGTCAGGGGCATGGCACGCCTGGCTGCCACAGACCGCTTCCGGGCCCTGAGCTGCGGTCCGCTGCAGCGCGACAGTTATGTGACATAAGCATTGTTAATATAGGGAAATAAACATTTTAACTTTTACATAAAGGTGTGGTTATTCATGGCAGTGAGGTCATGGTGTGTGGAAATCACTGACTCCAATTGATTATTGATGTTATTGTTTTTCATGGTTATCAATTTGTGTTAGTATGGGGTTCATGGTGGGAAAAACTCAAAGGACAGTCAAAAGGTCCATCGGCCTATTTGTGTCTCCCTTGTATGTTTACTTAATAAGGTTTGACGCGCTAACAGAGATGGTAACAGAGATTGATGGTTTGTTGCCTTAAGAGTCCATTAGAAAAGACCGGTACATGGTTTGTCTCACTAGGAGCCCATCATACAGTCCAGAGAGAGATAGTAGAGTATTTGGTCCCAGAGATAGTAACCGAGAAATAACAGGTGTTCCCAGAGATGGTGGTAGGGTAAGAGTTAGTCTCCTACAAAGAGCAGAGTAATTCACAGATTTCTGGTAAAATTGGGGAAATGTTTGATATTTCCAATTCGATGATACAAAGTGAAAAGAAAATATGACTAAGTACTTAAGATGACTTTCCCAGAATCTTGGAGCTTGCCAATGGTGATTTGAGGATGGTTTTTGCACTTGCAGAGCTAATGCAAATCGCAGGTGAATTGTGATATTTGCAATGGTGAAGTTGTAGCAGGAGTGCGTGTACTCCGAAGTGTGAGAGTAGGGAAGTTGTTGAACTTCACTTTTTTGTTGCGCTATGTGCTAAAAAATTGTCCATGTGGTTGTTGGTATACAGACCCTGCGTGGTCTAAAACTCCAGAGTATATTGAAAAGTATATGAGACACTTGGTTTTTGTTGTAAATTTGTCTGGTTTAATAGGTCGAATGGGAGTTGTCGACAAGTCAAAGTGTGAGTCAAAGTAAGGAAAATCATTTCTCGACTGAGATCTGCCAAGTCCTATGTGCACTAGGACAGACCCACTGATTAGTTGAGAGTGGAATATGCAGGTTGAATTTTGCTTGTGAATCAGGGAAACTGAGAAAGAAGGAGTAGCTGCTAGAGCGAAACGCTGTCAGTGAAAAATCTGTGAAGTTTCTGAAGTGATTGTGTTACATTACCTGTAGTAAATGGACAAATTGGGTTTTGATTTTGTTTAGGGCTTGCAATAACTTTGCATTAGTTTCATGTGTATCTGAGTTTAGAAGGACAAGCTGCAAGACTTTGTCAGACGCAGTACGTTTAAGTGTGACGTCATTGGAGCCTCGCTAGGACAGGTTGGTTAGTGAAAGGGGTCACGCACAAATTGGCAGTCGTCCATGGAGAGCAATTGGTGAAGAAGGTGAGTGAAAGGCATTCTGGGATTAAAAGTCACTTCCTGATTTGTTTTAAATAAACTGAGGTTGCGAAGATAGAATTCTTTAAAGCTTTAAAGAGTGCTTTGAGGGGAGATACGTACAATACAACATGTATAGGGGATATTGAACTGCCAGAAGGTACACTAGCTTACATTGTAATCGAAGGCAAGGGCGCTGTGCCATGTCTTTGGCTGAAACAGTGGTGCAAAGTGACAGAAAAGAATGGAAGTTTTGCCTCTCCTGCTCACTGAACATTTAATTTGAGGAACTCAGAGAATCTGAGGAGGGTACTGAATGATCTGAAACCCCCTCCGAGACCAGCACAGTTCGAGGCCTTAGCGATCTGGGAGTTAGTAGCCAGACAGCAACAGCAACAGAAATTCGAGAGGAGAATGAGAAAGGCAGAAAAGACAATAGCGGAGGCTAGATGGGACAATGATCAGAGGTTTTGAAGAACCGAGATCTTACAGGGAATTAAGTTGTTTCCAGCGATTACATGAGACAGCGAGAGAGAAGGAAGGAAAGCTACCAGAATAACAAACAGGAGCCCATATGAAAGTAGGGAGGGGAGATCACAAGAGTCTAGAGGATTTTTTATGCTTGAGGAAGAGTCAGATGAAGATTAGTTTATTTTGCTGTTATTGAGAAATCGTCTCTCACCATATACAGCAAAAGAGAATGGTCCGAGCACTAGTGTAAATCCTTCAGCTCCGATCCAGGTTAACATGACTACGAGTCCATTGCAGGTTAGTCTGAGTATGAAACAGAGCCCAACGCAGAGCAGACTTAATGCACGTATAACTCCAGTAGCAGAGAATCAGGTGCCACAGCCAAATGTGCCAAGAATTTACCCTGCTGTACCTGTAATGGAAACTGCCACAAACCTAATAGTGTCTACAGGACAGGTTTTCCTGAAACCAATGTTGGGTCAGACAGAGTCAACTCCAATTTTACTGCTTCAAGTGCAGTCCCAAGCAATGACAAAATAAATGCTAATAATGGGACACAATCAGATAGGTCTGTACTGATGAGTCTGAATATGGTAATTATGCATCCACAGAACTTGAGTGTCAGACGAAACCCAGATGCCTTATCTGTGCCTGTCACCATTGGTCCAGTTGTACCTTTGTTTGCACAAGAAAAAACAGTGCAGATGGACATGGAGTCCTGAGTCAGAATTCAATGAGGGGAGGACTAATGAGAATATCTGAGTAGCCTCTTCCATGGGACAGACCTTTGACAGATCAAGATCATTTCTATACCTTAGTCCATTTGGAGTTCCTCCAGATACCGTCATGGGGTCAAATGTTAGTCAGAGCCTGAAATTACTGACACCGCAGTCCCCGAATGCAGTTGTGCCCAGGCTAGCAACATGTGGTTGCTGGGGTTGACTGCCTAGCAATTGAATGAATGGTTAGACAAGCTGAATACCCCACAGAGTGCTCCTAGGGGAGAAGAGTATGTGAACTACACAACACTAGGAATGGAAGTGGGTGAGCTTATTGAAGGAATTGTGGGTGTGAACAGATTAGAGTCCTACACAGAAGCAGAACTGAGATATCTGTGCCCAAAAATTATGAGGGAAGTGAGCAATGTACATAAAGGGTTAGCAGACCTGGCAGAGAAGTACGGCATAGAACTGTAGAAAACAAAGGAGTAACAGGTTAGATTTTGACACAAAAGACATTGAACACATGAGACCTGCAGGAAAGAAGGTCCTACCTTAGGGAGTTACTTTAAACTGTCAGGACATGGGGAGAATTAGACAAGTGGGAAGGCAGATGGATGAAGAACAAAGATAAAAGAAAAGGGGATTCTACCGAGCTTTCTGCAAATGTGTAGCAGGGCAAGGATCCAGTGAAAATGTTACCCATGAGAAAGATTCCAGGAGGGAATTGTGTTCATGTCCCTTGGAGCAGAAGTGTAATTCTGCCCTTTTAAAATGACTATCCAAGGTTTTGAGAGAAGCCAGTAGAATGGTATCAGCAGACAGACAGGTTCGTGAAATTTGCAACATGCCTATGGGAGGACTTGAACTCTCTATTAGAGATAGTGGTCCCAGCTGATTTGTGGATGAAATGTAAAAGGAGTATAGATTGGCTGACAAAAGAACCAGAAAGAGATCCGAAAACAGGTGTGCCTCTACTGAAGAAATGAAATATCACTATAAAGTGATTGCATTTTTTAAGACGAGAATTTCGCCCAAAAACATCGAGTGGCACAGAATACGCAGAACAGCTCAAGAAGCAAAAGAGTCAATACATGCATATTATGATAGATTGTTGCAGGCATTTAAACATTACAGTGGTCCAGAAACGATTGAGCATAAATATATGATCCATTTTGTGTTTAGATTAGTGGAAGGATTGAAACATGAAATTAGCCAGATGATTAAGAGCCATTTGATTTGCTGGCAAGCAAAGCCTATTGATGAGGTGTTGCAATATGCTGAGTAATGTAGTGATGAGATTGAATAGAAGCAGAGAAAGCTGAAAGAAAAGGTGACAGTAATGCAGATTAAAGCAGCACAAACAGGCGTGCAGGGAAACTTTCTGCTGCAGCAGGGAAATGTGGTGTTTCAAAATCAGATGAAAGGTAGAGGTCGTGGAGGTAATGGAAACCATAGTCCCGATTTGAATACAATAGTGTTCAGAATGCTGTGCAGGGTCTGAAGAGAGTATTACCTTGTCACGCTTGCAGAGTAGTCGGACATTGGAAGGAGTGTCTGGTGATGGTGCAGGAAGGTGTCGTTCAGCAAACAAGTGACATCAATTATTTCCAAAACATGAGAGGACCGAGAATGAGAGACTGCAGAATTTTCAACCCATGCAGCAAGTGCAAATGCCCCGTGTACAAATGACACAGTTGCAGCTGATGCAACAGCAGGTTCAAATGGTACCTAAACATCAAATTCAAATACCTCAAGCCCTAATGGGACAGCAGCAGGTGATGCTTATGCAACAGGTCACAGGTCAGGGGTCTAACCAGAGTAATAACACTTTACACCAATTCCCGGAGGTGTAATTGCAGCTTCTTTAGAGGTAGATCAGAAAAGCCCATATGTGAAGGGAAAGGTAATGGGTCACAAGGTTTCATTCTTGGTTGACACAGGAGCTACATGCTCTACCGTGAGAAATGCAGAAGTTCTGAACTTGACCTTTCAGGAAAGACAGTCCAGATTGTAGGAGTAGCAAATCAGTATTTGACCAACCCAATCACAGAACCCTTTCAGGTTAAAATTGGCAACTTTAAAGGATTGCACAAGTTCGTAGTCTGTGATTCAAGCCTGGTATCCTTACTGGGAAGAGACTTGCTGTGTAAAACAAGATGCTCGATTACTTGTTCCAACAATGGAATCGAGATACAGACAAATGGTGAATGTTGGAAATTGCCCTTTTTGCAGGGTCATCCCCAGTGTTTTTTCTTCCTGCCTCCTATTTTTTTCTGACCTGTTGCTGTTGGCTTTTGAACTCTGAACACTTTACCACTGTTAACCAGTGCTAAAGTGCATATGCTCTCTGTGTAAAATTGCATGTAATTGGTTTATCCATGATTGGCACATTTGATTTACTAGTAAGTCCCTAGTAATGTGCACTAGAAGTGCCAGGGCCTGTAAATCAAATTCTACTAGTGGGCCTGCAGCACTGGTTGTGCCACCCACATAAGTAGCTCTATAATCATGTCTCAGACCTGCCACTGCAGTGTCTGTGTGTGCAGTTTTAACTGTAATTTCAACTTGGCAAGTGTACCCACTTTCCAGGCCCAAACCTTCTCTTTGCTTACATGTAAGGCGCCCCTAAGGTAGGCCCTAGGTAGCCCCAAGTGCAGGGTGCAATATATGGTTAAGGAAGGACATATAGTAATGTGTTTTATATGTCCTGATAGTGAAATATTGCTAAATTCATTTTTCACTGTTGCAAGGTCTGTCCCTTTTATAGGTTAACATGGGGGCTACCTTTAAATCTGATCAAAGTGTAAATCAATTTGGGAGCGGATGGACATGTGGAGTTTGGGGACTCTGAGCTCACAATTTAAAAATAAATTTTTTAGTAAAGTTGATTTTAGGATTGTGCGTTTGAAAATGCCACATTTGGAAAGTGAGCATTTTCTTGCTTATACCATTTCTGTGACTCTGCCTGTTTGTAGATTCCCTGTCTGGGTCAGTTTGACAGTTGGGCTGGTTGCACCTCACAATAGACAGTGACACAAAGGGAGCTGGGGTGTAGCCTGCTTTTCCTGATGAGCCATCTGTGCTAGGAGGGAGGGGAGGAGTGGACACTTACACCTGAAAGGGCTGTGCCTGTCCTCACACAATGCCATCTCTCACCCCTTGGTGAGTGTCTAGGGCCTGGCCTGGGAAAGGCAGGATTTCACATTCAAAAAAGTCTTTACTTTGAAGTAGGCCTACTTCAAAGGAGAAATTGGGTATAAGAAGGGCACCCAAAACCACAGAATTTAGAACACTTCTGGAAACAAAAGGAACCTCTGCCTGGAGAGAAGCTGAAGAGCTGAGGAGAAGTGCTCCCCTGCCTCACACTATGCCAGAGTAAGAGGGCAAAGACTGGACTTTGTGTGCCTTCCATCTTGTGAAGAATTCTCCTAGGGCTTGATTTAGAGCTTGCCTCCTGTTGTTTGAAGTCTCAGAGGCAGCAAATACTTCTCTCTGCCAGCACCTGGAGTCTCTGGAGAGACTCCTGCTCTGACAAGTGGTGCCCTATGCAGTCCCTGGGCCTTTGAAAGGAAAGCTGGTGGAAACCAAGGAAATCGACTTCGGACAACTTCGGACCGTAGCCGCTGCTGAATCCAGTGATGCCGCCTGCAACCGACTCCGTGATCTTCACTGGAATGTGACGACCTTTGCTGGCCCAACGCCGCTGCAGCCCCGCTGAAGTCTGTGACTCTGTGGAAGTCACCGCATCACGTCGTGACCGACGCTGGTGGAAGTTCACAGATTCAACGTTTTGCACAGACGCCACGATCCCCCGACTTCGTGCATCGACTTGTTTTCACTGTTCAGCAAAAGTACTGTACTTGGGGGTCTACACGACTCCGTGTCCGGCACCACTGGTGTTGGCTTGTTGGCAACGAATCCGTCACAACGCCTTGTTAACACCTCATCGAAGCATTTTGTGTTTCAAAGCGCTATTTTTGAGTTTAATCTTTAAAAATTCATAACTTGACTTGTTCATGTTGGATTTTTATCATTTTGGTCTTGTTTTGTTTAGATAAATATTTCCTATATTTCTAAACTGGTGTTGTGTCATTTTGTAGTGTTTTCATTAAGTTACTGTGTGTGTTGGTACAAATACTTTACACCTAGCACTCTGAAGTTAAGCCTACTGCTCTGCCAAGCTACCAAGGGGGTAAGCAGGGGTTAGCTGAGGGTGATTCTCTTTTACCCTGCCTAGAGTGAGGGTCCTTGCTTGAACAGGGGTAACCTGACTGTCAACCAAAGGCCCCATTTCTAACATTGATGATGAGGATGACCCAGTTCCAGAGACGGAGTGTGAGACAATAAATGAGGAGTACCCCCTGATTCATTTCTTTCCAGTATTCACAGTGAAGGAGCTTCCTCCTGATTTAAAGAGAAAGTGTGGGATCTGACAGGGAAAGAGATTGGTCTGCTAAAGGGAGTTTAGCCAGTTAAAGTTCCTATAAAGCTGAATGCAATTATTCCTCAGATTCCCCAGTATCACATGCCATAGGTTATCCTTATAAAGGTTGCTCAAATAATTGCAGGATTTGTAAACCAAGGGGTCTTGAAAGAAGTGTTGAGCAAACCATGTAGTTTGCTGATAAAAGCGCAGAGTAATTCACAGATTTCTGAAAAAGCCCTGTAGGAAAGTTTGAGGACTTGAGAAAGATAAATGACATTGTGATCAAATGTTGCCCGTGGTGCCAAATCCAGCTGTGATAATGTTTCAGATTCCGTGTGATGCTGAATGGTTCACCATCATAGACTTCTCACAAGCTTTCTTTTCTGTGCCTCTTCAAGAGGACAGACAATTTCTCTTTTGTTTCAAATTTTTGAAACCAAGTTTACTGATGGTGTCGAATTCCTCAAAGGTTTTCAGAGTCATCTTACACATTTAATCAGATCTTGAAAAATAATTTGGAGTCATTGGAATTGCCTTTTCAATCGACATTGGTACAGTACATTGATGACTTGTTGATTGCATCCAAAATGAGGGATGAGTGCAAGTATGACATGATTGCCTTACTGAACCGTTTGGGAAAGAATGGTCATAAAGTGTCTCCACATAAATTGCAGTACTGTCAGAGAGAAGTGAAATACTTGGGTCACCAGATTGAGAAAGGAATCAGGAAAATAACCAGACAAAGGGTAACAGCCCCCGACCACACAGAGAGATGTCTGGATGTTTTTAGGGATGGTAGGCTACTGTTGCCAGTGGATTCCAAACTTTTCAGTCATTTCCAGGCTTTGCAGAAGCTGACTCACAACGACGTCACCGATTCCCTATTGTTAGACCAAGCTTGCATGAAAGCGTTTTCTGAATTGAGAGAGAGTCTGTGCAAAGCTCTGGCTTTGGGTATGCCTGAATACACTAAGGGGGTCATTATGACCCTGGCGGAAGGCGGAGAACCGGCGGTAAGACCGCCAACAAGCTGGCGGTCTTACTTGGTGGAATTATGACCATGGCAGTTACCGCCATGGCCATCCGCCGGTTCTCCGTTCTGTCCGCCAGGGCGGAGACAACCGCTGGGCTGGAGACCGGGGTCTCCAGCCCGGCGGCAGTCACTATACCGCTGGCGGTATTTTGACCCGGCTTACCGCCGTGGATTTCCAGCGGTTTGAACCGCCATGAAATCCATGGCGGTAAGCACTATCAGTGCCAGGGAATTCCTTCCCTGGCACTGATAGGGGTCTCCCCCACCCGACTCCCTCCCCTAGCCCCCACCACCTCTGCCCCCCCAAAGGTGGCAGGGCCCCCTTCCCCACCCCGACCCCCAACATCACATCACCCATACCCACACGACACGCACCCAGGCACCACCTACACACTTACACTTACACGCACACACGCCGACATACATGCCAACATCCACACACACAGTCATACACGCACACCCACATTCAAACATACACGCACACATCCATACAGACATACCCACAGACATACACGCACTCATTCCCATACACACAACACCCCCGCAAGCATACACGCACTCACACACCCCCTCTACATACACACATGCACACCCCCCATGCACCCACACAACACCCCCCCACCACCCTCCCCTCACAGACGATCGACTTACCTGGTCCGACGATCCTCCTGGAGGGGACGGGAGCCATGGGGGCAGCTCCGCCGGACTCGTAATGGACTCGTAATACTGCTGGTGGTATATCCGTCACTTTCCCGTCACTTTTGGGACGGATTAACACCTCCTCCAAAGTTGTAATCAGGCCCTTAGTTCTTCACGTTGTTTTGTAATGAGCATGATGCGTGTTCTTTGTCTGTCCTGACACAAGTCCATGGAGGTGTAAATCACCAGTAGCATATTTTTAAGCTACTTTGGACCCAGACAGAGCAGCTTTACCAGGCTGTTTGCGTGCAGTCGCAGCGGTTGGCCACAGCCTCACACAGAGTGAGGGCATCGTGAAGGGACATCTTTTAACCATAATGGTCCCTCACTCAGTTGAAGTTTTACTTACCCAGACAAAAACCCAGTACCTGACAGGTGCCAGATTGACTCGCTATGAGACAAGTATTCTATGGTCACCTAATGTGTCATTGAAAAGCTGTACAGTGCTTAACCCGGCAACCTTTATCCCAAATGAAAATATTGAGATTGAAAAATTGGAAGACATTGAGCAAGATTGTCTTGAAGTAACTGATCTGTGCACAAAACTGAGACCTGATTTTAGGGACACCTGATTGGAAGAAAATGACCAAGTTATCTTTGTTGATGGTTCCTGTCTAAGATACAATACAGGAGTTAGAGCAGGTTATTCTGTGTGCCCAATTACTGTGATATTGGAAGTGTCTTGGCATCAAGGAGTATATTTTGCACAAGTAGAGACTGGTAACCCTGACTAGAGCATGCCTTGTTTCTCCTTAGCTTAAAGTAACCACCTATTCTGATAGCCAGTATGGATTTGGAATAGTCCAAGACTCTGGCTAGTTGTGGTAACAGAGAGGTTTCATGACCGCTTCTAGTTCACCAGTGAGAAATGGTGAGAGAATTAAAGATTTGTTGCACATTTTTCCAGCTGCCTGAAAAGACTGCCGTGATGAAATGCAGTGCAGATTTGAAATCGCAAGATTTTGTGGCAATGGGAAATGTATATGTAGATCAAGTTGCAAGGTTTTTCAAATTGAACTGTATATAATTCATAGATACGTGGAAATTGTTACCTGAAGAAGATGAAACATGTCCAAGTTTTTAATTTTATGTAAAAGATACATTGGAAGAATTGAGAACACTAAAGAGTAATGTTGACATGGTGGAAAAACGATCATGGGGCAAAATGAAATTGGTACAGGATGAATTGTGGGTTTCAGGAGAGGGTCAGTTGGTTCTGCCGAACAGTTTGTCGTCTCAAATGGATAGGTATCATCATGGTCAAGCATATGTAGAGAGGGATGCAAGGATTTGATTGTTCAAACAGAATTGGTTCAATCTAAGGTTTAGACAAGTTGCTGAAGCAGTTTGCCATTGTTGCGTCATTTGTCAGCAAATGAACGCGGGAAAAGGGACAGTGGTCAATTTGAGCCACATTGGAAAAGCAGGAGGTCCATTCAGCGGAATGCAAATGGATTTTATTGAGATGCCTGTATGTGGAGGTTTGAGATATATGTTAGTGATTGTTTGCATCTTTAGTCATTGGATTGAAGCGTACCGTACACGGAGGAATGGCAGCCTCACAGTAGCAATACTACTGCTTAAAGAATTGATACCACGTTTGGGTTTCCGATCTCTTTAGAATCAGATAGAGGAAGTCACTTCAACAATGAAGTAATTAAATTACTATATGCAGCCTTAAAGTTTGAGCAGGTGCTGCATTGTAGTTACCACCCTGAAGCATCAGGACTAGTGGAACAGATGAATGGTACCTTAAAATCAAGAATGGCGAAAATGTGTGCTTCCACGAATCTGAAATGGCCTGATGCACTGCCTTTAGTTTTGATGACAATGAGGAACACACCCTACAGAAAGACAGGATTGTCACTCCATGAGATCCTCATGGGAAGAGCAATGAGGTTGCCAGTGGTTCCTTCAAATGCCCTTGTGAACATAACAGATGATATGGTGTTGGACAATTGAAAAGGTCTTTCTGACGTAGTTCGCTCTTTCTCTCAGCAGGTGGAAGCCACCACACTGCCACCGATCCAAGATCAAGGTTACACCCTGAGAGCAGGTAACTGGGTGTTGGTCCGGAAACGCGTGAGGAAGACATGTTTGGAGCTTCAGTGGAAAGGCCAGTTCTAGGTAGTTCCGAACTGCACCCACACGAGAAAACTGGCATGCCTTTGGACAGTGAAGAAAAATTGTTGAGAGTACCAACAATGACCAGACAAGCCTCAGTGCCAGAAGGAGAAAAAAGAGGAACTGAGACCAGATGGGAGCAAGTTGAGAACGGTTCAGTAACTCCTGTGAAGGACGAAAGAGAAGACATCCAGGAGAGTGATAGTGAGCCCATCTCAATTAAGGCAGCAGGAGAGTCTAGTCAGATGAGGGCTCTCCCAGAAGTAGACGATTTTTAGAGACAAACAGGGCAAACACCAGAACCCGAGGGGGAAGGAATTGAGGAGAATCAAAGCCAGATGCAGATCCGTCAAGAGAAAATCCTGCAGAGCAAGCAAAAGTTCAACACTGAAAAGAGCATTGACTAAAGATCCACTGAAAGGAGATAAGGGGCCAGAATCACAAGCAAAGAGAAAGAAAGAAGTTGTTGTGACAACAAAGTAAGGAAGAAGTAGGTACGACAAGGAGAGAAGACTCGAGTAAAGGAGAATTGAATGGAGATCAAAATTCGAAAAGAAAGAAAATGGCTAGTCAAAGGTACACAGGCCCTGAATGGGCGTATGCAACTACAAGTGAATGGCAAAGATAATTTTTGTCTTTTTGTTTTGATTTAGACATTCCAGGTCCATATTTTGGCACTTGAAGGAAGCTAATGAACTGAACTGTTGAAACAATTTGAGAAAAGTACAAAGAAAAGAGACTGTTGAAAGTAACTCAAAAATACTTTTTGAAACCCCATTTTGACAAGATAATCTGGTTTGACAAGTTGCTGAACCGATTTTTGACAAAGGATCATGGAAGTGAGACTGCAAGCTTTAAATAACTGCTGAAAGAAGATTGAAGATTTTTGTTTTTGATTTTTGCTGCATAGTTTTTAATTTTTTCTCTTCTACTTTTTGATTCTTTACAGATCATGAGTAACATTAGCCAGCATGGAAGGAAGAACACGTACTGTAATTACATGATTATTGGTTTGGCAATTGTGTGTGTGATATTGTGTGTGATATTGATTGTGGGTATGACTGCTGTTGACAAGAATAAAGCCAGCCATACTTCAGCTTTAGAGACAACTACTGCATTAACAGCAATAGAGAAGTTTAGGTTAGATGAGAAGTATCTGAAAGTGGGTAATAAAAAAAGGGGAACTTTCTTCTAATGTCTTCGCACTAACTAACTAACTAACGCAGTTTTGCACCAAAATGTTTAGCACCGGCTTGCACCATTTCTGTGCACCAGCTGGGCACCATATTTATGGAATGGTGCAAGCTGTTGCAAGGGGTAGACTAGCATAAACAAATGATGTTAGTCGGGTGGGGCTGGCAGTATGGAAGAAGGGGGTTTTGCA
The DNA here is from genome assembly GCF_031143425.1 of Pleurodeles waltl. NCBI lineage: Eukaryota > Metazoa > Chordata > Amphibia > Caudata > Salamandridae > Pleurodeles > Pleurodeles waltl. The sequence goes on along the minus strand of NC_090440.1, from coordinate 1,243,431,426 downwards.
CCAAAAAATGACGTTAGGCAGGTTAGAGTAAAAAAAAATGACTCTAACCTGCCTAGGGTCATTTTCTGACGTAAAACCATCCATACCATATAACTCCTGTCTTAGAAAACACAGGAGTCATGCTCACCACCCCAATGGCCAGCACAGGGGACCAGGAGCCCCTGGGCATGGCCTTTGCACCCAGTGCCATGTAGAGGGGTCCATTTTAGTGCCCCCAATGGCACTTAAAAGAAATAATACTTACCTGTACACATCTATACTTACCTGAAATGGGGTCCCCCATCCTCCGCTGTCCCTCTAGTGTGGCTCGGGGTGTCTCTGGGGCCTGGGTAGGGTAGACATGTCTAGTGCCAAAATATAAATATGGAGTTAAGGTTGCGTCGGATTTGCGTAAAAAAAGATGACGCAAATCCGGCGCAAACAGAGAATAAATATGCCCCCAGGTGTTTGGGAGAAAGATGGCAAATATTTGGTTCAGTGGAAAATTGGCTCAGCAACATTGGGAAAGGGATAATATTAAAAATAATACAAGGAATATTGATTTTTGTGATTTTCATAATTGGAGCAAGGGCAATATGTAAATTGTGTAGAATGGTTAAAATGAAGAAAATGAAAAATGATCAGTCAAGGGAAGAAATGAAAAGAGGAAAATTGTTTGGGGAAATTCAAGAAGGGAACGCTGAATTGTATTAATTAATATTCATGTATTCTGAGTGTTGAATTTGCATACAAAATGAATTAACATAGAGAAAAATAATGCACTCATTTGAAAGTGTGCCCACCAGAGTGGCTGCCAATGTTCACGAAGTGTACTTATTAATAGCTTATTAATATGAAATGTTGAGCTTATGTTTGATTAATGTAGTAATAAGTCAAATTAAGGGTTACGTATTATGTATTAGCCCTATTAATCGTAGGTCTTAAAGTAGCAAGGTCTTGGGCCTAGTTGCACGGCCTCAAGCCAAGCTGCATTTCTTAGTCGACTCATGAAATGGATGCTTACAGAATTAAATTGTGATTTTCCATTGTACTGACCAGTGCTCATAGCTTAAAATCATTGTCATAAGAAACTGCTTGCTAGAAAGATGCTATACTTACTAGTGAAACAATGTATACACTGACTGGCATATAACCTGCAACAATATTGATACCTGACGAGCCGAATGATGAGAGCGGGAGGAGAGGAGCCAATCATCGACATGTGAACCAAGAAGTAGTAAAATTTTGATTAAGCATTTTAGTTTCATTGGACTAAATGCAAAAATGTGATTCCGTAACCAATGAGGATGTGGGAAGTAGTTTTAGGAAATCTAACCTAGCCGGACTGCACTGAGAGGAGAACACCATTTTGTCAATGTTTCCATTTGCCACTAGGCTATTATTTTCTTGACCGTCCCGATAAGAGACGTGCTTAACTTTATTGCTTGTAGAGACTTTACTTTTCTGAACTTTATTGCGGAATCCGGATGTCTTGCTGACCGAACTGATGTCCTATAGATGAAGACTGTCACAGCTTGCTGAACCATATTGAGGACAGGTATACTGACAATGTTACTGATTGTTATGTATATTTGCTTTTGTCTCTAGGTACCAACAGCTATTTTGATAGAGCCATAGTAAGATGTTTTTCCAAATTTGTGTTGACTAAATCATTTTGCATGAAGTCCAAACATGCTATTCTAATCTGATGTTAGTCAAGGTTTTCACTGATTATGCTCGCTACATGTAATAACACTTGAAATCTTTTCTTAGCTGAATTCTAAATGTATGTTATTTTGATTGTGCAGTTGTTCTTGCTATTAATTTGTACTGTACTTTTAGAATGTGTAGTTGCTCAGCTTTGATTAGATTGTGATTATTTCACCGCTTTGGTCAGCCAGTATTGTTTCTGTATGTTTATCATTTAATTTTGAGACTAGATTATGTCTCATTAGCATTGTATTTATAGGGGAAACAAACATTCTAACTTTTACATAAAGGTGTGGTTATTCGTGGCTGGTAAGGTCATGGTGTGTGGAACTCAGTGACTCCCATTGATTATTGATGGTATTGGTTGTCATGGTTATCGATTTGTATTAGTATGTGGTGTATGGTGGGAAAAACTTGAAGCACAGTCAAGAGGTCCATCGGCCTATTCGTGTATCCCGTGTAAGTTTACTTAATAAGTTCTGACGCACTAAAAGTATGATAATGGCTATCGCTATGAAACAATAAACATTTGCCAACTTAAGTGTGATTTTTTAATACAAGTTGCATTTCTAGGTAGATTTTGCACTAAAATTCCAATAATTAGGATCTTTCCCCAACTCAGAGTCGAGGGGTTCTTTTACATTTTACCTATAACATTGACCTCCATTGCCATTTAGCAGTTAAAAAAATAAAACTCGAATTAGTACAAGGTTGTGCCAGTGGGAGTGTGGAGAGGGCTCCCAAGACTAGCAAGTGGCGGTGCAAGGGAAACAAATCTTCACATGACCTCTCAGAGTAGGATTTCGAGACTTTCAGTTACTCAGTTCAAGCATACAGCATATATCTTGTAAACTATGAAGATATATGAGATTTGGCAAATGAGACAGTAAACGTATTCTTTGGGATGTGCATGGTTTGCAGGAAAGGCACAACATTCAGGGCTTTAATATATGCAGGACAAAATTGTGACATTATGCTCCTACGGGAGTCACATATCTTGGACACAAAATCATTTCTCGGGCAGGAGGCTTAAAGGCAGGGCCGTTAGAATTATAAGGCAAGAAAAGGCCAAATTATGTGGCAGGAATGAGTATATTATGCAGCAAGAAAAGCCAAAATATGTGGAATAAAGCAGCATATTTTGTAACAGTTTTACTCATTTCATCATTTTTAAATCTGGTGACAGGCATAGGTTGCCAACCTCGTGTACCATTTTAATACACAAATATAACAATAAGCAACATAAAGCTGACAAGATCAGCTTTGCAAAGGGCCTTCATTTCGCAGCAACATGTGCTGCTGCATATTTAGTAACCTTTGAACAATTTGAGCTAGAAACAAATATGTTGGGCGTAAAATTGGCGGACCATGCAGCAAATTATGGATCATGTGGCAAATGTATATTATGCAAAACTTCCAGCAGCCACACAATTACATAATTCTAGTGGCCTTGCTTAGAGGTTACCAATCCTTCCATAGAAAAAAGGGTGTAGCAATTGGAATAGCATTGACATGCAGTTGAATTATTTAAGCTCACCAGAACAACATGACGAGAAATGTACTGTAATTTAGTTCATTTGCCACAATGTTGACGAGTCTAACTTTTTTTCTGCAGTATTTAATAAACTTTTGGTTTTCCCATTGGACTATTTGATTTCAGAGAATTTTAACATTGTCATGAATAAAACCATACATCATTCGATTTCTGCCCTATATAATAGAAGTAGTTAGTTACATACAATAATATAGACAGTAACTGTCTTATAGCTGTCTGAGAATGCAAACAGTTTGGATCACTTTGTTATTACAGGGATCTTTAGGCGATACTGTTAAAAAACATTACATCTTCCTATCCTTCTCTTGCACATCTTTCCTGTGAAAATAATAATCCACACTTCTCTCGCTCTCACCTGACAGACCAGGTGGACGCTTGACAGGGAGCTACTTTTTGAGCTTTTTCTAGTGCCTAGGCTACCAACCGTTTTCAGTCCAATTAAAATTCAACTCGCTTTTAAAGATTGCCTGAGGCATCTACATGGATTTTGCCGCAGTGATCACTTTTGTCCCCTAACCAAAATAAAGTACATGAAACACATTTACATCCCTCGGGAACCCAGAGTTGTTTACCAACCCTGATTGTATTTGCATCTGGTCAAAAGCTTGCTGTTCGACTTCAATCACAAATTATGGGCAGACAAGCAAAGGATCGGGTCGGACCGGGGCAAAAAATAAGCCAGGGCACTTAAATGAAAGTGGCCCACATTAGCGAAGCTTATCCTTTACAACGTGGTGATATATGGAAAACACACAATAACAAGCATTTTCAGTGCAACCGGTCTCGCATTTGTTCGAGTTAGAGCTCTTAGCGTTGTAAAGCAAAAGAAAAAAAAAACGCAGCGCGATCACGCTATGTAAAATAAATAGATAAAGAAGTCCGGACTCCTCGCTGAAAACATCGAGCCTCGTGTTGTGTTGAGGTCTGGGGAACCTCAACACCTTTGGTAAATTGGTCACGCCCTTCCAAAAACACTCATGCGACACAGTCGTTAAATTTGGACGTTGTGTGGTTGCGGAAGGCCGGATCGGCGGTCGATTCTGCAGTGCTGATCCGTCTGCTAGCATGCCACGTGCGTCCCTGCCCCGCGGCCACGCACCGAGTTTATTTATAGCTCCGGGTGCACAGCCTTGGAGCAAACCATACACTTGTGAAGAGAGGTGGAATCCACCCGGCAACATCCGGGGATTCCCCCACATTCTGAATACCATGTTGACTGGTCGGTTACATCACCGACCAGCGACATTACACCTGGTATGTTTTTGGTACTTTACCGGTGCTGTGTAGGTGGGCTAAACACCGGAAAAGGCATGAGGTATGCATGTCTTTCACAAATGAAAACCAGCGGATTTTAAAAGGCAAGCCCAAAAACCAATGTAAGTGACTGACCTGGCATGGGCGTGGTTTTAAGCCCAAACAGAGATTACAGAATGGACGGAGCACTTTGTGCTCGCCCATAAAAATGGGGACACTTGGCCTTAAAACCGGCCAAAAGTTACTGTGAAAAGCGTACCACACACTGATTTGTCAGGGCAGCCCTTCAGGCACTGCCTGTTTACCCTATAATGCCAGTCAGCCTCTGGAGGTGAAACCCCACCAGCATTTGTTAGCAATCATAGCCGACTTCTGTCCCAGCATTTTACTTGCTCACTATTAGCAGCACCCATCACATATTTCTTCTCACTTGTTTCCGAATTAAAACTATTTGTTTTTTACTGGCATTTCCCATAAAGGAACCATGGTTTTCATCACTTCCCAGGTGTCTCTTTGATAATGAATCATCACAAAGCACTATTCACTTTATGTTGTTTTGCTCACAGTATATCTCTGGGTGCTACGTTTTTAAGCTTTTAAATTATACACATTATAAAAAAGCCTTTAGCCACCTACAGCATCTAGGCAGGCTTCGGGTATGCTACACTGTTCTTAGTTACAAAAGATGTGTGGTTGGTGGTTGGTGATTTTTGAAAGTGCGAAGTGAAAGTTCTTTCCAACTTTTATACTGTGATCAGAGAAGCAAGTGAGAAAGACAACCACAAGGACCCAAAGTCTGTATTACACAAAGTGAAAGCGGAAAACCTGTAATCCTTGGCAAATACTTTGGGGCAGATTTACCAGCCCCTAGCACCTCCTTGCCTCACATTAGTGTCATTTTTTTATGCTAAGGTGGTCCAACGAGGCCAAAATCGCTGCGCCAAATTTACAAAGTGGCGCAATGCATGCATTGCACCACTTTGCCACCCTTTTTGCTGCATTATGTCTGCACCAGGCATAATGATGCAAAGGGGACGTTCCCCTTTTAGGGGGGGCTGAAAAAATGGCTCAAAGAAATCTAAAAGATTTCTGTGCCTCATTTTTTTGGCACTTTTAATGCCTGTTCGGAGCAGGCATTAAAAGGAGGCACACAATTGTTTACAATGGGCTTCAATGGGTTTTGTGGGATTAGGATCAACCTTTTTGACACTAATCCTGCAAAGCTCCAAACTAGCATCAAACGTTTGAATGCTAATTCCGTAACTACTGCCATGGTGTGCCATATTTTATATATAGCACACTCATGGTGGCATTAGGGGTCGGTAAGTGGCGTAACAAAAGTGGCGCTGCACTGGGTGCAGCACCACTTTTCTTAAATCTGGCCTTTTGCTTTATTATCGCATTTCAAGTACATTTAACTGAAGGAGTTCAGAATGTGCACTGTATAAAAATTATTATGTTTTTTTTCATAAAATATGCTAATGTTTCATGTATAATAATAATCTAAGCCACCTGAACATGACATGACAACTGGCTTGCCTCTACACTTATGGCTTTGTCACCAGAGAAGGGGCAGGAATGCGTCTAAGTTCATTAACACTTCTGCAAGTTGAAATATAGCGATGGATTAATTTTGAAGAGAATGTATAATATTTTAACTTTATGTCTGCAGCATGTTTTTTACATGGAAAACATTTTCATGTCACAGATTGTGCAGGGGCTCTATGTGGACCCTTAGCTGTACTATCCTGTTTAATTTGTTGGCTCACTTGGTATTGTTAGGTCTGTTCTCTGGAGTTCCTCTCCACTCGTTACACACAATTAGTTGCACCCAAATGCAGGAGGAGAAGGAGCACCTTGTCACAAAGTTATGTACATTGTTAGACCTGGCATCCTTGGCATGGTCTCCTCTGTCTTTATTGCCTCTGCTTCCCATGTTTTGACTGTGTGCTGGACTCTTTTTGCTGTTTTGGTATTCTGGGCACTTTACCACTGCTGACCAGTACTAAAGTGCAAGTGTCCCTGTGTAAAGTGTATGTGTAATTGCCTTTTTCATGATTGCCATATTTGATTTACCAGTAAGTCCCTAGTAAAGTGCACTAGATGTGCCCAAGGCCTGTAAATCAAATGCTACTAGTGGGCCTGCGCCACCCCCACATTAGTAGCACTGTAAATATGGCTCAGACATGCCATTGCAGTGTCTGTGTGGGCAGTTTTAAACTGCCAATGAGACTTGGCAAGTTTGGCCACTTGCGAGGCCTAATCCCTCCCTTTTTTACATGTAAGGCACCCCTAAGTTAGGCATTAGGTAGCCCCATGGGTGGGTGCAGTGCATGTTAAAGGTGGGACATGTACTGATGTGTTTTGCATTTCCTAACAGCGAAATACTGGCAAATTCTGTTTTCACTGTTTCAAGGCCTGTTTCTCTCATAGGTAAACATGAGAGCTGCCTTCAAATATTCTTAAAGCACAGATTCCTTTGAGAGCAGATAGAAATATGGAGATTGGTGTCTCTTAACTCACAATTTAAGAATACATGTTTTAGTGAAGTTGCTTTTTAAATTGTTAGTTGGAGATGCCACTTTTAGAAAGTAGGACTTTTCTTACTTTTACCATTATGTGACTCTGCCTGTTTGTGAATTCTCTGTCTGGTTCAGATTGCCAGTTGGGCTCTGTTGGAAATGGCGTTCCTGCAGGGTCACCCCCAAACATTTTGCTTTTCTCCTTCTCTTTTTCTGACTTCATTTTTGCTGGCTTTCGGACTCGGCACACTTTACCACTGTTAATCCATGCTAAAGTGCATATGCTCTCTGCCTAAAACATGGTGACATTGGCTCATACCCAACTGGCATATTTAATTTACTTATAAGTCTGTAGCAAAAGGCACTACGTGTGCTCATGGCCTATAAATTAAATACTACTAGTGGGCCTGCAGCACTGGTTGTGCCACCCATATAAGTACCCCTTAACCATGTGTCTGTCCTGCCACTGCAATGCCTGTGCGTGTAGTTTCACTGCCACATTGACATGGCATTTCAAAGTACTTTCCAAGCCTTAAACTCCTCTTTTTCTGCATAAAAGTCACCCCTAAGGTAGGCCCTAGGTAACCCATAGGGCAGAGTGCTAGTAGGTAGAAGGCAGGACATGAACATGTGCGTTCTATATGTCCTGGTGGTGTAAAAGTCCTAAATTTGTTTTACACTGCTCTGAGGCCTGCTCCTTCCATAGGATAGCATTAGTGCTACCCTCATATACTGTTTGAGTGGTAGATTCTGGTCTGAAAGGAGCAAAACGGTCATATTTAGTATGGCCAGAATGGTAATAGAAAATACTGATTATTGGTGAAGTTGGAGTAAATATTACTATTCTAGAAATGCCACTTTTAGAAAGTGAGCATTTCTCTACACTTAAATCCTTCTGTGCCTTACAGTCCACGTCTGGCTGGGTTAGTTGACAGCTCCCTTGTGCATTTCACATAGACAAACCCAAATACAGTATGCTCAGTCACACTTGCCCACATCTACATACTGAATGGGTCTTTCTGGGCTGGGAGGGTGGAGGGCCTGACACTTACATGTCAAAGGACAGTGGCTAGTCCTCACACAATAGACTGCCAAACCCCCTACTGGGACCCTGGCAGACAGGATGAAACTGAAAGGGGACCTTGTGCACTTCTAAGCCACTCTTTGAAGTTTCCCCCACTTCAAAGGCACATTGGGGTATTTAAACCAGGTCTCTGACCCTCCCAACTCAGACACTTCTTGACAAGATAACTACTGGGAAAGGAACTCTGACCGAGAACCTGAAACCTACTAAGAGAAGCTGCCTGGCTGCCCAAAGGACTCACCTGACTGCTTTGATGTAAAGGACTGCTGCCTTGCTGTTCCCCTGCAGCCTTGCTGCCCTCTGGCTCTGCTGAGAAGTGCTCTCCAAGCGCTTGGATTGAGCTTGCTTCCTGTTTCCTGAAGTCTCACGGCCAAAAAGACTTAGGCCCTCATTACAACCCTGATGGTCGGCGTTAAAGCGGCAGTAATACCGCCAACAGACCGGCGGAGAAAAAAATTGAATCACGACCATGGTGGAAACCTCCAACATAGACAGCCATTTTAACACTCCGACTGCCACGGCGGTAGAAAGAAACACAGCGGCGGTCACCGCCAACAGACAGGCGGAAGACAAAGTACCGCCCACTGAATTTCAAGATGCCTCTCTGCCACCTTTTCGGGGGCGGCACCAACGCGATCAAAAGCATTGTGGAAACAGTACACAGAAGGGAAAACACTCACCTCTCGACACCCAACGAGGAACCAGGACGCCATGGAGCCTGAGTTACACATACTGCCCATGCTGGTGTATCTTCTCATCTACCAGGAGTACGAACGGCGGAGGTGACGACCACGGTGAGTACTGCACCTACAATACAGGGGAGGGGGGGAAAGAGAGTGACACACACACGCAACACGCAATACCCCCATCCTCACTCACAACAATATACACACAAATACATGCAGCAACATTACACATACACCCCCCTCCCCCTGGAAGAACGCAAGGACAAAAGCAAAATATTGTAACCAGTGTTATCATGAAAAATCAGATAGTCAAAATTCAAAATTCAATATATACAAATATGTACACCAACTACACAACTCCGGATAGTGTACCAATCATTGTACATGGACCACACATGATACCTGACTCGAAACGTAGAGAACACTGCTGGGGAATCATACCAAAAATATACAGGCACCTCAGGGGGAGGCGGAGGAGGGCACCTCAGCCAGATGAAATCACAACGCCACTGCTGCACGAGGGGGCTCCATGCCTATTGCTGTATCATGGGGAGTGCAAAGCCACAGTCTCTCAAGTCTTTCGAGTGGGTGGTTTGCCCACTGCTTGGCACTGGGGAGTACAAAGCCACCGTCTCTCAAGTCTTTCCAGTGGGTGGGTTGCCCACTGATTTATCCTGGGGCGTTCAAAGCCACAGTCTCTCAAGTCTTTCCAGTTGGTGGGTTGCCCACTGATTGGTCCTGGGGAGTGCAAAGCCACAGTCTTTCAAGTGGATAACGGTCCCCACTGGTTCTGGAGGGGGCTTTGTGCCCAGAGTGCTTCATCCTGCCAAGGACTGAGGTAGTAGATGTATCCCTCCACTGGTTCTGGAGGGGTCTTTGTGCCTAGAGTGCTTCATCCTGCCAAGGACTGAGGTAGTGGATGTATTTCTCCACTGGTTCTGGAGAGGGCTTTGTGCCCAGAGTGCTTCATCCTGCCAAGGACTGAGGTAGTGGATGTATCGTTCCACTGGTTCTGGAGGGGGCTTTGTGCCCAGAGTGCTTCATCTTATCAAGGACTGAGGTAGTGGATGTGTCTCTCCACCGGTTCTGGAGGAGGCTTTGTGCCCAGAGTGCTCGACATGCAGTATGGGCGGTACAATTCCCTCACCTGAGTGTGTGTGCCACCAGATTGCCGAGGTACAGGTAGCATGATACGCCATGGAGGCAGAGACATCCCCCACACTGCTGCGGCTTCGCCTTCCACCTGCAGGTGCAAACAGTAATGGAAGTCATGCCTCATGGAAGCTGCCCAGGGTCCAGGAACTCTCCACCAGCCTTGGACGACTGACCACTGGCGATGGTAGCCATGTCAGCAGTGGTGCCACTGTCCGAGAACGTCGTGGGGCTGGTGGCGGTGTTTGCGGCGGTGTATGTGGTGGAGGTGCATGGGTCAGCACCTGCTGAGGGACACAGCAGGACATCTTCTGCAGACTGTCGTTGAGGCTGTAGACGTGCCGGTGGCGGTGCAGATGGCGGTTGTGGTGGCGGGGCAGCTAGCGGTGTTCGCCGCCGTACAGGTTGGTGTGGTTGTGGACAGAAGTTGTGACACTGGTCCCTCAGTCGGTGCCACCATGCCCTCTCCTGACCTGCTCTTCTGCTTTTGGACCTTCCCCACCTTTGCTGGTGCCGCAGTTGTCTTGCCACTATCCCCTTTTATTTTTGCTGAGGGCTTGGCGGCTGGTTGTATCGGCTTCTCCCTCCGGGATGTTGGCACCTTTTTCACCTTGGCAGGTGGCGGAATGTCCTTGCCCTCACTACGTGACACACTGGCAGCCCTGATGGGTGGCGCACTTCATGACCCTGCAGTTCCTGGCACCACTGTGCCAGGGGATTTGGTGGCTGAGGTGCTGGGCTGGGACCTGGAAAGCCTGGCCCTAGGTAAAGGAGTGGGGGAGGTAAAAGGAAGAGGTCAAGGTTTGCAGGGAAAAGTTTTTTAGACACACTGGGACGAGAAGATGGAGGGGGTTTGGGAGTGGAGGAAGAGGTAGTGTTTGTAGGAGGTGTACGTCTGCCGAATTTGGGTGAAGGTGCATGGGCTGGAGGCTGCAGTGAGGTGGATGGCTGTTGGGTGGGTGTGTGCCTGGGATTGTGTACCTTGGGAGGAGGGCTCACAGACACACCGGGAGAGGACACTGGGGATGTGTGAATGGTAGTGTGGGTGGTGATTGCATGTGAGCGGTGTGTGGTGATGCGCGTGCTGGTGATGGAGGTAGTGGATGACGATGTAGTGCATGCAGGTGTGAGTGGAGACGAGACTGGGAGGGAGGAAGGAGACGTGGAGGAGGCGGACACAGTTCAAGAAGTGGATGTTGGTATGTGTGCATGGGTATGGTGCTTGTGTGAGTGCCTGTGGGATGTGTGGTTGTTAGAAATGGGGTTTTTGGTTGGCAGTCAGGTTACCCTCTGTCCAAGCAAAAGCCCTCACTCTAGTCAGGGTAAGTCACACACTATCCAAGATTATCCTGTGCCCACCCTCTGGTAGCTTGGCACGAGCAGTCAGGCTTAACTTAGAAGGCAATGTGTAAAGTATTTGTGCAATAAATCATACAATACCACCATATAGCACCACAAAAATACACCACACAGTGTTTAGAAAAATATATAATATTTATCATGATAATTGTAGGTCAAAAAGAATAAAGTTGCATTGGAAAATTGTAGAAATATCACAGGGAAGTGATATAAAGTGTCTTAAGTCTTTAGAATGCAATAAAGTGTCTTTCAAGCACAAAGTACCTGGTTTCTGGTGGAAAATCTCCTCAGAGGGCCACAGGAGGAGAGATGCGTGGAAAAAGGGGGTGTGCGTCGATTTCTCCTCAGCACACAAAGACTTGCGTCGTTCTTTTCCACGCGGGGAAGTCGGGCGTCGTTTTCCGGCGCGCAGACAGTCTCTTTTCGTGGATCGCGGGGATTACCAGATGTCCCGGGTCTGTGCGTGGATTCTCCTGCTTGTTTTCCGGCTGCGCTTCGTTCTGCGGGGCTGCGTGTCGAAGTTTCGATCTCACGGTAGGCGTCGCGTCGATTTCCCCTTGGAAGTCGGGCGACGTTGTCCTGGCGAGGCCGTGCGTCGGAAGTTTGGTCTCATGGCAGGCGTCGCGTCGATTTCTCCTTGGAAGTCGGGCGGCGTTGTCCTTGCGAGGCCGTGCGTCAAAGTTCCGCGCTCACGGTAGGCGTCGCGTCGATTTCTCCTGGAAAGTCGGGCGGCTTTGTCCTTGCGAGGTTGTGCGTCGAAGTCTCGATCGTCCCGAGGGCGTTGCGTCGTTCAGCGTCGGTGTGCGGCGTTTTTCTCGTCGCGAAACAAGCTGTGCGTCGAAATTTTCGGCGCACGGAGCGTCCAAGTGAAAGGAAGAAGTCTTTTTGGTCCTGAGACTTCAAGGAACAGGAGGCAAGCTCTATCCAAGCCCTTGGAGAGCACTTTCACAGCCAGACAAGAGTTCAGCAAGGCAGCAGGGCAACAGCAAGACAGCAGTCCTTTGTAGAAAGCAGACAGGTGAGTCCTTTGAGCAGCCAGGCAGTTCTTCTTGGCAGGATGTAGTTTCTGGTTCAGGTTTCTTCTCCAGCAAGTGTCTGATGAGGTAGGGCAGAGGCCCTGTTTTATACCCAAATGTGCCTTTGAAGTGGGGGAGACTTCAAAGAGTGGCTAAGCAGTGCACCAGGTCCCCTTTCAGTTCAATCCTGTCTGCCAGGGTCCCAGTAGGGGGTGTGGCAGTCCTTTGTGTGAGAGCAGGCCCTCCACCCTCCCAGCCCAGGAAGACCCATTCAAAATGCAGATGTATGCAAGTGAGGCTGAGTACCCTGGGTTTGGGGCGTGTCTGAGTGAATGCACAAGGAGCTGTCAACCAAGCCCAGCCAGACGTGGATTGTAAGGCACAGAAAGATTTAAGTGCAAAGAAATGCTCACTTTCTAAAAGTGGCATTTCTAGAATAGTAATATTAAATCCGACTTCACCAGTCAGCAGGATTTTGTATTACCATTCTGGCCATACTAAATATGACCTTCCTGCTCCTTTCAGATCAGCAGCTGCCACTTCAACAGTGTATGAGGGCAGCCCCAATGTTAGCCTATGAAGGAAGCAGGCCCCACAGTAGTGTAAAAACGAATTTAGGAGTTTTACACTACCAGGACATATAACTACACAGGTATATGTCCTGCCTTTCATCTACACAGCACCCTGCTCTAGGGGTTACCTAGGGCACACATTAAGGGTGACTTATATGTAGAAAAAGGGGAGTTCTATACTTGGCAAGTACTTTTAAATGCCAAGTCGAGGTGGCAGTGAAACTGCACACACAGGCCTTGCAATGGCAGGCCTGACACAAGGGAAAGGGGCTACTTAAGTGGGTGGCACAACCAGTGCTGCAGGCCCACTAGTAGCATTTAATTTACCAGCCCTATGCACATAAAGTGCACCTTACTAGGGACTTATAAGTAAATTAATAGTCCAATCAGGTATGATTCAAGGTTACCATGTTTTAAGGGAGAGAGCATATGCACTTTAGCACTGGTTAGCAGTGGTAAAGTGCGCAGAGTCTAAAAACCAGCAAAAATGAGGTCAGAAAAAGAGAAGGAGGAAGGCAAAAAGTTTGGGGATGACCCTGTCAAAAAGCCAGGTCCAACAGTGGTGCTTATGTTTGCCTGAGCCACTCTTGTGTGTTGATGTGTCTGATGGTGTGCTTGGGATAGGCTGAGGTACAGGGGATTGGGTCTAAGTGGAGGAAGTTGGGGGAGGCTAGAAACAGGGACAATGGCTGCCATCAGTGCTGAGGCCAGACCTTGAAATGCTCTCTGTTGGGCCGCCTGCCCAGAATGACTGCCCTCCAGGTATGCATTTGTTTTTTGCAAATGCCTCTAGACACCCTGGATGGCATTCAAAATGGTAAATTGCCCAACAGTGAGGGATCTCAGGAGGTTCATAGCCTCCTCACTGAAGGTAGCAGGACTGAGTGAGGCAGGGCCTGAGGAGCCTGGGGCAAATGAGATGCCCACCCTCCTGGGTGAGCGGGCACGGGACACACGCTGAGGGGCTGCTGGGAGGGTGGTGATGGTGGGGCGGTGGTGGCTGTACCTGTTGATGCGGTGGGCACAGAGGTGCCCGCCACCGCAAGGGATCTCCCATCAGAGGAGGAGTCGCTGTCACTGGTGTATGCTCCTGTCTCCGCCGTGGAGCTCCCCTTGCCCTCCGTCTCACTGGTGGCTTCAGACTCCGTTGCTTCACCCTCCCGGGCCAAGGGGGTTGCAGCTCCCTCCTGCTCCAGTGCCACTGACCCTCCGCCTGATGATGCTATCGCACACAAGAACAGGGAGACCACAAAAAGGGGGGGGGGCAGAAGAAAAACATGTTCAGTTCATGCAGAACCACTACCGTTGGCAGACACAATACACAGGGAGCAGCTCTCTGCACTACGCCATGCACTAACAGTTCCTAGAAATTTCACATGCCCATGGGGTATGAGGCCTAAGCAAAATTACTGCACACCTGAAAGTCACCGGAGCCTGACTAGGTGTAGATGGCTCTTACCACTAGTGGGGTTGGGGTGCCACATAGCCTGTCTTACAAGGGACCTTGCCTACCAAGTTCGCCCTGGCCTAGTGGAGCCCACTGCCCACCTCCCCCACCCAGACCCCTCGTAATACGCGCAGAGTCAGCTGAATGAGAGTGTGATCACCTCCCTGTGGCTGCTGTTATGCCCTCAAGCGCCCATCCAACTCTGGATACGCCACCGCCAGGATCCGGGACATCGGGGGGTCATGGCGCGATGGACACCCCTTCCATGTTGGGAGGCCATCCCCAGCTGGGCCTCTGCCGTCTTCTTGCTCCAGCGGTGCAGGTCCTCCCATCTTTTACGGCAGTGGGTGCTCCGTCTGTGGTAGACCCCGAAGGTCCGGACATCCTTGGCGATGGCACGCCAAATACCCTTCTTCTGGTGGGCACTGACCTAGAGGAATGGTACAGGGGAAAAGTAAATTACTCAGCCGTTCGGACCATCATAGTCATTGCCCACCAGTTCCAACCCATGCCCTGACGCACATACACTCACCATCTGCACATGCAGGTCTCAACCCCCCCCATTTTTCTTCCATCCACACCACTCAAAGCAGGTATTGCCCATGCAGCATGATCACAGTGTACTCACCTGTTTGTCTGGAGGACCGTACAGTTGCGTATACTAGGGGAGGACCCCATCCACTAGTTTCTCCAACTCCTCCAAAGTGAAGACAGGGGCCCTTTCCCCAAACATTGTAGCCATCGTCGCTTCCAGACACAGGTCACAGCAGCACTTGCAGTGTAGGTCCTCTCCTGTTGAAGGTCAGGTATCAAGTGAGTGAACAGACAAAAAATGGCGGTCACGTCCGCGGCGGTGCATACCGTCACTGCCGGCATACATCGTCATTGGCTCCTGAAACCCATAGGGCACAATGTTAACCAATGCAGAATTGCAACGCAGTCTTCGACTGCGACCATGTACAACGCCAGCGCAGTTACCTCATATCCCCTTGTCACACCTTATAGGTCAGGCAGCCACCATTTCAGGAGCCCACATGGCATGGATATAAACTGCGTCACACCTATCTAGGCCGAGAATACAGACAGATACCGGCACATAGCGGATTGCTAACGTTTCTGCAAATAACACATTGTGATACCTCAGTGTTGGATGACTCTCTGCTCGCTGTTCTCCTCCATAGGGCACGTCTGCTGGGGCAGGTGATGAGATGGCGGCATCCTCCGGTGTACAGACCCCTGGTAGACCTGTCGACAATGGAAGAGAGACACATAATTACTACATACAGAATTGATCATGCAACAATCCAGGAACTGTGTGCCCAGTTGGAGCCAGACCTGATGTCAGCTATCTGCCATCCCACAGGGATACCCCTTCTAGTGCAGGTCCTGCCTGTACTCCATTTCCTGGCCATTGGGTCTTTTCAAACAAGAGTGGCCACGGCATCAGGGATGTCCCAGCTAATGTTCTCTAACTTGTTGTCCAGAGTGTTGTCTGCCCTGCTGAAACACATGCGCAGCTACATCATTTTCCCTCAGGTGGAGGATTTGTCCACAGTGAAAGGTGACTTCTATGCCCTGGGACATATCCCCAACATCATTGGTGCCATTGATGGTAGACATGTGGCATTTGTCCCCCCACAGGAATGAACAGGTGTACAGAAACCGAAAGAGGTACCATTCGATGAATGTGCAGATGGTGTGTTTGGCAGACCAGTACATCTCCCATGTCAATGCCAAATATCCTGGCTCAGTGCATGACGCTTACATTTTGAGGAATAGCAGCATCCCTTATGTGATGGGCCAACTCCAGAGGCACCGTGTGTGGCTAATAGGTGAGGCCAAGGTCCCAATACAGTTGACATAGGTGTCTGGGTATGGGGTTGTCCCTAAGGGTTAGTGTGTGTCTAACAGTTGTCCCTCTACATTTGCAGGTGACTGGTTATCCCATCCTGTCATGGCTACGGACCCCAGTGAGTAATCCCAGGACAAGAGCAGAGGAACGCTACAATGAAGCACATGGGCGAACTAGGAGGATAATCAAACGCACCTTCGGCCTCCTGAAGGCCAGATTCCGGTGCCTCCATCTGACAGGTGGTTCCCTATACTACTCACCGAAGAAGGTGTGCCAGATAATCGTAGCCTGCTGTATGCTGCATAACCTGGCTTTGCGACACCAGGTGACTTTCCTGCAAGAGGATAGCCAGATGGTGGTTTTGTGGCAGCTGTGGAGCCTGTGGACAGTGAAGAAGAGGTGGCAGAAGAAGAGGATATCGACAACCGAAACAACATCATCATGCAATACTTCCAGTGAGACACAGGTAAGAAGATGTTACTGCGTCCCACATCTCATACTACTGTTGGAGCTAGCATAAGTCTGTCATTTTCCCTCAGTGTATGGACCCTGACTTGTCACTTTGACTTTCCATTTCACAGATCTGGGTCCCATTGCATGCCCTCTGCTATGTTTACTTCTGGCCTACAGCTGTGTTACTTTGGTATGTGAACAAGTAAATTGACATTGCTATATTCCATTGATATTGCAATTACACATTTGTTAAAGCACAGACTGACTCCAGATTGTTTTGTGATTGAAGTGTGTTTATTTCTGTGCAAATAAGTGAGGGGGATTGTAAAATGGGCTGGGGTGATGGTGGAGGTATGTCCATGGCAGAATCCAGTCTATTGGTTTCACAGGTGTATTGTCCAAAGGGGCATAGGAAGTGGAGCAATGGAAGTTTAAGGATGGACAGGGTAACATAGTGGAACAGAAGGGTGACATTCAGGGGGGTCTTATTTCCTGGTGGGGGTCTTGGCAATGTTCTCTGTCTTGTTCCTTGATCTCAGGGACCGTTTGCGGGTGGTTCTCCATCTGCAGGGGGTGGGGTGCTGGTGGCCTGTTGTTCCTGTGGCGGTGCCTCCTGTCCACTAGCACCGGCGGAGGTGGAGGGCTGTTCATCATCCAGGCTAGTGTCAGGGGCCCGTTGGTGTGCCACTGTGTCCCTCCTGGTGTTGACAAGGTCTTGCAGCACCCCTGCAATGGTGACCAGGGTGTTGTTAATGGACTTCAAGTCCTCCCTGATCCCAAGGTAGTGTTCTTCCTGGTGAGACTTGAGAGACTGTGGCTTTGCACTCCCAGGATAACGCAGTGGGCATGGAGCCTCCTCGTGCAGCAGTGGCATTGTGCGTTCATCTGGCTGAGGTGCCCCCCTCCCCCTGAGGTGCCTGTTTCATTTCGATCTGATGCCCCTCCAGTGTTCTCTCCATTTCCAGTTAGGTATCTAGTGTGGGCTTTGCCCATGCATTTAGGGCCCAGTGGTCCACAGACAATGATTGGTGCACTATCCGGACTTGTGTAGTTGGTGTACATAAGTGGATTTTGAACTTTGATAATGAGATTTTTGTCCTTGCATTCTTTCAGGGGGTGAGGGGGGTGTATGTGTACTGTTGATACATGTATTTGTGTGTATGATGCTGTGGGTGGGGGTCGGGGTGGGGATGTTGCGTACGTTTGCCACTCTGTTTTCCCTCCCCCCTCCCCTGTGTTGTGGGTGCAGTACTCACCTTGGTTGTCGCCGCCGTCTTTGGTGCTCCTGATAGAAGAGAAGGAAGACCAGCATCAGCAGTATCTGCAATTCGGGCTCTATGGCGTCCTGGTTCCTCGTGGGGTGTGGAGAGGTGAGTGTTTTCCCTTGTGTGTACTGTTTCTGGCGTGTTTTTGTTTGCGTTGGTTTCGCCCCAGAAAAGGTGGCGGACAGGCATCTTGTGATAGGGTGGGCGGTACATTGTCTTCCGCCTGTCTGTTGGTGGTTACCGCTGCGGTATTTGTTTTAATATTTGAGTGTTAAAGTGGCTGTTTATGTTGGCGGTTTCTGCGATGGTCATGATTCAATATTGTTTCCGCCGGCCTGTTTGCAGTATTACCGCCGCTTTAACACCGACCGCCAGGGTTGTAATGAGGGCCTATATACCTAAGATCTATACCGTCCACAACCTTCACCCCATGGTGAATCAACTTTCAAATTGTTAGATAAATTCCAAGGGGAACTCGCTGAAAATAATAGCAGGGGATTGCAATACCACAATAACAAAGGAGATGGAAATGGAAAGAATGGAGATCTATTCACCTCATGTATCTGCAAGACCTAGCCTCGCTAAGGCTAAAGGGAAAAAGCCATCACACATTGCCTTACAAACGGCTGATCTGATTATGACTCGTGGCATGAGAATAGTAAATGGTAATCTGACATCCCCCAATGCCCAACCTTCCAAAGGGGACTGACAACAAGCAATACAGATTACTTTGTTTTTTAGATCAGCTCATTTGGCCTTTTCTAATAGATATGGAAATTATTTTAAGAATGGACAGTGACCACCATGCTCTAAGTCTTAGGATGAGTCTGACCCCCTTGAAGAACCCACACCTGAACCCAGTAACTAAATTCAATATGCTTCAGACCTCCAATAACTTGAGTAACATAAAGAAGCTAGCGATAATGATTGACAATATGGTTTTAACAAACATTTATAATGCAGTTGAGAATATATCAACCAAGGCAATCACTGAGGGAGCGAGGGGGGAATTTTTCCCGATCTCCATACACATCTGATGGATCAACTGAGCAGGTTCTTTGTAAAAGAAGTTAAAAGAGCCGATAGCAAGGGAAAACAACTACCTGCCTGGTACATTAAAGAATGCAGCCTTCCCAAAGGTAGCTTACTGAGTGCTCTTAAGGAGGAATGCCAGGAGCAAATAGGAAATCCTAGAAAGAACAACAAAACTGCTCTGCTAAAGTCTAGAAAAGCTTGGGCAAGAAAGAAGTGGGTTGAAATAGCAGATTCTAAATATCTAGGGGATGAGAAAGCTTTCTGGAAGTTAGTTTCACTCGGAACTCATACTATTGACAATCACATGGAACTGACTGTCCCACCTGCGAAATGGTTTACCTATTTCGAGAGTCTACACACAGCTAAGGAGGAGGGAATAATGCTAACTACAGTTCAATCCGTTAAAGTCAAAGTTCATGGCTATAAACCCACAATCCTTTAAGAGGTAATACGAAATTAGGCAAGGACAGGTTGGAACAAGTTGAAAGATTTGGCTACTTAGGAGTAAGGCTCTCTGAAAAATGGGATGGAGGCCCCAGCTGGTGAAATATAAGACCACACTCTATTGCAGATCAATCTCCATAGGTAGAAGATATAAGGCATTAGATGGGGGTCCGGTATCGCCAGCTTTAAAAGTATATAAAGCCACAGCTGCGACCGCCTGCATCTATGGGGCGGAAATATGAGGATATTCGAGTACCAATGTACTGCAGCAAATGGAGAACAAGTTTTTTAGGGCCCTTTTTAACCTCCCACAAAGTGTACCCCTTCTTCCTTTGAAGAACGAATTAGGTCTCAATAGCATTCAACAAATAATCTCCTGGAAACCTCTTCTATATTGGATCAGGTTTTGGTCATCAGGGGATCTTTACACATATAGAACTTCCCTTGCCGAACTAGTAGCTCTTGATCTTCAAACACAAATGCCTTGGTTAAAATATGCAGAAATTTCAGCAAACTACTTAATATGGGTGAAATGTGGGAAGACACTGGTTCAATCAGAAGTGTTAGCCAGAAACTGAAAGAAGAATACTGGCAGTACATAACTATAAGGTCCTGGAGTAATCAAAAGGAAGTGAGTACATCAGCTCTTTTTTTTCTTCACAAATGCATACCGCACTTTGAACCCTACCTGAACAGAATATTCCCTCCCTGGGCTAAGTGGCTCAATGTCCTATTCAGATGTGGGGTGCTGCCACTGAGATCCTATACCGTAAAGTGGGATAAGACCACAAGTACAGTATGTCTGCCCAGTAGTCCTATTGCTCTTATAAAGGTGAGTCTGAAGCACACTTTTTCTTCTTTTGTCCACTGTATGAGCGACCCCGGAAAAAATTGTTATTGCCTTTATGTAGAGCTATGGGCATAAGACAATACTGGGAGATTATGAGGATCATGAGAATTGAAACCAGAGAGGTAATCACTTTTGCGGTTTCCAGGTTCATGTATTGGGCTTGGAAAGATAGATTAAAAATGTATACTTCATTCTGCTCCCTGCAGAAATGAACCTTGAATGGCCCAGTTGCATAGCTATGTAGATCATTCCACACACTTGTAATCTATTGATATGTTTTAAAATGAATGGGCCCAAATGAATCTCAATTTACTATAGCACCTTGAAGTTCCACTAATCTTTGAGCCTAGGCATATAGAAGAGTGTGAACTCATATACCTGCAATGTATAGAGGGCCATGGAATTAGAAGGTTGTATGAGAATGTTTTTAGATGATAGGTATTTGGATCATTTTTAAACTGTGAAATCTATTGATGTGTTTTAAAATGTATGGGATTGTATGAACTGTATTATACTATAAAACTTTTAAGATCTATTGCTCCTTGAGCCCAGGATACTAGCAGAGAATGAATCCATATACTTGTAAACAAAAGGCTTGGAACTAGAAGGTCTTATGGGAATGCGCTAAAAGAATAATGAATTAGATCATTGCCCAACTATGAAAATTATGATCATGTTTATCTGTGAAATCTATTGATGTGTTTTAAAAAATGCATGGGACCACATATATTTTATCATACAGCACTTTAAGATTTATTGTCACTCAAACCTAGGAGTATAGTAGAGAGAGACCCTACATAATTGTAAAGAATAAAGGTCCATGGAATTAGAAGGCTTTGTGAGGATGACTTAAGAGCATAGCTAATAAGATTATTGCTCAAATTGTGAAATATACTGACATGCTTTAAAAGTGTATGGGATCATATGAATTTTACTACACTACTGTACCCCAATAACTATTGTTCCTTGTTCCCAGGAGTATAGTAGAGAGAGAACCCGCATACATCTAACGTACAGAGGTCCTTGGAATTGGAAGATTTTATGTGTTATGAGCTATACGGATCACTGTCTTAAATTGTTAATATATTGATTTTTTTATGATGTATTGCTTTTGTGGCCGATGGCTGAAATAAAGTATTTATTATTATTATTATTATTATTATTATTATTATTATTATTATTATTATAGTAGACCCAAAACCCACAGACTTTAGATCACTTCTGGAATGTAGAGGATCCTCTGATAAGGAGAAGAGCTGAGGACAAGTGCTTCCCCTGCATGTGACTGTGCTTTGTTGGCAGTTGCTTCTGTGAAAGGGGACAAAGGCTGGACTTTGTTGTGGATCCCTGTTTGAAGAAGAATCTCCAAGGACTTGAACTGAGCTTGCCTCCTGTTGTGAAGTCTCAGGGCCATCAAATACTTCCTCTGCCAGCACTTGGACTCTCTGCTGAGATTCCTGCCCTGCCAAGTTTTGTCCTATCCAGTCCCTGGTCCCTGAAAGGTGAAGTTGGCAGAACAAGAGCTGATGTTTCCTCGTTGCTGGGCAACGGACTCTGGCCCCAGCCGGCCCACAGACCTTTGAAGAGATAGACCAGCTATTTGAAGAAGTAGAGGCCATAATAAGCTGCATAGAGGGTAATATTGGAGTCCCAGTTTATCCAAGGAGGATCCAAGAGTTTTTTAATAAAAAAAAAAAAGATGAAGGATCAACGGCCAGATCCTGTCTCGTCTAACAGAGGTGGGGTTTTATCTAACACACATAATACTATCCCCCCCCCAAGGATCTTCGATTGCTGCTACTGATCTTTTACTAAGACAAGGGCTACCCCTAGGAGAAGAGGAAGGAAGTATATTCGTTCCAGCTGTTCCACTAAATCCCATGATAAATCTGATTCCAAACATAATCTGTAGTAATCGGTTTGAGGCTATAGCTGAGGAGGGTGATCTACTTAGGGTTCACGATCATTCTGTAGCCGTGCTCAATAAAGAGGATACCAATTGTCCACCCATTTCTATCTCTACTTCCCATCTGGAGCAACCCTCTACCGAGACCAATGTGTCCCTCATACTGCAGAGAGGGGATGAAGTCAGGTCTCTAGTACTGCAATTAGCTAAAATTCTGCAGGAAAGGTCAGCACATCCGTGTGGTTGCAAATGCCATTCTAGAGGTGAAGGGGCGAAGGGTGGACCCCTAACAACCGACTCAATTCCATCCACCTCGATTGTAGATGGGGGACAAGCTATTCATCATCAAAGGAAAAAGGCGTCTAGAGACGGCCCAGATATGAACTCAATATGCCCTGTAGATAATTCTGTACATGAGCAACTTGAAAACAAACATACTTCTACTGAGGGGGTTGCTACGATAAATTACGGTGCCCCTATTGGTCTCCCCCCAACCTCTCAAATTGGTTGCCAAATAGGAGGTGTAAAGTGACTGACAATTCCGCATGCAAGGGGAAACGTTTATTTACCAATGCTAGCAGACCATCTGCACCCTTTCCTATCTCTGATCCTATTTGTGATATTCCCCCCCAGAGAGCCCCCTGCGGTTCAGTCATATTGACACAAGATCAAAGCACCAAGCCTTGGTTGAACACACTCTTCTTGAAAAACGTCCCAAAGCTACTGCCGGGGCTCACTGAGGACCATGAGTCCAGGTTCAATAAGGTTATCCGCTGGCTACGACATCAACGGAATTGCGTATCGGTTATACGTGCGGACATTTCCAAAGCCAAACGGTGGAGCCCCTTGGGGTCGAACTATGATGTAATCTTGATTGAGTTTTATGACAAAGCCTTGGTTGAGTGTCTTATTGCATTTGATGAACGTATTCGCTTTCTCAGGGGGCAAAGTAAGGGAGGTATTAACCTAGAGACAGAAATAGACGAAGTAGGTCTGGCTCCAGCCAATAGTCATTCGTGCTGCAATATTTTAAGGGATCAACTAGGGTACAGTGAGTCTAACCAGTCTAATTCTGTATGACTGTCTTCAGTGCAGGAAGCTATTTCCGAGGGTTGCCTAGAGGAACCACTTTTGATCAGCCCTGATGATCCTACTATTAATGAGCTAATCCCAGAGAACACCAGCTTCCAGACACACAGTGCTGTGTCCGACAAAAATGGTCTATCAATAATGACATGGAATTTAGCTGGCCTTGGAAGGAAATTAGATGATATTGACTGGTGTTCATATATAAATACCCAAGACATATGCCTCTTTCAAGAAACATGGGCTGAGGAGAGGATTGATATAGAGGGGTTTCTTTCTTTCAATATAGCTTCTCAACCATCCGAAAAGGTGACAGGTCGTGCAAAAGGGGGGCTCCTGATGTTACTAAACAAAAGAGTGCAATGTGGATACAAGATTTTAAAATTTGACTGTGCTGATTTGATGGGGTTACAAATATTGTTTCAACAGAGTTTGAATGTAATTTTTATTAATGTTTATGCCCGATCTGTACCACGCGGAGCGGAATCTCAGATCTTAACCCAGTTACTTGACTTCATAGACACCTTACAATCAACATAATATTTGATAATAGCTGGGGATGTAAATTGCACCTTCGAACCTTCTGTGCTACTTAGTGGCTTAACAGAGGAAGAAGATCAAATATGGGGGATAGCACAGCTGAATTGTGATCATTTTTGTCCTTGCTCTCCTGCAGTGGCCCAGCTGGCTTCCCTTTGCTTGAAGCATGGCCTAAGGGCCTGCAATGGTCGTATGCCCTCTGACTTGGACACAGCACCTACATTCAAACGAGGTACAACTACAAGCGTAATTGATTACTTCTTAGTTGACATAAGACTTTGGCCCCTGCTGATAGATATGAAGGTGGATACTAGATGTGAAAGCGATCATTACCCCTTGTTACTCTCCATCTCTGGGGATGTTTTTGGTAGAACCTTAAATAACCAGCTTACTACGGTTCCCTCCCCCACTTTGAATAATTTATCTATGAAGGTTAGGTGGCCGAAGGTGGTGTCGAACCCCTACCTGTTACGCGAGATTTACCTATCCTTCATAGGTAACTTGGCTCCATACCAAGACGATGCTCTCACGGATATTCCATTTCTTCGTATACACGAAAACATGGTTGTCAAGCTGCAAAGTATTTTTTACAAGAAGGTTGGGGCAAGACAGCAAGGAGGGACCTCGGCAAATAACTCATGGTTTGACGAATTATGTTATAGAGCCAAGACAGGATTAAAAAACGCCATTATGAAAGGGATCCTCAGGGAAATACAACAAGCCAGACGCATATACAAGGAGTCTATTACAAGAGGAAAAAGATCTTGGGAAGAAACAATTTGGAAGGAGCTGTTGGATGCTTCGGTTGCTTCGGAATCCAACAACAATAAGTTGTTCTGGGAACTGTTGTACAAACGAGAGAAAGAGGGTAGGACCACCCTAAGGAATCACATCCAACCTGAAAGATGGGTGGAACACTTTTCATGTCTTGATGATTACACCCCGGCCACTCCCGGCAATCAGGATGTGGGGTTAAACCCTTCCTAGGTGTGGTTTCTGCCCTTGTTTCTATAGGAGGGGGCCCAAAGGATCTCGAGGGCCACACCAATTCTCTATTGAAGAAACTGCTGAGGCAATCTGCTCGTTAATACCCAGAAAAGCAACAGGTCCAGAAAAAATACCAGGGGATCTCTATAGATTCAAACCAGCAATATGGACCTGGTATATTAATAAACTTTCTAACAAAATTTCTGAAGGGGGGCAGATCCCCATGACATGGAAGGGTGCTGAAATTATCCCTATCTATAAAAATGGTAAGGCAAACCTCCCAGCAAATTATAGGCCGATCAGTCTCATAGATAATCTGCAAAAAATGTATGCAAAGCAAATTCTAGGTAGATTAACAAACTGGGCCACAGAACATCAGATCCTTTCTCCCCTCCTTTCAGGATTTTGATCTAGAATCAGTACAGTGGAGCAGATCTTTAGTCTAGCTGTGCTGTTCTGGAAATACACAGCTCTTGCAAAACAACCTTTATATATGTTGGTTTCGTTGATTTGAGATCAGCCTTTGACCTGGTTCCAAGAGAGAAGCTATGGGAGGTGCTACATAGAATAGGGACCCCAGCCAACCTAATTCAACTCCTGAAAAGACTGCATAAAGATACATACGCGCAAGTAAGATAGGGCAACCAAGGCAAACTAACAGACAAAATCGCCATAAACAGGGGTGTTTGCCAGGGATGTGTGCTGGCACCATTTATATTTTCTATTTTTATTATTGAGGTGGTACAAGCTCTGATGGCATGCCAAAACGATGCTCCCACCCTGTGCGCTCAGAAAATCCCAATCCTTCTTTTTGCAGACGATTCCCTTTTTATCTCCAAATCCCCAATGGGTTTACAAACTCTTATAGACAGATTTAATCTATTCTGTCGGGATTAGGGTCTGGAGTTGAATCACAAGAAAACTAAGCTAATGGCACTTCGCTCTGGAGTGCAGAAAAAATGCACCATCCGCTTAGATGGTGATCTCTTGGACAAGGTCAGCTCTATCGACTATTTGGGTGTTAGGCTAACTGATCATTTGCACTGGGCAGAACTGGTTAACAAGAGTGCTGGTCTATTGCAGCATAGTGCAGCATCTATCTTGCGCTTTTACAGGGGTACGACAGCAAAAACTGTCTCCCCAGCAATAAAGATTTATGTTGCTAGGGTGCAGGGAGCTGCTGTCTATGGTGCGGAGGTCTGGGGCTTCTCCGATAGTAACAGGCTAACTATTGGAGAGAATAACTTTGCAAGGGCTCTATGTGCTTGACCTCACAGCACTCCGCAGATTCCATTGTTTTTAGATCTGGGCCTGAGAAGGATAGCCAACCTAATTATTTTAAGACCACTTCTATACTTGGTAAGGCTATGGACTGTCCCAGAACTGGATGTTTACAAGACCTCATTTTTAGATCTGCTAAAGTGTTCCAACTCAGCCTCAATCCCCTGGGTCAAACATGTATCTAGTTGGTTCAGTAACTTGGGACTAGGAGACTTTTGGGTGAAACCCCACAATCTCGAGAAAGTCCACACCAAAGTGTTGAAGCGTGTATACTGGTCCTATGTATGTAATGACTATATTAGTTGCAGATCTCATGGTAGCCTAACAAATCTTTTCATTGACATCAAATGGTACCCGCGGTTTGAATCATATTTAGACATCATACCTGACATTTTAGGCAAAAGTTTATATGCTAGATTTCGCTTTGGGACCCTGCCGCTGATGACTTTGATGTGTAGATGGGGTGTAAAAACAATAACTGATATCTGTCCGTGTGTAATACAACTTCTGAAACAGTTGAACATTTTATGTTTTTCTGTCCTGCATACTCTTCTTCTATGTCCAAGTGGATCCGTAACATCTGCTGGGAAATGGGAATAAGGGAATTTGCCTTTGCCCTGAGGATTTTAAAAAGTCACTGTTCTAAAGTTTTAATATATGCTGTTAGTAAGTATTTACTGGCAGCATGGCATATACGAAATTCTTTTATCAGCAATGTGTCTTAATCATGTTTGGATGAGATTCCCTTAAATTGTGTAGTGGGGGGGCTTTTCTCCCTTTTTATTGTCAATACAGGTTTAAATTGGAACTGTATTTTATATTTTGATTTTATTATTTATTGTGTATCTGCTTTGATGATCTATTGATCAAATAAAGCTTGTGTTATTGGAAGAGCTGAAATCCACACACAGAATGCTGTGCGGGCCGTTTTTCATGCACCATCTACAACGCAGCTGATAAATGGCACGCCACCTCCTTCGTGGCTGAAATTGAAGCTCCACCTGCAGCACAGCTAGGAGATTGAAGCATCATGGCTGGAGAAATGACGCAACACCAGCTTGCGGCTGCTGATAGTGATGCAAACCCCATGTAGCATGTTTTTTTAGCACTGTGCGAACGGATTTCTCATGCATCGTCCCTGGGCATCAATGTTATCGTGAAACGATGTGGATCCGAGGTGTCATGTCTGGAAATTAACACATCGTTCTCTTGCGACGGAGAAAAACAACGCATTGCGTACCCGACCGCATTAAAAACAGCATATGGTCTCACTTGCAAGTAAGGAATTGATGCATCACTGACTTTTCCGACGAACACTCGCCCATGCAGCTTTATTTTTTACGCTAACCAGGTACTTTGTGTAAAATCAATGTTTCTATTGTTTTCTGTGGAGGTAGTCTCTTATTCTTTTGAAAATTCATTTCTTGACTTGTGTATGTTGGCCACATACACATACACAGCCACCTTATTGAAAATGCTTGTGAGCCGTACACCAAGGGTTGGAAAAACAAGAGCTCAAACATTGCAAGCCACAAAACTCTCACCAGCAATGCATAAGCATCCGCGAGTCTAAGGAATAATGCATACAACACATCTGTACCACAGCAATTATGTAACTACAGTGTTGTAGTGACTACTCCTAAACCCACCTCAAGCCCAACCAGTCTCAAATATACAACGATGGGAGGCTGCAACCAATGCAGTAAACATGGAAAGAGGAATATGTCTCTAACAATTGTTTTTGTGCAGGAGGTATCCCTTCCAGCATAAAACCAATCCTGTCTGTAGTGAAGACATCATTGCTGGGCACCCTGGCACGAAGGGGCAAGTGTCCCTGCTTTAGTGCTGGCAGCACACAATGCGCCAGCAGTAGGAGGGAGCAGAAGTGTCTAGGAAATATGGCTCATGACCGTTTTGTTTCTTTCGAGCAATGCAGCACAGCAAGTTGCCTTGCTGCATTGTGGTGCACGAAAAGAAAAGTAAATCTGGACACTGGTGCATGTATTTTTCATGTGTTATTTGCCTAATTCTGAAAATAATTTGTTAATATTCTCAAGTACTCAAATGTCACAATACATTAAGGTGTGCACATTTTTCCATGTTTATAGAGCCGTGTATCACATGACTAATCAGATGTTTTTCTTTCAAACCTACACTGCCCTAACATCCACAGGAGGGATATGCTGGTTAACTCAAGTCAATAGCTTGACTCTTTTGATCAAACAAACACAATTTGACCCATTTGGTTATACTTTAATTTTTGTACTCTGTGAGGGTTTGCTGTAAAATACATGACATTCATCAGTATCTAAACTAGCAAGAAGGATCTGCTATTTCTATGCTAATTGCTTACAGCTTAAATGACTTTCTGCTCAGAAGCATGACTATCGGCAGTGAGCTGAGTATCATTAAGCAGTGTACTACAACATTGAAAAACTAAGTATGATCTGAAATGCAAAAACAGAAAGGCAATGCTAAAAGATCTGGATTGCATTTGACAATGAATGCAAAAAACATTTGATCATGCATGTGTTTGCACATTAAAGCAAGTCTATTGACTTTGCTTGTTTTGTTCATGTACATAAAAAAACTTCTCTTTGAGCCAGACCTAAAATTGGAGGCACATTCATTAATACTTGTGACCTTCCTTATAATAGATGAGGCATTGAGAAACCTCCAAAATCAGCATGAGAGTGGTTCACGAAAAACGTATTAACAAAAAAATGGTACTTGTGTTGCCAATAGGCAGCCCCTGTGAGAGCAGAGGAAAATGAATAAACATTGACCTATTTACAAGGGGGATCAATGACATAGGGCCTCATCACGAGTTTGGCTCATTACGAGTTTGGCATTGGACCGCCAGACCACAATGTTAGCCGTCCCAAAAAGACTGCAATGATGGCTGTCTTTCAGACCGCCCTGTTACAAGTTACACAGGTAGGACCGCTGACCGGCAATCAAAAAAAAACCAGACCAGCAGTGGCATGGAGGCCAAGACGTAGGCACCGACAGCACTGCAACCATACACTGACCGTATTACAAGCCCAAAGTCACAGTAGTGGGCACCAAGCGAATGGTGGACCTATTCAAGGTGGTTTGGAGTCACCAAAATAACACAAAAGCGCACATTTGAAGGATTTGAAACAACACAACTGACACACATTATCACACTGGACACCTGCGAAGGAATCTATAAAATAAATGCCTTCACTCACCACAATCCTCTACATCTTCATATGTAGACACCAATGCCAGAGCGCATAAAAAAATGAAACTCTATAGAATAGGCACCCCTTCAATTTTTTTCAACATCCCATACCACACACTTCACTCCATTCACACCCTTTTGCACTACCCCAGTTTAGTTACCTAGTGTCACCCATTTTTCTTAATTGTTTCCTGTAAACCGCCATGTCACGCTCCAAAAATCCACATGAGTTGAAAGTCATTGTGGATGAAATCTTTAGAGTAGAGAAACAATTGTTTGGAGCCCAAATCTAGCACACTCCTCTCAGCAGCAAAATGGAAATGTAGGAGAGGATAGTTGACAGGGTCAATGCTGTAGGCCCCACCTTGCACACAAAGGAGGACATTAGGATGAGGTGGAACTACCTCAGGGGCAAGGTCAATTCCTTGGTCTCCTGGCACCAGCTGCAGGCCAAGAGGACTGGTAGTGGCCCATCCAGTGTGCCATTACATCTCTGTCCCTGGGAGGAGGAGGTCTTGGCCATTCTGCATTCTGAGGGCTTCACAGGGATACCTGGGGGAGTGGAGTCTGGCAAGTCACAACACCAAAGATTTCACCAAAATTCTATGTCATGCATGCCACAGCTCACCTTTTCCCTGATTTACGTTTACTCCACACACCAGCCAAGTGTTCTTTCCTTCAAATACTTCTGTAAGTAAACTCCCAATTGAAGTGTACCCATCTGGGGTTCATTTTTACATGTAGAGTGCGTACCACAGGGAGTGGCAGGAATGCAAATCCCAGGAGGCACTGTTAATGTAACCCCAAACACCATCCCAGTGTTCACTGCTACAAATACCATTGTTTGGCGAGTCTTCAACAAAGTTGTCTGTTTTCCGATTTCTCACATGCTTTGTTTCACATAAAGACACGTTCACCATTGGAATACCGTGTCTTCTTTAGCAATATCATGGATTAAAATATCTTTTGCAACTCTACTCATCTTGGACTTCATATTTATTATACAGATTTGGAGTGCCCTGGTCCTTTGTTCTTTTTCAATTTGTACCTCACAGCACGAGACAGAGGTGGTCCCTATGCGGGTTCCGCTTGTGTATTCTGTGCACTTTTGAAACCCTTGGTGGTTGGGTTTCCCTGACCAGGTTGGCACCGTACCTAAATATACGTTATGCACCTTTGAACTTGATTGGTTTCAGATGTGCGACAATAGCATTAACCACTTCTTTTCTAAAAACGTCTTCAACTAAGTGTACTCACCTGGGGGGGTTCACATTTGTATAGTCTGTATACTACTGGAATTGACAGGACTGTAACTCCCAGCAGGCACTGTTTCTGTAACTCCAAATACCAGCACAACGTTTTCTTCTCCAAATACCCTTTTGGTAATCTCAAAAATGAAGTGTACTCACCTGGGGTGTTCACTTTTGTATAGTGTGGGTACTACAGGGACTGACAGAACTGCAAAGGCCAAGAAGACCCTGTGTCTGTGAATCCAAAAACCAGCCCAGTGTTCACTGCTACAAATACCGTTGTTTGGCATGTCACAAATAAACTGTGCTCACCTGGGATATTCACATTTGTATATTGTGTGTACTACAGGTACTGACAGGACTGCAACTATCAGCAGGCACTGTTTCTGTAACTCTAAACACAAGCACAGTATTCTCTTCTCCACATACTCTTTTGGTAAGCACCCAAATAAAGTGTACATATGTATAGTGAGTCTTTAGTACAGGGACTGACAAGATTGCTAAGGTCAGGAAGGCCCTGTGAATGTGAATCCAACCACCACCCCAGTGTTCAGAGCTACAAATGCCATTGTGTGGCAAGTCCCAAATGAAATGTACTTAACTGGTGGTTCACATTCACATTTGTATAGTGCATACTTCAGGGACTGATCTGACTGCAACTCTCAGCAGGCCTTGTGTCTGTAACTCCAACCACCAGCCCAGTTGCACCTGTCCAGATACCCTTGTTTGGTAACTCCAAATTGAAGTGTACTCACCTGGGGGAACAACATTTGTATGGTGTGTAGTAGAGAGAGCGATGGGACTGCAAATCCCAGGAGACACTGTTTCTACAACCCCAAGCACCAGCACAGTGTACCCTTGTCCAAATACCCATGTCTGTCAACTCACAAATGAATTTTACTCCTGAGGGATGACACTGGTCAGGTGTGTCAGGTACCTAGATTTCCCTGACTGCAACTCACAGAAGGCACTGTTACTCTGAATACAAAAACTAGAACAGTTTAAATGTGATCAAAGAGCACAGCTTCTCAACTCTCAATGTCAATTTACTCAGATGTGTGGATATAATATATATAGTGTGTGTAGTAGAGGGAATGACAGGACTGCCAAGGCCAGGAGCCTATGTAGCTCACACTGTAGACCCAAACTCAGGGTCCATATGCATAAATAGCCATGGCTGTGAAACCCTAATTGTGCGGATACCATTTTGGAGGTGTTGGGAAGTAGAGGGAGTGATCGGAAAGCTAAGCCCAATATGCCCTGTCTCACAAACTCCAAAACCAAAATCAGTGTTCACTTGCCCAACCTCATCTAGTACAGAAGTCTCGAATGAACTCTACACACCTTCGATGATGTAATTTGTCAAGTGTGTGCAGTGGAGACAGTGACAAGACTCTGACTCCCAGGAGGCACTGTCTCTCCAAATATAAAAAAAAAACACCAGTGGTCATTTGATCAAATACCCTTGCTTGATATATCACATTTGAGGTTCACTCCACTGCGAATGATCAGCAAACAGATCATGCCCTACTCTACGATGTGTTTAGCTACCTAGATCCATCCTGACCTACTAACCCAAGATGAAACAATTGAGGACCGGCAGGACAGCTTACCCAGTGTGCTAAACAATGATCCCAAAGGTCTCAAGAGGCATAACCAATCTGGTATTGGCAGCAAACACATTAACACTGCACTAACCACATGATTACTTCTGCCACTTATACTTCAAATGCCTTGGTCTGCCTGTATCACATTCAACTAGGCCTCAAAATGCTCCAAAACCTAACTCACCTAGCCACTGTTTGGGATGTACTGGTGGCACGTTGATACCCTCAGGCCATCCCACCAGGGGGGCAGCAGCTGTGACAGGCAAGGAGAGCTGGCATGCTCCACAAATGTTATCACAAAACAACCATTACCATGTGTACCTGTCACAATAGGATTACCTGCTAAACAACTATGTACAAGGGCTCGATGAAATGTCACTGTAAATGATCAAAGGTAGATATCACAATACAACCAGTTATATTGCATCCTTCACATAAACAGATTGTACTGCCACTGGCCACACAGAGGTCACTGAAGAGACTGCCACTACAATCCAGGATGAAACCCTCAATGATGACAACACTCCTGGACATCTGAACGTGGAGGATGGATCTGGTCCATCTGGGCATCCCGATGAGATACCACCAGTGAGTCTCACTGTGGCCACATCAACCCCTCCCAGCCCAGTTGCCTCAGCATCATGGATAATCATGCACCCCTCCAACCTGTGGCCCTAGAACATTGACAATCATCTTGGTCCCCCAGTCCAGGATCCTGAGTTGCACGACAACACCTCTGACTATGATGGTCCAGAAACCCATGAGAGAGGGCACCCTGTGGCAAGGGCACAGGCCCAAGTGGTAGGGTGCATGGGAGCGATGCTGTGGGCTAATGGGGTGAGGCCACTGGGGTAGCTCCTGGCCAGGACACCATCAGCTAATCCTTGAAGATCAATCACGAGTCCCAAGGCATAATGGGCCAGATACTAAATGAACATAGTGAAATGAAGCAGCTGCAGATGGAATTCATGCAGGAAGTATATGCATACTGGGAGGCCCACAATACCAACATGGCTTCCCTAAGAGGGGTGCTGATGGACATCAACACCACCCTGAGCAGGGATCAACAGCAAGACTCCACCCCTTCCTTTGGTATGCCTACACCTGGCACCTCAACATCTGTACCAGTCACCGGAAGGGAGGCCCTGCCTGCGGAAAAGCCCTCCTCAGACACTCCTGCCTCTGTAGCAGCAGATCACCCCCCCAGCCAAGCAGGGACATCCAGCAAAGGGTCTGGGAGATGCGGATGGCAAGACACCTGCCTTTGCCAACAAGTGACCTCCTACCAAATGACATCCTTTGTGTGCCACATGTACACTCTGTTGACTGGTCTTCAACCACCTTCCATTTCCAATGGGAGGTGTACGGTGGACTTTAGACATCCAATGATGTGGCATCTATTACAATGATTTTATCCATTATGACTGAACCCTTCACTTTTCTTTTCCATCATGTACGTTCTTTTTATTCTTTGCACAAATTTGCAATAAATACGACCTATCACAAAGTTTGTGTCTGCTTGCTTCTGTTTCAAATTGTTCTGTGTAGCGATGTAAGACCATGGGAAGCAAATGATGAAGACACAAGATACTAGTGCAAGGAGGGATGTGTTACAGTGTCCTGCTAAGGATTATAGCCAACACACACAAACACATTGGTACAAATGCCTGGTTACACCAAACATTTTATTTCACTGTACAGCACATAGGATGTCAAAATGTCTGGAGTGTCATAGCCAAAAATGGGTGTCTCAAATCGTGTCAAAGTACACAGAACAAGGCACAGCCCCCCAGACCACAGAAGGAAGGGCTTTGTCTGACATTGTCCTGTAGAATAAGCAAACAGAAAAGTGGGTGGTGACACCAGCTTGAGCCTTATTACATGCCACACAAAGCAATACAACATCACATTCACCAAGGTACAGACAGAGGACAGTACAACAGTCCCTGATCACAAGCCCATGATGATCCAATGATCATGCATCTGGTGGTATGACTCAAACATATGTCAGTTTTGTTGCATAGCCACTGTGGCCTGCAATGATGAAACACATCCACAGCTACAGACAGGTCGTACAAGAAGAATGTTTATCCTATGTGAAGGGTGAATGCCTTGCTTGCTCTTGATGAGAACATATTTCATGGCCAAATGATCACGCACATGATACAATCGACCCACCACAGCACACTAAACAAATACATAGTTCACTTCTAAATTTCCACCAAAACTTTGTGTAAGCTACCTTGGCAAAGGTCTCATACACACCAAATCTGTGACCTACATTACCTGGAATAATCCATGTCCATTACCTATGTTGGTACAGCATCAGATACCTGGCAATGTCACAACTCTGAAATGCCCACATGAGGATGTCATGGTGTAGGTACCTGTACATGAACAAAACAAGGAGCATAGGCTTGGGAAAAAACATTCTATACTCCCTATTACACAATTCATATGGCTAGCATCTAGAAAGGAAATTACATTGCAATGAGACTGTCACAAATGATGTAGCTACATTAAGGTGAGAATATGTCAAAGGCTAACTATTTATGGTCCTTTAGCTGAATATTACAGAGTACTAGCCCCTCAGTTTTTGCCAAAACACTTTACTACACACATTCTAACAACTACGGTTCTTTCTTCAGTCACCGTTATTACATCAAATATATACACTCAAGAAAAGTAGGTATTGATGAGATCTTCCTGCAAGTCACCTCCTTACTCTTCCCCACTGTCAACCTCACTTGGCATTTCAGGAGGCTCACCTGGTGGCACTGCAGGCTGCCTTTCCTCTGGGATGTAAGGGATATTCCTCTGCAGGGCAAGGTTGTGGAGCACACAGAATGGCACAATGATCTGACACACTTTTCTGGGTGACTGGAAGAGAGATCCACCAACCTGGTCCAGACATCTAAATTTGCCCTTCAGAAGCCCAAAAGCCCGACCACTACCTGCCTTGCTGTTCTGAGAGCCTCAATGAAGTGGACTTCCCCATGTGTAGTTGGATTGCTTAGTGGCATCAACAACCAAGGATGGTTTGGATGTGCAGAGTCTCCTGTTAAGGAATGCAACACATGTGCAACAATGAGTCCCTCTTATCAAAATTGTGGAACCAAACATTGCACACCCACACACACAATCAGGACAGATGTGACTTACCAACCAGCCAGGCCCTGTCTGGGCATGGTTGTTACATCAGCTAGGAGATAATGCTGTTCTGCATAATGAAGGAATCATGGACTGAACCCAGATAGCCGGCATAGACCTGTGAAATGTATAGATCTGTCAAATAGACAACTTGCACATTGATGGAACGGATGGTCTTTATGTTGTGATAGGCTTGTTCATTGGCATGCTGTGGGACCAAACCAACATGTGTGCCATCAATAACCCCCAACTCTTGTGGGAGGCATGCAAAACCATAAAAGTAGGCCTTTGCATTACCTAAATCCTGATGTCGGGGAAATTGGATGTAGCTGTCCAGGTGTTTTAACATTGCTGAGAAGACATTCTTCAAAATCAGACTGAACATAGGTGGGACATGCCAGCTGACAGGCCCACTCTATGTTGGAAGAACACTGTGGATAGGAAGTGCAATACTAACATGACTTGTTCAATGGGTGGTATGCTGGTTGGATAACTAACAGCTGGCGTCAAATCTGGCTCCAGCTGACAACATAAGTCCACTATTGCTTGCCTATTCAGGTGGTAGTACATGATAACATGGTGTTCCTCCATGGTCTGATGGTCTAGCAGTGGATGGTAGACAGGTGATTGACACATCCTTCCTCTCCCTGGGTACATATATATGACAAGAAAAAAGTTCTAATGTTAGTAATTGTGTCCCCAGCTACATACATGATGCATGTCAATGATAACATGTGACAAGTCTTTTTAGAAGGGTAAGGCACAGCAACCAGTACACATCACAGCTGCTAATAAAACAAGGATTACAATTGACCCCCATGGTTTTCCATGCATGTGTCCACAGCATGTATCCAGACCAAACACGAATAAGTGCATAACAAATGTACCTCGAAATGTGACTGGATATCCCAACCGGAGAAATTACCTTTGACGGAGGTGGACTGTGTCCCACTGTAAAATGTAATCTGTGTCCTGTAACATTCTAAAATGGTGTCTGAGTAGTTGGACTTATATGTCAAGACAGGATAAGCATGTTTGTGTGCTCGAAACAACATTCTCGGAGGTGTGCTCAGTTTTTGAAGGCTGATACCGCATTTCCGGCCTCTAAAATGGCTGCTGCCTGACCTACTCCATTGGACATTATAAACTTCCTGCGACCGCCAATGGAAGTCGTCATGGCCGTAGGCGTTTGCAGTCATTGCAGACACAGCTATAGGCTAACTTTGCTGTCAGTGGTTGTCGCAGGCCAATGGCTGTGACTGCTGGTGGTGATGACCTCGTACGCGGCGGACGTGACAGCCATGTTCTGCGGAATCACTCATGTGACTCCTAACACTGCTGCCAGCAAGACCTCCACTACCTATTGCTGCTGTGTACTGTCTCTGGAAGCAATGATGCCACTTCCAGCAGATGGTTGGGCCCCTGTGTTCTATCCAGAAAAGCTTGAGAGACTAGTGGATGAGGTCATACCCCTGTACGAACAGCTCTATGGTGCACTAGAGGAGCAGGTATGTACCTCATGTACACAGTTTTCTCTGTACTTCACCATACATTCCCTCGTCACAGTCTAGAATGTGGCCATATGTGCCAGGTTGACTACTCATGTTCCTGTAGGTGCTGTCTGTGTAGCATCAATGGGAGGGTTAATGTGCAAGTACTGGTGGCCAGTGCCATATGTTGAGTTTATCCACATTGCACTGGGTGTGATTTTGAGGTTCCTAGATCCTCCTTGTGTTGGATGCACATAAACAGGTGAGGAGACATTACTGCCACTCACAGACCCCTCTTTCCTCATGATTGTTGTATATGTCTGACAACATGTATGGGCATAACATCATGAGCTGAGTATGCATGTTGTATGAGTCAGTTGTGAGAAATGTGAGCAATGTTTATATTGCCACAGAGATTTCTTCACACATCTGCCCTTGCTAAACTGTTGTTTGTACGATGAGTTTCTCTGCCCTTCAGCTTGCTGCAACCAACATATGCCAATTTGCTGTTGGCTGCATGATGTATTGTCATGCATGGAAGTGATGAGAATGTAGTGTAATGTAGGTTGTGTCTGATCAGCCTGCAGAGACCATGGCCTGGGACATGCATCTCCCAGTATAGGTCCTAGTCTAGACTGGTGTGGAGTGCTATTCAACTGTGGCAATGTGCCTACTCCGTGTACCCCACCAGATCCTGCCCTGTAGACAATATGAGTCTCTGGTGCAAAGTCCTGCCCAGAATGCCATTCCTTTGATTAGATTAGAAATGGGTACAGAGGTGAGTCCCTGATCTAGTCCAGATGTGCACTTAGTATCATTGTCAATGTGTGTCTTTGACTCATGAAAGGTCCCTTACTGTGACATCCCTGCTGTCACCTTCCCACAGGTCATATTTTTCCTGTGCAGGTTTATTGCATAAATGGCATTCCCACAGTGCAGACAGTGTGTTGATTCCTAGGAGGCCATGATATGTGAACCAGTAGCTTGGTCACATAGCAGACACTGTACAATGCATGCCTTTGTTTGTTGGATGCCATCTCTGTAGGATGGACACATATGTCCAAAAGTGTGTTCTATGGTACAGGTATATAACACATAACCCCACCCCCTGAAGTGGCATGAGTCTGCATTTGTTAGGCCATATGTCCACACATGGACAGGGTAGACACTTTCTGTACCCACCATGCCAGTCCCTTCGTTATTACCCATGTGTAATGTTTGAGTTTGTACCCTGGCAGTAGCCTGTAGGGACTCTATGGAGAGCGTTACTCTCACAGAGTGTAACTGTGTTGGTCCATTTATGCCTAAGGAGTTTACCTTCCAGAAGTGTGATGTGCCACATGGTGGCTCACATATCATGTCCCACATGATGTCAGTAAGCTTGCTTCATCATTAAAGGGCCAGAGAAGGATGGTGGGTTGGTCTGCAGATTGGGAAATTTATGCCTGTAGTCATTGCTCTGTACTTATTGGCTTGTATGTGTCACACGTGGGGAGTATTGACAAATAGGAAAGTTCTAGCTAGATGTTACTGATATGTTTGTGACTCATCCCTGTGGTGCCCCTGGGACGAGGAGCGCTGAGTAAAGTGCCCGCAGGGCACAGGCGGGGGACCTACTTTGGGTGTTTCAC
This sequence comes from Pleurodeles waltl, assembly GCF_031143425.1. Taxonomy (NCBI): domain Eukaryota; kingdom Metazoa; phylum Chordata; class Amphibia; order Caudata; family Salamandridae; genus Pleurodeles; species Pleurodeles waltl. Next base: position 1,243,393,055 of record NC_090440.1, on the reverse strand, counting down.
CGCAGCAGCCAGAGTTGCACAAGCCGGTCTCACCATGTGTGGGAGAGCCGCTGCTGAGGGCCACCTGAGGCCAGGAGGAGCGGCCGGAATTGCAACACAACCCACGACTGCTGCTTGTCGCCTGGAGTTGAAGCGGCCTCCACGAGTTGAGGATGGCTGCTGGCTGGGCAGGTGAGGTGGCCTCCCAGCCCCAGGAGGGCTCAAAAGCCGGAATGCCATGGTGAGAGGGAGGTGCACAGTGTCTCAGGATGTGGGAAGCCGTGTGTGCCTGCGGACCTCATCATGAGGTCTTCCTAGCTGAAGGCAGCCATTGTGTGAGGAGTGAGGTCGCCTCCTACCTAAGTGCAGGCTTTTTCTGTTGCTTCTCCCCCCAAGCATATAATGGGGATTGTGGGGGCCTTGCATTTTGTAGGCAGTAGTTGAGCAGCTGATAATCTGATTGTGCTAATCTATGACCCATAGAAATGTTGGATGTTCTGTGCATTCACAATGGTGCAATGTGTTCCTCTGATGTTTACTTTCTATGGGCATTCCTGATGTTGTTGTGACACTTATGCTGTGATTTGGCATGATACGTTAATTTTCAGTAACAATGATGACCTTAATACTGCTTATGTTGCAGGATAACCAGTAACCTATGCTTTTTAAGTGACTATTGCTGGCTTTTGCAGAGTATTAGTAACTGAGTAATTTTCTGACAACTGCTTGTGTAGCAGGGTATTACTGACCTGTTGTGTTTGGTCTAATTATATTTTGTACAATGCAGTTTACTTTTATATAACTTGGTGTTGTGTTTCCTTTGTGGTGTGTGTAGTGCATCGCGTGTGTTGTGTGTGTTGTGCAATCCCTTTACACTTTGCCTCTGGGATAGGCTTGACTGCTTGTGCCAAGCTACCAAGAGGGTGAGCAGGGGTTATCCTGGGTGTGTAACTCCATCACTCTGAGTAGAGTGGGTGGGTTCTGCCTGGCTTAGGTGCATACTCTAGCCAGCCAGAAACCCCAAGAAATGCAAAGTCCCAAACACTTAACCACCACACATAATGAAGAATCCTTCCATCTATATGACATCCTTAACCATGAGAAAGGTCATTATTATATTTGCTACAGCAGATAAGTTATTAAAACTAAGGTCCTCATTACCAGATTGGCAGTCCTGAGACTGCCAAACTCATGGTGGTGGTTGGATCACTGCAATCCTGGTGGTTCGACTGCCAGATTATGATCCTAACAGTCGAACTACCAGGAGACTACTACTATCAGGGATCCCCATGGGTTGACAGAGGTCAAAATCGTGGTCATTCACAGCGATACCACCATCTTTTTCATGGTGGGGACGTTGCCAAGAAAAGGCTGGAGGAAAGGCAGCAAGGGTGCCCCCATGTTAGCACTCACGAATGCCAACTGTCTGCTACGGCAATCAGTGCGCATTTCAAGGGCGCTGTGTACACCAGCTTTGGTATTGGCTCCTTGAGGGAGCAGAGGCCAATGCCGCTGCACTGTTTCCACCTGGGTACCCAGCAGAAATGTTGTAATATGACGTTACCTCCGGTCAGCCCTGTGGTAATATCCTAACATGATGGTGATGAGGCCACCGCCTTGACTCCTGCCTCACCACCACCGTATGGAGTTGTGCAGTACAACTGCCCAACTCCTAATCAGGCTATATGTCAGTGTCAAACATGGAAAATGGATGGGACATTCAAAATGTGCACCAAACCATAAATCAAATCAAATCAAATCATTAACATTTATAAAGCGCGCTACTCACCCGTGCGGGTCTCAAGGCGCTAGGGGAAAAAGGGGGGGTTATCGCTGCTCGAACAGCCAGGTCTTTAGGAGTCTCCGGAAAGCGGAGTGGTCCTGGGTGGTCCTGAGGCTGGTGGGGAGGGAGTTCCAGGTCTTGGCCGCCAGGAAGGAGAAAGATCTCCCACCCGCCGTGGAGCGGCAGATGCGAGGGACAGCAGCGAGTGCGAGGCCAGAGGAGCGGAGGAGGCGGGTGGGGACGTAGAAGCTGAGGCGTCTGTTGAGGTATTCCGGTCCCTTGTCGTGGAGGGCTTTGTGTGCGGAAGGTGATCCTTTTGCTGACTGGGAGCCAGTGCAGGTGTCTCAGGTGTGCGGAGATGTGGCTGCTGCGGGGTATGTCGAGGATGAGGTGGGCCGAGGCGTTTTGAATGCGTTGCAGGCGATTTTGGAGTTTGGCTGTGGTCCCGGCGTAGAGGGTGTTGCCGTAGTCCAGGTGGCTCGTGACGAGGGCGTGGGTCATGGTTTTTCTGGTGTCGGCGGGGATCCAGCGGAAGATCTTGCGGAGCATGCGGAGGGAGAGGAAGCAGGCGGAGGACACGGCGTTGACTAACTTGGTCATGGTGAGAAGAGGGTCCAAGATGAAGCCGAGGTTGCGGGCGTGGTCTGTGGGGGTCGGTGCGGTGGCGAGGGCTGTGGGCCACCAGGAGTCGTCCCAGGCGGACGGGGTGTTGCCGAGGATGAGGACTTCCGTTTTTTCAGAGTTCAGCTTTAGGCGGCTGAGCCTCATCCAATCTGCGACGTCCTTCATACCCTCTTGTAGGTTGGTCTTGGCGCTGGCGGGGTCCTTGGTGAGGGAGAGTATAAGTTGCTTGTCGTCGGCGTAGGAGGTGATGATGATGTCGTGCTTGCGTACGATGTTGACGAGGGGGCTCATGTAGACATTGAAGAGTGTCGGGCTGAGTGATGAGCCTTGGGGTACGCCGCAGATGATCTCGGTGGGTTCTGAGCGAAACGGAGGGAGGTAAACTCTTTGGGAACGGTTTGAGAGGAAGGAGGCAATCCAGTCCAAGGCCTGGCCTTGGATTCCGGTGGAGCGGAGGCGGGTGATTAGGGTGCGGTGACAGACAGTGTCAAAGGCAGCCGAGAGGTCGAGCAGAATGAGGGCGACTGTTTCACCGTTGTCCATCAGGATTCTGATGTCGTCAGTGACTGAGATGAGGGCGGTTTCAGTGCTGTGGTTGGTTCGGAATCCGGTTTGTGAGGGGTCGAGCAGGTTGTTGTCTTCCAGGAAGGTGGTCAGCTGTTTGTTGACGGTCTTCTCTATTACTTTGGCTGGGAAAGGCAGAAGAGAGATGGGGCGGAAGTTTTTCAGGTCGCTCGGGTCAGCCGTAGGTTTCTTTAGTAGGGCGTTGACTTCGGCATGTTTCCAGCATTCGGGGAAGGTAGCAGAAGAAAAAGAAGAGTTGATGACGGTCTGGAGGTGCGGGGCGATGATGTCGTCGGCTTTGTTAAAGATGAAGTGCGGGCAGGGGTCCGAAGGGGCGCCGGAGTGGATAGAGTTCATGATGGATTTGGTTTCTTCCGTGTTGATGTGGGACCAGTTGTTGAGGGTGATGGCCGTGGATGCCGGTTCGGTGGTGTTTGGTTGGGTCTGGTGTCCGAAGCTGTCGTGGAGGTCGCTAATCTTGCGATGGAAGAAAGTGGCGAGGGATTCGCACAGATCCTGTGAGGGCGTGACGGCGTTGGCATTGGCGCTGGGGTTGGAGAACTCCTTGACGATGCTGAAGAGTTCTCTGCTGTTGTGTCTGTTTTTGTCCAGTCTGTCAGTGAAAAAGTTCCTTTTGGCGGCGCGGATCAGGTGGTGGTGTTCGCGGGTAGTGTTCTTGAGGGCGGTCATGTTGTCAGCGGTGCGGTCCTTGCGCCAGGCTTTCTCAAGGGCGCGACAAGTTTTCTTTGATTCTTTGAGGGTGTCAGAGAACCAGAGAGGTTTTTTGGTGTTGGTCTGTCGATGCGTGCGTTTGAGGGGAGCAAGGATGTCTGCGCAGTTGGAGATCCAGTTTGTGAGGTTGAGGGCTGCGTTGTTGGGGTCGGTGGTGAGGGTGGGTTGGTTGGCGGCGAGTGCGGAGAAGAGTTGCTCTTCGGGGATCTTGTTCCACTGTCGACGAGGGATGGGTTGGGTGCGGAGGTGGCAGGTCTCGCGTCGGAATGTGAAGTGGACGCAGCTGTGGTCGGTCCAGTGTAGGGCAGAGGCGTGGCTGAAGAAGACGTGTTTGCTGGCGGAGAAGATGGGGTCAAGCGTGTGTCCGGCGATGTGGGTGGCGGTGTTCACCAGTTGTTTGAGGCCGAGGTTGACGAGGTTGTCGAGCAGGGTGGTGGTGTTGGGGTCGTTGTTTTGTTCCAGATGGAAGTTAAGGTCACCTAGGAGGATGTAGTCCGGCGAGGCGAGGGCGTGCGGGGAGATGAAGTCGGCGATGGCGTCTCTGAAAGGAGCGCGTGGCCCGGGAGGACGGTAGATGAGGGATCCTCTGAGGGTGGTCCTCGGATCGGTGCGAATCTGAAAATGCAGGTGTTCAGCGGCGAGAGGGGTGTCTTCGGTGGAGGTGGTGACGCTGATGGAGTCTTTGAAGACGATGGCGATACCTCCTCCTACCTGGTTGGTGCGGTCTTTTCTGGAGATCTTGTAGCCTTCGGGGATGGCAGTGGCGATGTCAGGGGCCGAGGAGGCGTTCATCCAGGTCTCCGTGATGAAGGCGACGTCCGGTGCTATGGAGTCCAGGAGGTCCCAGAGTTCAACGGCGTGTTTGTGGACGGAGCGAGCGTTGACTAGGATGCACTTGAGGTGGTTGATGGCACGTGGGCTGGTGGTCATGGTTGTTGCGTGGTGGAAGGTGCGTTTGCAGGAGTTGCAGGCGAAGGGTCCATGGGTGCGTTTGGGGTGAGCTTGGAAGCAAGTGTTGGAGAGTCCTGGGTTGAGGGCGTGGAGGGTGGTGGGGTCGTAGCGGGTCAGCGGGCTTGGGAGAGCTGGGGTCCAGGGGTCGTGGCGCTGGGCGCGGGACAGGCGCGGACGGGCGCAGACGGCTTGCCTCTGGAGCGCCTCCGGCGCGCCAGCTGCGTGGACGCGCAGCGGCCGCCATATGAGGTAGGAGGGGGGGAGGGGTCAGGTGGGGGCGAATGGGAGCTGGGGGGCGGGGGTGTGCAGGAGGTCGCGGCGGGAAAGCGTAGAGTGAGAAGAGCTAGGGGAGGGGGGTTTAAGGGTGGAGGGGGTTGAGTGTTAGGAGGTTTAGGAGATAGGGGAGAAAGATAGGAGTAGGGTTGAGAAGATAGGGGAGGGGGGTGTAGAGGTGGGTGAGGGTGAGAGGTAGAGTGAGAGGATAGGAAGATAGGTAATAGAGGGGGTGAGGGAGGGGGGAGAGATAGAGAAATAGATAGAGAAAATAGATAGGGAAATCGATAGATAGGGAAGTAGATAAAGAGATAGGAAGATAGGAGGAGGTGGAGAGTGAGAGAGTTAGATAGTGGGATAGAGAGATAGGTAGATAGGAGGAGTGGGGGAGGTAGATAGTGAACGGGTTAGATAGGGGAGATAGAGAGGGGGATGCGAGTGGGGGAGAGGGATGAGGCAGGAGCAGGAGGGCAGGCGCGGGGAGAAGAGGACGGAGGAGGCAGAAGAGCCGAAGTCAGAAGACAAGAAGAACAGAAGACAAGAAGACAAGAAGAACAGAAGACAAGAAGAACAGAAGAACAGAAGAACAGAAGACCGGAAGGAGAGAAGAAAGGAAGATCAGAAGACCGGAAGGAGAGAAGAAAGGAAGACCGGAAGAACACAGAAGAACACAGAATAAGATACAGAAGAAGATACAGAAGAAGATACAGAAAACGAAGAACAGAGGGCAGAAGACCACAGAAGAAGATGAGGAAGAAGAGAAGTAGGGTGAAGACGGGGGAAAGAAGAGTACAGAAGAAGATTACAGACGAGGAGCGAGGAGGAAGAACAGAAGAACAGAGAAGAAGAAAAGAAGAAAAGAAGCAGGAGAGAGGGTGAGTAGCGCAGGGCAGAGCGAGAGGCTGGGAGGTGGGGGGTACTTACTGTGAGGTGGGTCTCAGGAACTCAGGAACTTGGAGGAGCTGCAGCTGCAGGGGGAGCGACCTACCCTTGGGTCAAGGGTCGCTACCACTGTCGCGCAGCGGCCGCCATATGAGGTAGGGGGGGAGGGGTCAGGTGGGGGCGAATGGGAGCTGGGGGGCGGGGGCGTGCAGGAGGTCGCGGCGGGAAAGCGCGAGGGAGGGGGGACAGGTAGAGTGAGAAGAGCTGGGGGAGGGGGGTTTAAGGGTGGAGGGGGGTGAGTGTTAGGAGGTTTAGGAGATAGGGGAGAAAGATAGGAGTAGGGTTGAGAAGATAGGGGAGGGGGGTTGTAGAGGTGGGTGAGGGTGAGAGGTAGAGTGAGAGGATAGGAAGATAGGTAATAGAGGGGATGAGGGAGGGGGGAGAGATAGAGAAATAGATAGAGAAAATAGATAGGGAAATCGATAGATAGGGAAATAGATAGAGAGATAGGAAGATAGGAGGAGGTGGAGAGTGAGGGAGTTAGATAGTGGGATAGAGAGATAGAGAGATAGGTAGATAGGAGGAGTGGGGGAGGTAGATAGTGAACGGGTTAGATAGGGGAGATAGAGAGGGGGATGCGAGTGGGGGAGGGGGATGAGGCAGGAGCAGGAGGGCAGGCGCGGGGAGAAGAGGACGGAGGAGGCAGAAGAGCCGAAGTCAGAAGACAAGAAGAACAGAAGACAAGAAGAACAGAAGAACAGAAGAACAGAAGACCGGAAGGAGAGAAGAAAGGAAGATCAGAAGACCGGAAGGAGAGAAGAAAGGAAGACCGGAAGAACACAGAAGAACACAGAAGAACACAAAAGAACACAGAAGAAGATACAGAAGAAGATACAGAAGAAGATACAGAAAACGAAGAACAGAGGGCAGAAGACCACAGAAGAAGATGAGGAAGAAGAGAAGTAGAGTGAAGACGGGGGAAAGAAGAGTACAGAAGAAGATTACAGACGAGGAGCGAGGAGGAAGAACAGAAGAACAGAGAAGAAGAAAAGAAGAAAAGAAGCAGGAGCAGGAGAGAGGGTGAGTAGCGCAGGGCAGAGCGAGGGGCTGGGAGGGGGGGTACTTACTGTGAGGTGGGTCTCAGGAACTCAGGAACTCAGGAACCTGGAGGAGCTGCAGCGGCAGGGGGAGCGACCTACCCTTGGGTCAAGGGTCACTACCACTGTCGCGCAGCGGCCGCCATATGAGGTAGGAGGGGGGGAGGGGTCAGGTGGGAGCGAATGGGAGCTGGGGGGCGGGGGCGTGCAGGAGGTCGCGGCGGGAAAGCGCGAGGGAGGGGGGACAGGTAGAGTGAGAAGAGCTGGGGGAGGGGGGTTTAAGGGTGGAGGGGGGTGAGTGTTAGGAGGTTTAGGAGATAGGGGAGAAAGATAGGAGTAGGGTTGAGAAGATAGGGGAGGGGGGGTTGTAGAGGTTGGTGAGGGTGAGAGGTAGAGTGAGAGGATAGGAAGATAGGTAATAGAGGGCGTGAGGGAGGGGGGGAGAGATAGAGAAATAGATAGAGAAAATAGATAGGGAAATAGATAGAGAGATAGGAAGATAGGAGGAGGTGGAGAGTGAGGGAGTTAGATAGTGGGATAGAGAGGTAGAGAGATAGGTAGATAGGAGGAGTGGGGGAGGTAGATAGTGAACGGGTTAGATAGGGGAGATAGAGAGGGGGATGCGAGTGGGGGAGGGGGATGAGGCAGGAGCAGGAGGGCAGGCGCGGGGAGAAGAGGACGGAGGAGGCAGAAGAGCCGAAGTCAGAAGACAAGAAGAACAGAAGACAAGAAGACAAGAAGAACAGAAGACAAGAAGAACAGAAGAACAGAAGAACAGAAGACCGGAAGGAGAGAAGAAAGGAAGATCAGAAGACCGGAAGGAGAGAAGAAAGGAAGACCGGAAGAACACAGAAGAACACAGAAGAACACAGAAGAAGATACAGAAGAAGATACAAAAAACGAAGAACAGAAGGCAGAAGACCACAGAAGAAGATGAGGAAGAAGAGAAGTAGAGTGAAGACGGGGGAAAGAAGAGTACAGAAGAAGATTACAGACGAGGAGCAAGGAGGAAGAACAGAAGAACAGAGAAGAAGAAAAGAAGAAAAGAAGCAGGAGCAGGAGAGAGGGTGAGTAGCGCAGGGCAGAGCGAGGGGCTGGGAGGTGGGGGGGGTACTTACTGTGAGGTGGGTCTCAGGAACTCAGGAACCTGGAGGAGCTGGAGGAGCTGCAGCGGCAGGGGGAGCGACCTACCCTTGGAACCATACAGTCAAATGTAGACATGGTGAATATCAAAACCCTACTATACCTTTAATATATGTCTAGCCACCTAATAAACAAAGTGGCACATACTATGAACTACTAAACCAAATTCAAATTATAACAAACAACTGTTCCTCACATAAAATAATATTTGACTTTGAACAAGCTATGATACAAACAATCCTTATACCCACACACAGCCATTAAAGGCTTTTATTACAATTGTAATCAAAGCATTTGGAGACACATACAATAATCTGCATTAAGTGTAGAATATGTAACAGTCAATCAGCCTTTTAAAGAAAATAATGATTGCACGAGTCTATGTCCTTTTAACAGAAAACATTAGCCACTATAACATACTTGTTGAAAGTCCCTTCTAGCAACACAATAAACACAAACTAAGGACCTCATTGGGAGTTTGGCGGTTCCAGCGGTTCCATCACAAACTTACAGGGAGGATGCCACCGCCATGACAGTGACGTCCTCCCCCTCCAGCGTATTACAATGTTCCTGCCTGGCTGACTGGTGGGAACATTGCAACATACGTTCTCACTAGTCATTCCGGTGGGAACAGTGCTATGATATGGAACTCATCTCCCTTACGAGAGCCGAGTCCTATACTGTAGCATAGAGGGGAGCTGATCAGCACCCTCAGAATGGGCATTGTCTGCAGAGCAGACAGTGCGCATTCTGATGGTGCTGGGCAGGCGACTCCTGCACTGCCAAGCTTAATGAGGCAGCAAGTCCTGAAACAGGCTGTTTTGAAGCCATTCTAAAATTAGCAACAAACTAATAGAATGTACCACATTGCGCAATTGATGTAAACATCTTTTATTGACAAAAAAGCAATACACTTCTTGGGATCAATAGCAGAAGTCCAATTATATTATCGTAACACTAACAAATAAACCTTAACAAAGGTGCACAACTGCATAACTAAACTATTTTAACTTAATATTTAGCAAATTGTTATTATACATCAGTCAATACAATATTTCAAGTAAAATAGAAAAAAAGATTGATTTGAAAAAATATGTTTATTTGTTAGTTAAAAATGAACAAATCGTCCACCACAAAGGTAAAAATTACAAATTAAATCAAATGGAACCAAATCAAAACAAAAAACAAAATAACATCTAACAATGGCAGCAAGTACCCATACGTAAAAAGATTTAATATTTCCCACCTTAAAATAATTCCTTAAATAAAGCTTACTGTCCTGTGGCTGTAAATCTTCATCCATATGAATGTTGGAAAAATATAATCCAACAAATGCAAACGGTCCAAAAAAATGCAAAAATGAAATGGGTTCATTTTAAAACCAATAAAAGCAATTCACCGTTTTAAGGAACCATAAAAAAACAGAAATATGCTACAAGAAACCAGAAAAATCAAAGGAAATAAAACTTTCAAATAATGGTGTAATAGAAACCAAAATAATGTTCTTTGAAAAAAAAATGCAAAATCCAAATGTCCATACGATAACTTTAGATCCATAGACCTGTAAAAAAAACATACAATCCCCATCCACAGAAAACACTATCTTCAAACACAATATAAACACTACATTAAAATTAAGACATGCACGACATAACATATGATGACATGACATGACATTACATGGGGTGAGTGGAATGTGTGGAATTCTGCGCAGTTGCATAAAAATACTGCAAGCTTCTGCAGAGTTCCACCAATGGATGTTGTGCTACTCACACTGCGATTAAACAGAACAATTACAGTGGACAGCAACATGCATCAGAGGGGCAGCTACTTGAGCTGATTTGCTGCTGTTTGAGTGGCTTTTCTACTTGAGTGGCAGCTTTCTGACCGCTAAAGGTCATGACAGTCTGCTGCCTCCCGCCTTACAAAAATCTCACTTGATGTCCTCCTAGTGACCGAAAATTGCACTAGGAGGTGCCAAATCTTGCTTGCGCTCACCCACTTACCTTCTTGGAGCCGACCTGAGTAAAATATTCTGCCATGTGATGATCTTTCGTGCAGCCAGACCTCTGCATTACAAAAGTAAAAGAGAGTTGCCAACATTCTGTCAATTCCACAGGTGGAATGGAAAATTCCACCCACCTCTAAAAAATAAGTCTGCAGTACTACCAAGCTCTAGCTAGGCCTAATAAAGAACACTATTAGACAAAATACCACAAACTACAAATAAAAAACTGCACAAGTAGACAAAGTAGAAGGACTATCATAAACTACCTATTTTTACTCACACCCCACCTTTTCCCAAAGCCCTATAGAAAACCTTTTAAAAGGTCTTACTTTGCCTGACGAGCATCAGCACCTGTCAGGAAAACCATAAAAAAATTACACAAATAGACTACAAAAATAAATTTTGTGGAAAAAATAGGCACTAAATAAAAACAAAAAAAACATTATGTGGGACAAAGGTAAAAGTATTCATGTAATATACTCAAAAATGTAAAAATCAAAAATGGCAAATAGTGTTCTGAAAGAATATATATATCTTGTGTTTTATTTGAAAAATGCTTTAAAATTGATAATAAAAGTTTTGTCTTCTATTTATAAGAATTTGTATGCATTAAAAATGTATACATATTCTTTGAATAAATGTTGAAAAAATAAAAATAAACATTACAAGCTGTGTTGTACTTTTATTAATAAAGAAATGCAAATACCAGTAATGAATGTAAAAAACAGAATACCCACTCCAATGAAAATCATTTAGTGGCCAGCCAGACCCTCTCCCTCAACCCATTTTGGCCCCAGGTACACCATCCCCTGGGGCCCAGCCTTCAGATACTATTTTTTTTAGAGGGGGGCTGGGCGACCACCCCTCACCAGCCAATCTCGGCCCTGGGGACCCTATCCCCCAGGGCCTGGCCTAAAGATTATTTTTTTTAAGGGGTGCAGGCTGTGCAGCCCACTCCTGAGGCCCAGCCATGTCATCTGGGTGTCCCCAAGTCAAAATGGTTGGGGATCATGAGGGTAGCCTGAAGCTCCTGCAGTCCCAGCTGGCTCCCCGTCTCCTGTGGAAGCCAGCATTGCTGTCACAGAGGGGGAGCTGCTAAAGATGCGGCTCCCGCTCTGTGAGAGCAATTGTTTCCTCTGTTTCCCTGCCTGCATGATTGCAGGCAGGGAAACAAAGGAAACTCCACTTCTAGCAAGCGAGAGCTGTTTTACAGCTCTCGCTTGCAGGAACCGGAGTGTTTGCTCTTAATTGGCTTGAGCTGTCAAAGCTCCTGCCAAGTCGGAGCAAACATTTATGTCCCAGTGGTGGCCACCCCGACACATGACAGGAGCTGGCCCTTGGGTGTGGCGGTCCACATGGCATCATTGGTTCCTCGAGAGGGACCGTGAGGCCCTCTTCCAAGGAGAACCAGCTCCTGGGAGGTGGTGGTCCAGAGGGCTGTGGGGGGCTGCGTGGTCCCCCCTTAATTATGATTAAAGCCCTGGGGAGGTGGCAGTCCCTGGGGCTGCGGTGAGGCTGTGTGCCCGCCTTAATTATGATAAAAGCGCTGGGTAGGTTGTGGTTCCCCAGACTGGAGGGTGGGGAATGCCCTTCACATTAATTTTGTTTATAGAGGTGGGGGCTGGTGGCATTCAAAACTTTTTTAAAGCCCCTCGGACCTGGCCCACCCGGGGACTGAACTTATATAAGTGCAGGAGACAGTGCTTTTTAAAAATCTGCTGCTTCTCCCCCCGAAATGTTTTTTAAAAATGCTTTTTTTTGCTGTGGCAGTGTCCCTCTGAGACCCAACACCAGAGGTAAGGAGTGAGGGTGTATCTACCCTGGTTCCTTTTCTTTTCTTTAATCATTTTTTTCTGGGACTCGTTTGAAGGGTTGGCAGCCAGTCAGATTTCAGCCCGAGATCGGGAGGGTTCGTGGAGCCTTCACATCCCTATATATGCAAATTTGTTTTGTCTTTAATTACTCAAAAACGACTGCACAGATTCACACCAAATACCAAAAAGGTTACGTTCTGGACAAAGAGCTACCGCCTGTCAAATTTGGTGTAATTCTGTCCAGTGGTTCGAGAGCTATTCTTGTTCAAAATCCTTATTGAAAATGCATTTTGGAACCCCCCCTTTTTCTAAGCCTCTGCTTGATAAATCACCCCAAAACTTTCCATACAGACACTGAAGCGAGCGTCCATTTTTTTTTCTGAAAATTTTGTGAAGATTATTCAAAGGGTACCCAAATTATTAGCAAAACAAAAATAGTTTTTTTCTATAGAAACTAGGTCCTCACTATAACTACCTTGTGGCAACCACCACACACACACACACATATATAACCAAAAAATGATTTCTAATATCCTCATAGAAAAAGGAAAAACCATCACTCAAGTTTCTTTGTACCTTCAGACTTTAATGGCACAAGGGCACACAACATGTTTTGGCTATACAGTAGCCTTTGTCAAGTTTCCTGGTACTTTTATGCTCCCCCGATAAAAACCCTCAGGTTAATGAACATAGAAAAAATATTCAAACATCAGGTTGTTTACAATACATAAATGTCACCAATGAATGGCAAAACCATATCAAATATTGATTCATTAAATATTCTAAATATAATGAATATATACATGCAATAGTCAAGCTATGTAATATAAAAACGTTCTTAGATGAATCAGTATAATTCATTATGAAATATTATAGCCTAATCTGTGAGCTTCCTGGAACCTGAGTGTAAAGTGCTGACTGTGGATCCAATATTAATAAATATCCCCAAACGACCAAGAAAAAGAAGGGTGGAGGAGGGAAAGTGGAGGAGGAAAATCAGTGGATGCATTCATTTGAACAAACACCACCCCAAGAACATAGCTCTCATCTGCTCAATTTTCAAACAGAAGGACAAGAAAAGAAATTATAGAGAACAATACTCCACATTATCATATGATATTTTGCAGATACCTGTTGCTATACATTTTATGATTCACAATAAGCCATGTCTAGCAGGAATTCACAATGAGCCATATCTAGCAGAGATCCTTTTTGAAAATCACATGTTCCTATATATATGTCTAACCTGTTCAGCCTGCCCTTGTATATATTCACATATTCATTAGATGTGACTTCCAATTCAACCTCCTCACAATTACCCACACAACCTGTGCTTTCTGGGCTCATCATGATAATTAAAATCAACATGAGGAAAAATCAAAATAAGGAAAAACATAAAAGGATTACATGAATGACTTTAAACACCAATGTGTAAGGCCAATTCTTCCTCACCATACAGACCAAAAAGGGAACTTTGAATTTAACCTGATGGTGTACTGTGACTCCATCACTCTCAAGGCTCTCTTGTGGTCCCCACTTCAAATGCTTTTAGGTACTTTGTCAATGCCAAAATATGTTAAAAGATCACTCTTACTCTCATGGTATCCGAGAAAATGTCTGGCTACATGTTAAGTGGGGTCAATATTTGTAATAGCCCACTTGTGCTTCAAAATTCTCTTCTTCCACTGTAACTTGGTACTACCAACATATTTCAGATTATAAAGGCATTCCAAAACGTGTACCACAAAATCAGTTGTACAAGTAATGTGTTTCATAATGGCTTCCTTTTTGCCTGTAGGTAATTGATAGGCATCAAAGGCCACTACAGGCCTTAAATGCCCTACATTTATAGAAGCCAGATTTCAGAGTAAACCAAGATGTTTTCATTGGGGTTGTATCTATGAACGAGTATATCTTTTATCGAGCTTGGCTTCCTGTATGTAATAGCAGGGATATCTTTAACGTTGTTCCCAATAACAGGGTTAGCTTTAACCAATCCCCAATGCTTATTAAGGAGATATTTATCCTTATGTGAACATCTATTATAAGTAGTAATACATCTGGGAGTGTTCACTTTTAGAGATTGGGAGTGTTCACTTTTAGAGATTACTGTTTGTTGGCTTTTTTGGCCACTAGTACCTCCTCTTGTGTGATATGTTTGATCTTATGGGCAGCTTGAATAAGTATTTGGGATGGAAAGCCCCTCTAAGCAAATCTTTTTAAAATCAAATCCCCCTCTTTGGTGAAGTCAGTCTCAGAACTGTAATAACATCTTGCCCTTAGAAAAGAAGTAGGATGATGGCTCCTGGCATGTAAAACCTTATTTCCACTGGTTTCCTTATGGTGTAATGCTGTAGCTAGCTTCCCATTTTCTATGAGTGCAGCAATGTTCAAAGACACGCAGTCAGCATTGCTTATTTTATGGGTGAATGTTAAGATTGTTCTGTCCCAATATATCAATACATTCTCTAGCAGGTGTGACATCCCGATCCCAGATTAAAAATAGATCTTCAATGTATTGGATGCAAATGGGTACAAGTTGTGTGTATTGTTCATTGGCTTCTGTCCAGAATACCTGCTCCTCCCACCAGCCTAGGAAGAAATTTGCAAAGCTGGGGTGAAGAAAGTACCCATAGTTGTCCCTGCACATTGGCAATACACGGTTGGCAATTCCTCAAAGAGGAAAATATTATTCTCCATGCAATGGGGAATAAAATGTTCCAACATCAAAGTATGTTTAAAATACTTCAAGGGTCTACTCCAAAAGAAATAGAGACATGCCTCTACCCATTTTCCCTGATCTATGCAGGTGTAGAGTGAGCAGACATCCAATGTGATCATATGGTAAGACTCTCCCATGAGATGTTATGTATCTGTTTAAAAAAATCAGTACTGTTCTGACAATATGATCTTAGCCCTGTAACATGGGGGAATGAACATGATTCAAAAAAATTGCAGTATTTTCCAAAAGCCCTCTATTTGAGGTCACAATAGGGCTCCCTGGTGGTTTTATTAGACTTGAATGTATTTTATGAAGAAAATATACACACAGGATTCTGAGATAGTCCTCTCTCAGAAAACTATACTCATTATAATCAAAAAGCCCCTCATCATGCCACCTCCTTAAAAGATTATGGTAGGTGCAAAAGGACTTCTACATATGTCCAATGAGGTAACTTTGCTCAATTGTCTTAGAGTATCTGCCCTATAAACCATAGTATTCATTAAAACAATGTTCACACCCTTGTCAGAGGGTTTTATAACAATGGATGAGTCATTACTTAAAGATCTCAGTGCTTTCCTTTGTTTTTTCGATATGTTATTGTTGTGTAGCCATTTTGTTTATAGCTTCACACATGTTATTTTAGTGAACTAGGCCTGCAGCTGTGCACTTTAACCTAGATATATTTTATTCAGCTTCATTTATTATTTTAACAATAGCCACAGTTGTGATCTTATTTTATTTCTCTCTATCTAGCTATTCTTTGCCTAGGTCAGCACTGTGTTCTTAAACAAGACATTTCTTTCACTCTGTACTTTTCTCAAGGCTGCAGTAAGATAGGTTGCCAGTAAACATGGTAACACTTTGGGCCTCATTATGACCCTGGCGGGCGGCGGAGGCCGCCCGCCAGGATCCCGCCCTCCAAATTACCGCGCCGCGGTCAAAAGACCGCGGCGGGTATTACGAGTTTTCCCCTGGGCTGGCGGGCGGTTCCAGTTAAACCGCCCGCCAGCCCAGGGGAAAACGACCTTCCCACGAGGATGCCGGCTCGTAATCGTGCTACTGCACCCGTCGCGTATTTCACTGTCTGCAAGGCAGACAGTGAAATACATTTTGGGGCCCTCTTACGGGGGCCCCTGCCGTGCCCATGCCATTGGCATGGGCACGGCAGGGGCCCCCAGGGGCCCCGCGACCCCCCCTACCGCCATCCTGTTCATGGCGGCTTTCCCGCCATGAACTGGATGGCGGTAGGGGGGGTCAGAATCCTCATGGCTGCGGAGCGCGCTCCGCAGCCATGGAGGATTCCAATGAGCAGCGGAAAGTCAGCGGGAGACCGCTGACTTTCCGCTTCTGACCGCGGCTGAACCGCCGCGGTCAGAATGCTCATTGGAGCACCGCCAGCCTGTCGGCGGTGCTCCCGTGGTCGGTGGCCCTGGCGGCCACCGGCCGCCAGGGTCAGAATGACCCTGTTTGTCTCTAGTGCTCATAGAAACATACACATCCTTATGTAGAGACATTTTCTTAGAACATCAGCTGTTTCATTATAAAAGCACTTCTCTGTCCCATACATGTTAGAGGGAGATTCCAGCCAGATGACCAAGCCTGTATGCTGATTACTGAAGGCTTTGCTACAGCTGCTTATGTAGACTACAGGCCTCTTGCTCAGGTATGAGGGGTGATGTCTTCCCAGGGGAACCTGAAGGGCAGAACTAAAGCTTAACATGCTGTGCTCTAACATAGCCTAGGTAGGAATTATTTTATCAATTCTAGTTACAATTTGGTAGAGTTATTTTTATGCTTTACTCTCTTCGACACTATTTTAATCCTGTCATGCTTTATTGTCCTAGTTATTGTAGTTCATGCTTTATTATCTAAGATGCAGTTGCTTCATTAAAACCTTATTGAAATATATACTGCCTCTGATTGTCCTTGTATATGTGAGGCTAATGTAAATGGGAGAAACTGATGCTATCTGAGTGACCATGATTTCCCTGAGGAATCAATTGTGTCGTGCACTCGGTTGCCCAATCGTCCCTGCTCATTTGAATTCTTGTCCCCTGAGGACAGAAAGCATGTTTGGTTCACTAATGATTCATTAAAATATGTGGGTACTAAAAGAAATTGGAAAGCAGTGTCATACAATTCAGTTACTGAAAAGTTGTTGTCTATCACAGGAGAAGGAAAAAGTAGCCAATATGCAGAGTTGTACACTGTGTGTCAGGCTCTAACGTAAGAGCTGCCTGGGACTTGTCAGTTTTATACTGATTCTTGGTCCAATGCCAATTGATTAGCCATTTGGCTTCCCACATGGCATGCACATAACGGGTTTATTCACTCAAAGGAAGTATGAAACAAAGAGTTGTTGCAGGAAATTTGGGAAATGTAAGAACTGAGTAAAGTCATAGATGCTCGTTGTCCCATTGACTCATTAGAATGCTGGTTCAATTCCCTTGCAGATGACAAAGACAAAAGTTCAGAGGCACAAGTGTCAACCCAGAATTCTGACTTGGTGGGGATGTCTAAGTGGGCACCCCAGAAATTTGGACACCTGGGAGAAAAAGCCACTTACAGGTGGGCAGAGATTAGAGGGATGCACTTTCCCCTAGATTTGATAGAAACTGTGATTTTGCAATCTCCTATTTGTCAGCACACACAACAGAGATCTGTCCCACAAGCAGTCAAAGATCAATTGGGGAGAGAAAAGTTACCAGGACAGATAGAAATCAAATCTATTCTGTTAAATAGTGGAAAAGCTGATTTATGCATACAGATTGGAGATAGAATTGTCCGATTTGTCATAAGTTCAGTGAATGGAGGATTGGTGAGGAAGAGGATTGCTCCAGCCCTTCTGACAGTGCAAGGGACAGGGAAGTTGTGATTTAGCAGATTAAAACCTCAGTGCTAAGGTGTGGGTTGAAACCCCAAATGGCCCATCAGAACCTGCAATAATTATAGCAAAGGGCCCCAATAATGTCCTGCTGATTATAAAACAAGGAAAGGAAAAATTGGAGCATATTTCAGAAGGCAAATGTTATTTGGAAGAAAAATCATACTTGTTTCTCTTACAGATCTTACTACAACTTGCCATTGATCATGAGTGTGCTGTGTGGTCTCCCTTCGGGCGTTTGCGTGTTGGGTCGGTGGAAGGACCGCACCCCAACTCAAACCTGATTAATAACCGTTGTGCAACATTCCTGCTGCTTTTCAAGTACAAAACCTATGGATCAATTTAGCGCTAATTGTGCTTCACAGATTAAAGTTCTGCATGGGGTCAATGCAGAGTACCATGTATGTTCTGTCAACCTGTTTGATTACGTTTCCACTGGAACTAACCCATGGTTTCTTATCATCTGATAACTGCTGCCAGTCTCATTAAGCATGTTTAAGTTGCCAGTTGGCTGACGATTCTCGTATGGGAACACTTCTATTCCAGCAAACCTTTTAGGTGGACCACGCACCTTTACATGATTAGAACTCATGATGTTTCCATCTAATTCTATACAATCTTGCTATCCTAGAGATACTATTCAATCAGTTATTATCCCAATCAGAATATATAGACTTCAGTATATTCATTGTACGTGTGTATGCTTTAACGGGTTATAAGATCAATACGTTAATCCACTTCCATTGCTTTATAGTGATTTCTTTTATCATTTCATTATGTTGCTGTGTACAATGCAAACCTGATTTGCTTATGTTTTTTTAAATAAATAAATGAGAGAGAAGTACACAAAGTCATTGATCAAAGGGTGGAATGTAGTGAAATATGTGTTTTTGACAACTGACTTTGTGTTGCACCACTTTGCACCCGGATTAGCTGTCTAGTGTTCACCAGTTACAGACTAAATTTTGTATTCAGTTTAGCTGCCTATTGACTTTATCGTAACACTGACATGTTAAAAGTCCTTAAAATTTTCCACATTGTAAACTGTGCCTATTTTTGTGCTCTTTCTCACTGAAGAGCTAGGACATATTATGGGGGAGTTGGGGAGTCAGCACAATAAGAATGTACCAGACCGATGTTTATGGTGCAAGCAGGGAACGGCTTGGGCTTTGGAGAGATAACTTGGGAAACTGGCCAGTTCCAATCTGTTTCTTTCAACTCTGACCTAAATTAGCCAGCATGTTTGAATTGCTAAATGAGAATTTTTTTTCCAGAAAGCTCCTTTTGTTTTTTTTATTAAGATATAAAAGGCCCAGTGCGACATTTGAGAGTGAGTGGACTCAATCAGGATTCTTGATGTTGGATGCTTGATATTTGTCCCGTGAGGGTGGTTATCTCTTTCTCTTTTGCAGTCCAAAGGGGTCATCATCTTCCTGGCATGAGAAAGATAAAGAGCTTGGCAGGTCCTACGGTGATTAATTTTTACTTCTTTATTTGACTTGCATAATATAATAATAAATACATATATTTGCTGTGTACATTGCAGTTGAGAATCATTTTGGTATGTTTTCCTTTCATTGCTGTGACTATTTTTAAACGTGTGCTTTTACCATGCTAGCCTCCTTTTTAGGAACCTCGTGGTGAAATAATAATAAGTGTCTTTTTAAACTAAGAGTTGCATTCCAGAGATTTTTTGTCAGCTCGGTCATTAGTGAAAGCAAAACAGTTAGCTAAAAAAATAAACATACTGGAATCAGTATTTCCCCATACGGGACCTCAGGATAAGCATATAATATTAACTATGTGCTTGCCATTCAGGATGGTTCTAACTATAGATAACTGCAATACTTGTGGCATGGTATTTACCACGCTCTATATTACCGCACACGGTACACCGACACTTGTCAATTTACTGGAAGAGTTTAAACAAATTCAAGACGAATAGGGGGCTGATCTGGCCCTGGACTTGGGGATGCAACTAATGGGCAATTTTGCCACAGTATCCTCAATTATATTAAGTAACCTTAAGGGGGAAGCAGTTGCACTAGCAGGGCGAATGCGGCTCAGGGATGTTCCTTCACAGGATCAAGAACATGAGCTGCCAAAGATTATCGGAGACCTACTCTAGCATTGGTCGAGATAGTCTGGGGGCCAGACCAACAAAACCAAAACTTCAGGGTAAATCTAATTAAGCTTCTACTAAGCAAGCTCCTGAGGGTACTAAGAAAAGCTGGGATAAATAACAACAAACACCTCAAAAAGAAAGGGGAGAATCTCCGCATACGAAGACCCCACAAAATAGATATAATCTCAGAAATAGAGATAGTATAAAAACGCATGACAGATATCAATATACCGATACACGCCAATCTAGTTCCTTTTAGGAATCACTGGAAAAGTACAGTGAGAGAGGTGGATGGTCAGAGCGAAGAACTGAGTAGGTGAAACCGAGACAGGAATCACAACGCTCAACAGAAGTTTCTGGTAAAAAAAGAAGAGAAACTTCCCCAACAAAAACCCCAATTCAAAAAGAAAAAAGTTGCAGCAGTTGCAGTTCCACATGCCACTCAAGAAGTGGGCATTAGCGCTATTAGACAGTGCAGCAGAGGTCACAATAGTTAGCTGGAATCTTCTCAAGCATCTGGAAGTGAAAGCAACTGATGACTTTCTACAAGTTGAAATTGTGGACATGCGTGTCTCCACGCCTGATAGGGTGTACACAGTAACGTTATAGTTAGAAGGAGACATTGATCACTCACTCAACACAATCTTTTGGGATCACATCGTAAATATATGTGATATTCTACTGGCCAAAAGGGAGTGGCCACCCGAATTTGTCCGTACCTGCCCATATGGGGAAGATGTTATCAAACTTTCTTTCTCACCCCTTGTTCCCAATGAGCTCACAGAATCCTACTCCATTGATTGGGCATTTGCGCGAGTACTTGTGTTGTATCTCAGCCATGTAGTGTGGGATAAAGATTCTTCCTATCATGTAATCTCTATTAAAAATCAACCCCAACCACAACCCCAGTACCCAATAAAACACGATGATAAAGCACTCGTGAGGGAAATCCTCACACAACTAGAGTACCATGGCGTAATCAAACCCTGTGTCTCACTGATGAATAATCCTTTATTCCCAGTAGCTAAAGCAGACCATTCGTACAGAATAGTCTACAGACATTTAAGCAGTCATACACGCACATGCACTATACAAAACTCACATAGCACAGCACTCATGAACAACATAGTGCACAAAAAATATAAAACAACACTGGACATTTCCAATGGTTTCTTCTGCCAAAATATAGCACCTGAAAGTAGAGACTTAACAAGTTTCATGTGACTTCAATATTGCACAACATTGACCCTAAAACATTGTCCTATGTAGATGATATCTATCTCATGGATGGTGAATTGCTGCAACATTTAAGACGGGTAGCCCACATTGTTGTGGGATTTGCCGATTTCAGCAACAAATTCAATGAAAAAAAAAAAATAGCCTTCCTTAGCATCCTGTTTCTGGGATACGAGCTATTGAGTGAAGGAAAGAGCCTAGAGCCACAATTCTTGGAAAAATGTGCACAGTTACAACCTCCAAATACAATTAAAAAACTCCAATCCCTATTGGGTTTTCTAAATTTTGGCAGAACTTATGTTCCAGATTATGCATGACACATAAAACCTTTATATGACTTGAAAAGTCCTGACTTTTCAAGTACATTTTGGACTGTCGAACACACACGCATTCTCAGAGCTTTGGAAACAGACATGCCTGCAGCACACACTACACACAAGGGACAATAAAAACATCTGGTGATCAGAGTAATTGATGGTGCCATTGGTTTTACCTATGTAACTTTCAATGAGGGTGAGACAGTCCTGATTGCTTACAAATCACATTTGTATTCTGCAGCAGAACAACGTTTGCTCCCACTGAGAAAATTCTTACTGCTGCTCAGATGGCCTTCATTTAAGAAAGACCACTAGCCCAGACGAAAAACATTATTGTCATCTCTCCAATGTCAGCCCTTGTGCCTGTTACCAAAGCCAGCGTTCCAAACTCTAAAGCATTACATTCACATTGGTTTCAATGGGCAACGTCTGTGACAGTCAATGATGTTGACTACATTTTCGACCCAAAAGTACAAACTCAAGAATTTGTGCAATATGAACTAGAATATCCAGTTCCGGCAAATACACTGCATATTGATTAATATCAATGGCTCAGCACAACATGCAATAGGCACAAACATCAATACTCTGCTGCTTGCGCAGTCGTAAGTGGCTATATGGAGGATAATAAATGTTGTCCCCAGCATACATTCATGCAAACCCTAGGGGATTGCACAGCACAACTAGCAGAGCTAAAGGCTCTGGTGATGGCACTGAAACATACGGATCCTGCACAGCTAACATTGATTGTTTGTGATTCGTACTATTGTGCCAGTCCTTTAATGAATACCTGCATAACTGGCACCAGAATGGGTTCAGAGATTGCAAAAGCAACACCATCAAACCCAGACTTCTGTGGGGAAAAGTAGCAGTTCTGAAGGAAACTCTGCCAAACGTGCATGTTGTACATACATTTGGACACCAGCACGTTGGAATACACGTCGCTGGAAATACACTTGCTGATGAAGCAGCCAAATCAGCAGTAGCTACAGCTGCTGTTGCTGCAGTTACTCGTTCTGGAACTAAACCGGACGACGACATATGGGCTGCTGTGAAAGCTACAGCTGAAGGCACGCCCTATCCAAAAAAATGTCATGCTAAATATTCCTTCCAAATGGGAGGCTTCCTTGACACCGAAGTAAAGATACCAGGCATGGAAGTTTGAGTAATTCACAACAAAGACATGAGATCAGAGTTGATTAAAGCAGCGCATGAGGGAGTTGCATCTGCCCATGCTGGTGTGGCGGCTACAATAGCATTATTGCAAGCACGTTCTTGGTGGCCAGGTCTATACAAACAGGCCAAGCAGTATCTCCTTTGTTGTGGCATCTGCCAACAAATTAAGGGTTCCACAGTCAAACTCCCACCGTAGACACCCCTCCTAATTTCCAACAAACCATTAAAATGTGTGTACTAATACCATTGTGGTCCCTTAACACCGGACAGTGCATACAAATACATCTTGGTCGCTGTCGACTCTTGCTCCAGATTTCTATGGGTGTCGCCACAGTGCTCGGCTGACCCTCGGACTGTTATTAAAGATTTGCAAGTCTTTATCAGTTGCGGCTTTCCACTCGGACAAGGGCCCTGCTTTTGCCTCAAGGGCATTCAGGGAAGCCATGGCTTAGTTAGGGGTCCAACTCCATTACTTGTCCCCATTTCATCCCGAGGGAAATAGTGTCATGGAGTGATGAAACTATGATTTAAAGCAGTTCTTAACATCATTAGGAATGGGTCATAGTTTGCTTAATCATCTGTATGGAGTCCAGAGAGCACTTAGCAATCTGCCTAGAAGGTCTCTGGGGGGGGGGGTCGTACTTCATACGAGTGCCTTTTTGGAACTCAAATGTATCTTCTAGATCTTGAAGGTTGTGGCGTGGAGGAGGCAGAAACGCCTTTTGACATAAATTAATGTGTCACTGTCTTGCAGGAGTGCAACAGTTCCGTGACAACAACGTTTCTGCCAGTGCTGCCGCCGCAGGAATTAAGGATGTACCAATAACATCCACCGGCTGGATTCCAAAACGTGGGTATCTAGTATGTGAAAAAGTTGCTGTGAAAAAGGAGTTGGGTCCTTCTTATCGAGCACTAGTCTTGGGAATATACGGTTCCAGAACTGTTTTTCTACCACCGTTGGCTGGCGCTAAAGAAAATTGCTTTGTATATATCGACAATGTCAAGTTATACCATGTGGCCAATCCTGCACAGCAGACCAAGAGGAGCAGCCAGTAGTTCACGAATTCCTATCACTACTGGTCAAAACGCCCCTCTACAAGTTTTGAGCAGCAACGCTGACACCTCTCCAAACTTGGGGAGGGTGGAAAATGATCTTGTATTAGATCCACTGACATCTGATACAACAAACGATATAGAAATTACTGATCGATTTGACACAAGTTCAACACAGACAGATGGCGTCTTTTACTATGAACCACTGCGGGAGACCCCTACCAGTTCTCCTCCTGCAAATAATGCTCTAGCTTTTGCACAAACTGCTTTTGGATACTTTGTCGATGTCAACAACACCTTCTCGGACTCAGTTGCCTCTTCTACATCTGAACTGCCAAAAACATATAAGCTGGCTTAAAACAAATTACTTTATTTTCCCATGCAACTATCTGTGGCTTTCTTTGACTGTATTAGCTTTCCTCCTTTGGATTGGCCTTGTCATAACATTATTTCTATCAATACATGGTCATTTTCTTCCTGAAAGCTCAACAGTTGAACTGGTGGATGAGGTCCTAAAACCCCATTTTTCTTCTCACAAGGTCCGCAGAGACTTGTCTTTCGTGAACATTTCGGCTATACCGATTCTTGATGAGATTGTTTCAGATAAAGTCACATTTGATATATATGCGCCCAGAGAGGTTTCTGATGGCTGGGATGTGAAAACAGTTGATTCTATGATGACTGAATTGCAGTATTTTACTGGATGTAAAAGTAAAGATGTTTATTAATCTTAAAAGAATTATGGTGATATGTTTTGCTTCAATTATTATGGGCACCATTTAATTCGCAGAACAAGTACCCCAAAAACTATTTTTAATGACCCAAAATGGGAACATTGTCCAACTCCACCATAAGGGAGTTCTAAAACATATTCTGGAAAATTTGCATACTTTTCTGGGCGCAATGTTAAAAATGCTGAGTCATATTATTTCAAATTGCCATTGATGGAAAATGTAAATATATTGTTGACAGACATGAAATTCATATATTCGGATTCCTTTCTTTCCCAGTTCGCTATAGAAGGCTATGAATATTGGCTGAAGTCGATTGACTTAAAAAGTGTGTGGGGAACAAACAATTGGCAGATAAGGGAAAAGGAAGTTTTATTCAGAGCATGCCTGATACCTGTTCAAAATGACATTTTTAAATGAAACTTTACAACAGACAAGTTGTTTAGGCTTAGCAAAGATTAAGGAATTGAATGCGCCCAGTATTCCTGGCGTTGCAAAATTTTACAAATGGCAAAAGTATATAAATGCAACTGAAGATCAGCTCGATGAATGGGTCCAGAATGGCACGTTTAATGCTTCGCTGTCACGTCCTGGTGGGTGGTTATTGTGGCCAATAGATACCGACGGGTGTCATAAATGTGTTATAAGCTCCACAGGGGGTTTTAGAACAAGTAGGCCGGACCCTTGTTATGTGTCATCTGAACATGCGAGTATAGTAACAACATACAGTGTAGGGAAGCTATGTCAGCAATGGTTGAAGAATTCCTCACTAGATGCTGTTGAAGACCACCTCAGCCTCTTGTCTAATAAAACTGACTTACAGGATTTCCTGTTGGGCCCCAAAAAACATTGCAAAAAGCACTTCTTATATGCAGTCAATAATGAAATTTGGAAGCTTTCCTACCAAGAAGCTGCTGCCCGGTTAAGGCAAATAGATCAGGTAAACTTACAGAAGGAATGAGCTGTTGTAGATAATATGAATAATACCCTGCCCTACCGGATACACGCCTTTGCATTGTTTCTTCTGCAATAGATATAATACAGAGTGACATGTCTTCTTCACACTGTGGACTGAGTCAACTGAGGTCCATTATGCATTTGGGTTGGACACTTCAAACATTGAAGGCAGGTCGTGTTCCCTGGCATTACGTTAGCGCAAGGGACATATTTTCCACATTTAACTCAACGGGACAACAACAACTAATGGCAAAGAAAGAAGCAACTTATGTCATGTTAAATATTGAGAAGTTAGAATAGTTGCCTTTTGATGTGGCTAAAATACCATCTGCTGAGTGGTTAATACACAGGGTCATTAATCTGCCTATTTCAACACTTCAATTCACGTCCTGCTTAAAACACATTCCAGTAGGCTAATAGGAAAAGCTGTGAGATAGTTACATCCATGAGGTGTGGGAGCTGCCCTTCTCGTACAAATGTCTCAGTGGCATGAAAGATGTCTTTCTTAGCAGTAGTAAATGCAAGACTTCTGTAAGCCATTTGATGGTTTGTAAACAGCTGTCCTTGCACGGGCGTCTAACGCTTCGGCAGCGAACTTGGCTTGTTATCTGAAGGGAGTTCCAGTCTCCTTGGTTAGACCTGTGCTCAAGGTGCTCTCCAATGGCAGCTATGTTCTCCTCAATAGTGAAAACTGTTGTGGGATGCAAGCCGGAATAGTTTATGTTGTTTCGGACTCTAAGATTGTTACGTGCTGCGGGAACATACTTTTTCCTCCCTAAGACAGAGGGAAGTAGCTGAGATTTGGCCCCATATCACTACTTCAAATGTGAGTTTTGACAAGTTGAGCAAACACAAGGCTTTATTGTTCCAAAAACATGTGGCGCTTACATCTGCAAGCGAGACCTACGCTCTTCAGGTGGCAATGTCATCAGCAGAGATACAGTCCCTTTTAAGTAACAACTTTCCAAGACACTTTGATGAGCTTGTTGGATGAATACTTAATGCGTCCAATACTACTGGAATTACAAATTTCTTTAAGGCTGTTGGTTCTGGTTTTGTTCACACCTTCTCTTCTATATTTATTTTAATAACATCAGCCATCCACTCAATATTTTCCAGCATTTTGGGGGGATTCCCGATAACTTTGGCTATAATAGGTGGAATTTCTCAACTGCTTCTTTTTCTGCACAATGCATATCCTGCCGCCACAAGGAGGACTTAAAGTGCTTCCACCAGCACAGCTGTGTCATGAATGCATGATGCAGTACTACAGAGCAGCAGTCCTTGAGCAATTGGAGTGTGACTGGTCTCTGTCATTCAGACCAGTTTTGCATTGTGTGCAGCCCGTGTTTCGGAGCCTCTGGTGCTCGTTCGAACATACACTGAAAGTTTGTCTTTCTGCGTAGTGCTTGCTTTCATTGGACGCCGATCTGTTGATGTTCCCGCTGAGGGCTCATTACCAGACATGCGCATTGAGGGTGCATTTACTACGGGAAGCTGCTTATGAGTTGGCCTTCATGGATGATGCAGCTCTAAACTCATTGTTGGGCACACCACGGAATGCTGCTGCCTTGGCTGGAGCTCAGGCTTTGGAACACGAATGCTCCTTGGTTTTCCTTGGCGATTAATTTCTTACTCTACCACCTGCCGAAGTGGAAGATTTCCTGTCTTCATTTATCCTGTATTCAATTGCCAACTTTCAAAAAGTCTCTGACTCTTGAAATTCGGTCTGTTTTATGCCACAGTTCCCATTTTAAATTGCCCCCTTTTACACATGCTCAAGTGTCTTTTAACTTGTCATTATTGACATTCTTAAATATATATCTTAGTTTGGATTTTAGTAGCTTTCATATATAATTAGGCCTGGAACCACCTTTGAACTGGCAAGGGGAGGGTGTTGTGTAGCCATTTTTGTTATAGCTTCATACACATTATTTTGGTGAACTAGGCCTGCAGCTGTGCACTTTAACCTAGATATATTTTATTCAGCTTCATTTATTATTTTAAAAATAGCCACATTTGCGGTCTTGTTTTATTTCTCTCTATCTAGCTGTTCTTTGCCTGTTTCTTAAACAAGACATTTCTTTCACTCAGTGATCAAGGCTGCAGAAAGATAAGTTGCCAGTAAACATGGCAACACCGTGTCTCTAGTGTTCATAGAAACATACACATCCTTACGTAGGGACATTTTCTCAGAACATCAGCTGTTTTATTATAAAAACACTTCTCTGTCCCTTATACGTTAGAGGGAGATTCCAGCCAGATGACCATTACTGTATGCTGAATGCTGAACACTTCACTACAGCTGCTTATGTAGACTACAGACCTCTTGCTCAGATATGAGAGATGATGTCTTCCCATGGGAACCTGAAGGGCAGAAGTAGAGCTTAACATGCTGTGCTCTAACATAGCCTAGGTAGGAATTATTTTAACAATTCTCGTGACAATAAGGTAGCATTATTTTTATGCTTTGCTCTCTTAATCACTATTTTAATCCTCTCATGCTTTATCGTCCTGGTTATCGCAGGACATGCTTTATTATCTAACATGCAGTTGCTTCATTGAAACCTTATTGAAATATATACTGCCCCCGATTGTCCTTGTATTTGTGAGACTAATGTAAATGGGAAAAACTGATGCGATCTGAGTGACCACGATTTCCCTGAGGAATCAATTGTGTCATGCGCTCAGCTGCCCAATCATCTATGATCTTGGGTAGAGATGAGACACTCCTAATTAGCCGGAGCAAAGCCCAGATTAGGCCGACAGGTGTCACCTGTAGTAGGTTAGACTCAGTCCCCCACAGCGCAGGTGATTCTGCCCCCCAAATCCAGTAGTCTCATTAGGATAACGAGAGCCTACGTGACATGGTGCCGCCAACGTTTGGTCAGGCTCTAATTTCCGGGTCCTCCTGAGTATCACTAGATACAGAGACACCTCAGTACTATATACAGAGACGTTCGTGGTACTGAGGAGTTTCCTCCTCAGCTAAGTAGGGAGCACCTAACTAACGCTGTAAGTTGCTCAAGCTTGAACTCTAAAAGGATAATCCCCATTTGGTGAGCTTATCTCTGAACAAAATTTACCATTTATTATGGCGAACCCACAACAGGTAGGAATTGCAGTCAATATGAGACCACTTCTTACTGCACCTTTACTGACACATGGCCTAACAGCCCTGTGGGGTCCAGTTACATTTGTTGTTGAGGGTCATCTAACCTATAGAACAGAAATGTTTTATTCTTGGGTCACATTTCCAGCAGCTGATGGGAACACAAATACATTTCATCATTATTCACCTGCAAATATACCTGCACAATACAGAGCATATGCAAATCTAGAAATACCTCTATCTTATCAAGAACACAATAATTTGCATGTATTTATGTCTCTATTCTTTGCTAGTTGCAGTAGCTCTTGTGTTACCATGCTGTGAAAAGCTTCAATGTTATCAAGAGGCATATTGGGATTGTATTTGGACTTGGGCTTCATCCTACTACTAGGTGACTCATCTATTACACAGCCCATTTCTCATAAAGTGTGTTCCACCCTTCCATTAGAATTTGTGCCCACACTGGTTTCCAGTCATGTAGTGACAATATTGAGTCAACATCCTGTAATTCGAAATTACTCACAGGGTTATAGTAGTTTTCCCCTTTATCACAATTAAATACATCTTTAGACATCTGTCACCTGGCATGCATTTTCTGTCATTTAAATTTACGAGTAAATAGAAATAAATCAACTCTGGTGTTAGAGTAGTCAAAGTCACTCACGGAACAAACAGAAAAGCCCAACTTCAACACAGAATCTTCTTCCAGGGTTAGTGTTCTGTTTGATAAATTTACCACTGACTTGTTGGATGCTACCTCTGTGGAGACAGTATTGTGGGGCGCAGTAAAACTCAATTTCCCCCACTTTTTTCTACCAACCCTCCTCATAGGACTTTACCTCTTTTTCCTCCTCATCCTCTGGCCTTTCCCCTGCCCCGCGACTTCTTCTTCTGCAGTGTGTCCTGTCTGTGTTTCAATAATTGAAACTGTTGATTTTCAAAGACCCCTGGGTACTCGTCCCTCTTCCACATAAACGGTTAGGTAGGTATATATACATAGTATCACCAATCCAAAAGAAAAGACACGCTCACTCAGAAGGCAGTGCAATAAATTTCAGCTGAAAACAGATGCGATTGGGCTGTCTACACAGTCTTAATCAAGGCTGCATAGACAGCTGAAATCTTTACTTTTAGATTGCGGATTACATAATGCTGGGGTGCTTCACCAGTACATCCTCCACCGCCCTCGGGTATATATGTATAATATATAAAAATATACAATTAAATAAATCCATAAATATGTTGTTATGTTTGTAAATCATAATCATGTAAAATGCATATTAAATATTTTAATAATGTATTATTATGTATAATAAAAATTAAATATGAAAAGGAAAACTCTATCAAAAGCAGAAAAGTATTACACACAAATATACATAATTTATGAAAATTAAACAAAAAATAATTGACTATAAAAAATGCTGTATGAAATTACAAATACAATAGAATATTCCCAGGGATTATTAAAAAAAAATACTTAAATAAATTATAATCTATTTAGGAAAATTAAGGATAGGAGCAAATTGTTATTCACATATTTTAAACATCTGCCCACCCTTTCCCCTATAAACCCAATATCCTACTCCGGTAACATATATGATATATAATAAATGTTGGACGTTTTTCCTTAGGCAGGGTCATCCCAAATCTTTTTGCCTCCTGCCTCCTATCTTTCCTGAGCTTGCCTCCTGTTGTTGAAGTCTCAGGGCCTTCAAAGACTTCTCCTGCCAGCACCTGGACTCTCTGATGAGACTCCTGCCCTGCCAAGTGGTGCCCTATCTAGTTCCTGGGGCCTTGGAAGGTGAAGCTGGCAGACCAAAACTGAAAATCCACGCACAGACCACCATGCAGGGAAAATATAAATGCGTCTTCGGAGACACAGCTGAATAACAACATGCCACTGGCTTTGCAACAGAAATCAACGCTCCACAGGCATCGCAACTGAAAGATTGATGCACGCAGCTGGAGAAAAAATGCACAACTCTCACTGACGGAGGCTGATAATGTCGCAACCACATTGTGCGGTTTTGCTGATACCATGCGGCAGGAATTTCGATGCAAACCTTGCTGGGAGTGGTAAAACAACATAACTCCTACCTGGACCCGAGTGGTTGCCCAGATCAACGCATTGTTCTGCTGAGAGGAAAAACAACGCACACCAACCCAACCGGAGAAGGCGAAATGATGCACAGTCTCGCTTGTGGGTGAGAAATTGACGCATTGCTAACCTTTTTTGACACACACTCGCCCGTGTGTGTTATTTTGATTCTACCCAGGTACTTTTCAATGCTAACAGTGTTTTTACTGTTTACTAAAGGATTTAGGACTCCTCTGCTTTTAAAATTAATAGCTTGACTTGTGTATGTTGGATTTCTTTTGTTTTGGTCTTGTATTGTTTAGATAAATATTTCCTATTTTTCTAAACCTGTGTTGTGCCATTTTGTAGTGTTTTTATTGAGTTACTGTGTGTGTTGGTACAAATACTTTACACCTAGACTCTGAAGTTAAGCATGCCTGCTTGGCCAAGCTACCAAGGGGTGAGTGGGGTTAACTGAGGGTGATTCTCCTTTACCCTGACTAAAGTGAGGGTCCTTGCTTGGACAGGGGGTAACCTGACTGCCAACCAAAGACCCCTTTTCTAACAATAAATTATTAAAATTAATAATTACAAATGTATTTGCAATTTTCGAAATAGCAAAAAAAAATTACAGCAAATATTAACATTAAAATTAACATGCAACACTACCAAAATAGTATAAAAACGCAACAAATATCCCATAAAACGATTATATGCAAAAACATTTTACAAAACAATATTTTTTACAACAATATTAAAAACAACACTTAAAACAATCTTCTTAACTGTAATGTCCCTAGCCACCATATTTTTCACATCAGTATTTTCTTGACGCAATATTTATGTGTCACAGTATTTTTATTCAATATTTTGTCCAAACACCTTTCTAGGGATGAAGGAACCCATTAATTTATCCCAAGTTACAAGTCACCACTTTCCCCACTCCTTATTACAAGGCCTCTTCACCAATTTGTGACATTTTCGCAACACCAAGAAAAGGATGTATTGGATCTGGGGACCCAACAAGGGACTTTTAATAAAGCTAACTGCATTTAGAGGTACGTTTACATGTTGAGATAAACTTCATGTGAGAAATATAGCCCAGAACACACGGTATGCATCTCTCATTCTCATCATCGGCCTGAACATATCGTAACCCTGACCGGCATTCTCCCATGACTCAAAGGCAGAAAGTCCTTGATACAGAATCCCGCAAAAAAAGCTGCAAAGGCATGTGTTTGGAAACGGTATTCTGCCTGTCCTTCTATCCAAACAGCTTTCCGAAGAAGTAGCTGTGATGAGAGCGAAGGAAAGCGGGAGGACCTCCCATGTCTGACAAGGTGTGGGATCAGTTACCTGTAGCCGCCAGTGTGCTTATGCTCACGGTTTAATGCTACATTGAATGACGAAGCAGATGGGCCCTGAGGTCCTACAGGGGAGGAAAAGAGATAAAAAGTGGAGCCCTGTGGCTACTGAAAGACAGCTGAAGCACTAAGAAGATGGCACTACAATAAGAATTGAATTTCTTAAAGTTGCACTATAGAATGTTTGATGTGTCCCCCCCTTTGATTTGCCCCTCGAATCCTGTTTGCATGGAACATCTTCCAGAATAGGGTGGCTGTAATTTCATACCATGAATGTTTTCCAGGGTGTGCATATTATATTTTTCCATATTTGCCAACAAGAAGGTCAGCTGATTTTACCTACTGAAATTTTCTTAGCAAATTGCAGAGGGTACTAATATGCACATGGACAAATGGCAAATGTAAACCATGAGAAAGTACCTCCCATCTGGAATCATATAAGTGCAAACAGAATTTGCCCTTTAGGAACAAAGTATAGCGGAGGAAATTAGCACCAGCACATTTTGCACACCACATAATATGGTGCAAAACAAACCTTTTTCTGAAAAAAAGGACCTTAGCGGTTTCTAGCCATGGAAGCTATTTATGGGTTGACAGGGGTCGCAGCCACTACTCCTGCCACCCGAGGCCTTTACGGCCCCGTGCCTTAGAGGTGGCAAGGGCAATGCTAAGAACAGAACGTTAAAGGTGCTGACTAGGAACTAAGGCATTAATTTCTTAGATCTGGGAACCAAGGCATTCAGCTCTTAGCTCTATAAAACTAATAAATACGAGTGCAATAAACAGTCTCCTGAATAAAAACAATTTAAATGAAAAATACACATTTTTAAACAACATGTTGCAGATTTCTATTATTGGGAACACATGAACGATTACGTGTTTGCATATAAATCTTACATCT
This sequence comes from Pleurodeles waltl, assembly GCF_031143425.1. Taxonomy (NCBI): domain Eukaryota; kingdom Metazoa; phylum Chordata; class Amphibia; order Caudata; family Salamandridae; genus Pleurodeles; species Pleurodeles waltl. The sequence goes on along the minus strand of NC_090440.1, from coordinate 1,243,360,547 downwards.
ATGCTTTCATCTGTTCTGTGATGAATGCCTTACAAGTGACGATAATCAAAATGTATACACAATAACGAACAATTTGCGTCAATAACATTGTCATATTGGTGTATATCAAGACATACGGGTGAACAAAACTGCTAATGTTTTTCAAATATTTTTGTGTGTCTTAAAGTAATTTCCTAATAAATTTTATGATTGAAGTGTACTTTAGAAAAACTACTAAATCATGACTGTTTGATGTATAAATATTTTGGTTTGACAGTGATGTTTTTTGTTGTGGTTATTGTGATGTAATTGAGAATGAGGATAAGTAACCTCACTTCCTGGAAGTGTCAAATTGTATGTCTCACCTCCTATGATATTATTGGGTCCAAGGGTTGTTATGTGATGTCACTTCCACCACCCCTGATATTTGGTGAATTGACGCCCATGTTCTTAGCGAATGGCACGTTATTTGGCCCCTAGAGATTGTCACCTTATTTGGCCTCGGATTTAAGGGACATATTTAAGAAAAGTGGCACTGACACTTTTTGAGTGCCCTTTACCATCCCCCTACCGGCACCATGTGTGCACCGTATTTAAAATACGGTGCACCATGGCGCAGGGTAGAGGGCAATAGCCTAATTTTTTTAATGCTATTGATGTACTCTGCAGGAGTAGCTCCAACATTTAGGCGCTACTCCTGCAGAGTACATAGGGGCCCATTGTATTCAATGGCATGCTATCTTTAAAAGGCGTTAAAGGCGTTAAAAGTGCTGAAAAAAATGACGCAAGGAAATCTGTTAGATTTCCTTACACTATTTTCTCAGCCCCACTAACGGGGGAACACCCCTCTTACATACATTATGGCTGGCCCAGGGTTACAAAGTTGTGCAATTCATGTATTACACCACTTTTAAATATGGTGCATAATTTTTCACCTTCTAACACCACATTTGCATCAAATAGTGACACAAATGTGGCATTAGAAGGGCACTAGGGGCTCTTAAATGCCCCCAAAGGGCTGATTTAAGAGCCCCTAGTGCGTCCTTGCGCCACATTAGCGTAATGTTTTTTATGCTAATGTGGCCCAACAAGGCCAAAATCGCAGCACCAAATTTACAAAGTGGCACAATGCATGCATTTAACCCTTTGCGCTACATTGTGCCGGAGCCAGCCATAATGTATGCAAAGGGAGTGTTCCACCGTTAGGGGGGCAAAAAAAAAATGGTGCAAGGAAATCTAACAGATTTCCTTGCACCATTTTTCTTGCCACTTTTGACCCCTGCTCAGAACAGGTTGTTAAAAGGGGGCATGTCATTGAATACAAAGGGCCCCTACGTACTCTGCAGAAGTTGAGCCAAAATGTTGGCGCTACTCAGGCAGAGTACATCAATAGCGTAAAAAATGACAATGCCGCCTACCCTGTGCCATGGTGTGCCATATTTAAAATACAGCGCACACATGGTGGAGGTAGGGGCTGGTAAGGGGTGCAAGGAAGGGGCCCTGAACTGGGTTAAGCGCCTCTTTTCATAAATCTGCCCCTACATCTTTTCAAATAGTTGTATCTCGCTACAACATTTCTGGTTAATATTGCAAATAAGTAAATGCTTTACAAGACTGCAGTGTCTTTTATTATTTCCTTCATTTTTTCTTTAAACCTTATAATGCAATCTTTTTCCGTCTTCCTGTTTATGACGCTGATTGTGTTGACAACTGTTAAAAACATTCTAGTACTGTTTTAATTTGGTTTCACAGAATTACATCAAAGTATAAAAACACCACTCTTCCCACTCCAATGAGCACATTTATTATTCAGAAATCTTTCTAGGGAGCCTTACAGATTAAATTATATATAAACATGTTGTTCCTATGACCTGAGCACATAATTTAACAATTTAAGCACTCCTGTTGAATTCCCCATTTACCCAGGTTTCTGGACTGAGACATGCTTGTGCAATGAGAAGTGCATAATCAAAATGTAAAATTATTCTGAGCTACGGATAAAAGGAGAGATTGCCTAAATTAAACTTTCATTTCAAACATTTAACGAGAATGCTAATATAATATGAGTTTTCATTCTGAGTCAACATATTATAAATTGCATTTAAATAGCACTTTGAATCAGAGCGTTTCAGTAGAGCATGTTAGAAGCAACAAAGAATAATTGCTTTGCCTAAAAATCACTATCTGTAATTGAAGTAAAAGGACGATTTTAATTGAAAATTAAGTTAAGACAAAATTAGGGGGTGGGGGTGCATCACATACTTAGCGATGGGGTGAGAGTTGCGGCTTAGAGTCTGATTACAAGTTACATTATTACATCATGGGACCTGATAAAAACTGATTATAGGTGTTTCAAATGTATCTGGTGAGACAATCATAGCTTACTCCAAGAGAATTCTGCAAAAATACCGGGTAGCATGTGAATTATGGTGCTTATGCACCTAGGGCCTCATTTAAATTTTGGCAGAGGGGAGTACTCAGTCACAAATGTGACGGATATCCTGTCCGCCTTATTAGAATCCCATGATATCCTATGGAATGTAATAAGGTGGATGGATATCTGTCACGTTTGTAACAGAGGGCCTCATTACAACTTTGGCGGTCTGATGGTAAGATTGCCGCTGTGGAAGCTGACACAAAACTGCCATGTTGGCAGTAACCTGACTGCTGTATTAAGAGTCACACTGAAATGTCCACCAAATTTCTGAAAATGCCAGGACACTGGAGGATGGAAAAGAGGCAGTTCCACCACCAGTCATGCCAGCCTGACAGAAATCCACCCATCAGATTACAATCCACAAATCACATCGGTACTTCCATGGCAGAAAAACATTGGCGGTGCAAACTGTGGCGGCCTCAACTCACAGCACAATGAACACAGCACCACATTGGATAGTTTGAATGCCCCACATCTTACACACATCCACAGATATGTCACACTTACACACTGCACTCTATAACATATGCCTACACAACCCACAATCATTTGCAACCTGAACACCACGCACAGCCTCAGACAAGCTAAATCATGCACAGAAGTAGGAATACCAACATTAGGCATCCACATACATTTCACTACACACACATCACACACCTGCACAACATACAGATTAAATACACATATTACTACGAAACACAATCTGCAACTGTCACCCACTCTCATCACAGCACCTACACCTTACAACTTACCTTTTATTTCAGCCTTTTCTCTTTTAACACATCCTCACCGTCTTCACCACCACTACCATGTCCCCACAAAAACACTCATGTTTCACGGAGGAGGAGTTGAGGGTCATGGTGAATGAAATTATCAGGGTAGAACCACACCTGTTTGGAGCACAGGATTGGCAAACATCAATTGCCTGGAAAATGACAAAGAATAGTTGACAGGGTCAATTCTGTAGCCAGCTATCCATGCACAAGGAAGGACATCAGGAAGAGGTGGAACGACCTCAGGGGGACGGTACATTCCATGGCATCCAGGCACCAGCTGGTGGTACGCGACTGGTGGCGGACCCCCACCCCCTCCATCTACTTTCACATCTTGGGAGGAGAAGGTCTTAGGCATACTGCATCCTGAGGGCCTGACTGGAATACCTTGGGGAGTGGAGTCTAGTAAGTCCACACAAAATCCATGTCACTCAATTGTAGCATCATGCATGCTCCCTTACCACCTTAACCTACCCCAATTCACATACCACCCTCTACACCGCTGTCCAAATGATCCAATAACACTCTCTGGCATGCCACATGTCCACTAAACGCACTTGGCTCCCCAACCCTTATAAATAGCACTTGAAGTACTGGCAACTCATAGCACTATGATTCCCAAAACGCAATAACCCACCAATGTGAAAATCAGAACAGTGCACAAAATGTGAAATATCATGCTTGTGAAACAAATTACCAATATAAGCCATCTTGATTGTGCAAGTGTGAAACAGTGAATGGCAGTAACAGCAATGCAATGGCCAACTCCCACTATCATCACAAGCAAAACACAGCTATTGCTTTGTTTCCAGTGACAATGCCCATAGAATAAAGATTCCTAGGACTTAAATATACTCACCTGGGGAGGAAACCTAGATGTTAAAGTGGATGCGCATACAGTACATTGAGTTACAGGTCAATGTCTATTGCTTATTCCCATACTGTGTCACTACTCTGATACTATTGTGCATTGTACGCCTCTTTTTTGTGCCATGTATCATGTCAGACACTTCGTTAGGCAACAAAGATGAATACCCATGTCAGTAATCATATATTATAGGTCGGTATCAGCAGTCCAATCACTACCAACATTGTTTAACTCTTAGCTACTGGCACCCCCGCCCCCAGTGATGAGCCCTTTTTGGCTTTTTGGGGTAGTTCGGGCTAGGGCCCCAATGACTGTTTGTCCACCTATGCTATCCACCCTAAATGTGGCTCCTTTTTTTCCAACATTCGGAGGATTGTAAAGGTACCCAGAGTTTGTGGGTTCTGCTGGAGGAGACCAAGAAATTAGCCAAAATACAGCTAAAATCTTTTTTTGTAAAAATGGGAAAAAAGTGCTGCAGAAGAAAGCATCTTTTTTTCCCCCTGCAAATGGCATCCTCAAAGGGTTTGCTGTGCTAAAATCACCATCTTCTCAGGTTTTGGGAACAGGCAGACTTGAATCATAAAACCACATTTTCCAGCACAGTTTTTTGCATTTTACTGGAACATGCCCCATTTTTGTGCTTTAAGCCTCCTTACAGTTAGTGACAGAAATGCGGATGAAAGCAATAGTGTATTCCAGACGGCTAAACATTTCTGAAAAGTATACAAAATGTTTATTTCAGCAAGGGGTCATTTGTGTAGTCCTTCATGATTTTCCTACAGAAGGTAACAGTTGAAATAAAAAGAAATATTAAATTTGAGTTAAAACAACCAGCCTTTTCTGACTATGTTTCTACTGTAACTTTTACCAACTATGATATATTTTTAAAAGCAATATACAGTTATGTTTGCTGGAGCCCCCTGGTTGTGGGGATAGATAGGTCTTGTAGGTTCATTAAAAATCCAAGCTACTCGGAGCCAATAAATGAGCTGCACCTTGCAATGGGTTTTCATTGTATACCAGGTATACAGCAGTTCCTTTGGTAAACTATAAAGAGTGAAAAATGGATATCAAGAAAATCCATGTATTTCCAAAATGAGCACTAGATAAGGAGTTTAGAAAGTGGTTATTTGTTCATCTCTGAATTCGTGGGTCCTCATACTAGCATGTCAAAACAGGGCATTTCTCAAAATGACATCTTTCTTACACACTGTCTTACATTTGGAAGGCAAAATTGTAGAGACAGACATTTGGCAATTCTTCCTTCCACCCAGCATTCCCCCAGGTCTCCCAATAAAAATGGTACCTCACTTGTGTGGACAAGCCGAGTGCCCATGACAGGAATAGATCCCACAACGGTCAGTGCTAGTTCTTACATGAGGGCAACTTTTTACCCTGGGGTGATCCATTCCTGATGCAGGAACTCAAGTGGGGTAGTGTTTTTATCAGGACATGTGGGAAAACACTGAGTGGTAGGAATTTTGTGAATCCCAGAATATTCCTGTAGTTTGTCTGACAGAAATGCATGAAGGAATAGTGTTTTTATTCAACACTTCACATCATGTCTGGGTTTGGTAGGTTTCCCTATGTGGCCGCTGAGCCTAGGACCAAAAACTCAGTTGCCTGTCTTACAAAACCAGATTGCTTTGTGATAGATCATTTTTATGTTTCCACAATATGATTTAGGCTGTGGAATTTAGGGCTGAACTAAATTGGGTAGCTCCCAAGAGAGTATTTTGTCTCTGCTTGCTGCCGTATGTACCTGCTCTCTGGGTTGGGCTAACCTGCTGTTGTCCCGCTTCACAGACTGTGCTTGCGAAGGGACAGCGCGTCTGTCCTCATCGCCTCCCTCAGAATCACTGGAAGAGGAGTAGTCAGAGGTGACCCCTCCGACTGAAAAATCACTCCCAGGGTCTGCTCCATTATCCTATCCCTCAGATGCCGTCTCAGTATCTGTTGTTTCAGTCTCTGATCCTACATTAGAGCTGTTATCCATAACCCGAGTTAGGGCTTGAGCCGGAGTCATCCAATGTGACGTCGTCTCTGCTACTGGCTAAACTGTCCCTCTAAAACACTAGCCTAAGTGGATGGTCGGAAAACTGCTGGTCAGTGTGTGTGTGATGTGGGCAACGGTAAATGTCACTCACCTTACCTTTGCGTCTTCCCTCAGTCAGAAGATTCTCTGAAGACATTGAAAAAAACAAAAAAGAAACACTATTACTTCACCTTGCCACATGCCCATCGTCACAGTCTTTAGCGCCTGTGGTGTCCAGTCCTGCAATCATTTTTGGTGCTCCTACTCCCATGATCTACTCCTCCGATTCCCTCACCACCACCCAACAAAAGTGCCTTTCATCTCTTCATAGCCCCCTTCTCAAATACATTTAGTTTGTATTATAGCACAGGTAATAACTGGCTTTACTAATCCATTCAGCTATTCACATAAAATACAGATTTGATCATTGCAGCAGGCATTAAAAACTTCTGCACACCTTTCTGGCATCAACACTCCCACTAGACAGTAGTCCAATCTTTCTTTAGCAGAAACATAATCACAAGAGTTATCTTGACCTTTTTATTGCTGCCTAAAAGCCATGGTTGAAAAGTGTTGGTTGGAATAAGTGAATTGCTTTGAAGAGTGTTTCTCACCTTGTGTATATGTAAAGAGCTCAGTTTTATATGTGCATGTGGTTTCCCTGGGGGTCAATCACAGCCCCCAGGGAACCACACATACATTGACAAAAGTAATCTAGAGATATATAAACATATATATATATATATATATATATATATATATATATATATATATATATATTTTTATATATATATATATATATATATATATATATATATATATATATATATATATATATAGGAGATTTCTCACCGCTATAGCCTTTTCCTCTCTAACTCTCTCTCTTTATCTCTCTCTCTATACATATATATATTTTTTTTTAATAGCTGTGTGGTTTCCCTGGGGTGGCGATCGTGGCTCATCTATTTAAAAACATTGCCCCCACAGGGGGGTCAGCTCTGCTCACAGGCAACCCCCTGACAGTTCCATTTATTTTCTTTTAATTTTTTTAATGTTTTTAACATGTTTGAACCCCTGGGGGGGTGATCGTGCCTCTCCAGGGGTAATCTTAACAATTTAAAAAAAACAAATGCCCCACGGGGTCAGCCCATTTTCAAGGGGAATGACTCCCCCAGAGTAAATCCCTGGTGTCTAGTGGTTTTTCCTGGCCGTGGATCGAAGCGTGGCTGCAATCTACAGCCAGGAAACACTTTCTGCAAGTCCACGTATGAAAGAGGGGAATCTCTTTTTTCGAACAAGACCTCCCTGAGAGATGGGGAGGCCCTTTCTGGCCAGTTTTCCCTGCCACAGCAGAAAGCTGCATTACCTGCTGATTTATGCTACGATGGGGAAAACAAACTGTGATGCCAGCTTGCCTCGCAGCACGCTGATGTCACAGAGGGGCAGTTGGCAGGCAGGGGGAGACATGGATGTGCTTCCGTTTCTCTCGAGGGATTTTTACAACCCCTCCCTGGCATCAGCCACTGGTGGTTGCCCGCACCAGAGAGGGTGTGCGTTGGCCAGTGGCTGACACACACCCCTGTAGGGTTAACGGCCACAAGCATGGTGTATGATATTTAAATTAAAGACTCTCATTATGTAGTAAGCAAGATTGTGCAGCAGCTGTCATTGTCATTTCTGGTGATCACGTTAAGGCACTGTCTGCATCTCACACAACATCTATTATACCTGAAATGTAACTGTAACTCTGTGTTCCATTTCTCCCACAGGTAACCTTGCCAATGTCACCATGGACAGGATACCAGAGACCCCACTGGAAGAAGGCCCCAGTGAGGATAACACCCCTGGATGTGTGGACAGTGAAGATGAAGCTGGCCCATCAGGGACACCTGGTCAGTCAACAACTGTCAGCCTCACCCTGCCCACATCAACGTCTCTCAGCCCTGATGCATCTACATCACAGACAACCATTCAACCCCAAAACTGTGTCCCATGGACTGTATCATCTATTGTGTGCCCCACAGTACAGGTACCTGAGTGTCCTCTTGTCACCCCTGACAATGATGGACCTGCCATCACTGGGAGTGGGCACATTGTGCCAGGGGCAGGCAAGTGGAGGTAGGGTGTGTGTGAGGGATGCTGTGGGCCAGCGTATCGGGGCTCCAAGGGCCTCCCGGGCCGCGTGCCCCTTTCAGCGACGCCATCGCCGACTTCATCTCCCCGCACGCCCTCGCCTCACCGGACTACATCCTCCAAGGCGACCTCAACTTTCATCTGGAACAAAACAACGACCCCAACACCACCACCCTGCTCGACAACCTCGCCTCAAACAACTGGTGAACACCGCCACCCACATCGCCGGACACATGCTCGACCCTATCTTCTCCGCCAGCAAACACATCTTCTTCAGCCACACCTCCGCTCTACACTGGACCGACCACAGCTGTGTCCACTTCACATTCCGACGCGAGACCCGCCACCTCCGCACTCAACCCATCCCTCGTCGACAGTGGAACAAGATCCCCGAAGAGCAACTCTTCTCCGCACTCCCCGCCAACCAACCCACCCTCACCACCGACCCCAACAACGCAGCCCTCAGCCTCACAAACTGGATCTCCAACTGCGAAGACAACCTTGCTCCCCTCAAATGCACGCATCGACAGACCAACACCAAAAAACCTCTCTGGTTCTCTGACACCCTCAAAGAATCAAAGAAAACTTGTCGCGCCCTCGAGAAGGCCTGGCGCAAGGACCACACAGCTGACAACATGACCGCCCTCAAGAACGCTACCCGCGAACACCACCACCTGATCCGCGCTGCTAAAAGGAACTTTTTCACCGACAGACTGGACAAAAACAGCCACAACAGCAGAGAACTCTTCAGCATCATCAAGGAGTTCTCCAACCCCAATGCCAACGCCAACGCCGTCACGCCCTCACAGGATTTGTGCGAATCCCTCGCCACCTTCTTCCATCGCAAGATCAGCGACCTCCACGACAGCTTCAGACACCAGACCCAACCAAACACCACCAAACCCGCACCCCCGACCATCACCCTCAACAACTGGACCCACATCAACACTGAAGAAACCAAATCCACCATGAACTCTATCCACTCCGGCGCCCCTCCGGACCCCTGTCCTCACTTCATCTTTAACAAAGCCGCCGACATCATCGCCCCGCACCTCCAGGCCGTCATCAACTCTTCTTTTTCTTCTGCTACCTTCCCCGAATGCTGAAAACACGCTGAAGTCAACGCCCTACTAAAGAAACCTACGGCTGACCCGAGCGACCTGAAAAACTTACGCCCCATCTCTCTCCTGCCTTTCCCAGCCAATGTAATAGAGAAGACCGTCAACAAACAGCTGACCACCTTCCTGGAAAACAACAACCTGCTCGACCCTTCACAAACCGGATTCCGAACCAACAACAGCTCGGAAACCGCCCTCATCTCAGTGACAGACGACGTCAGAACCCTGATGGACAACGGTGAAACAGTCGCCCTCATTCACCTCGACCTCTCGGCTGCCTTCGACACCGTCTGTCACCGCACCCTAATCACCTGCATCCGCTCCACCGGGATCCAAGGCCAGGCCCTGGACTTGATCGCCTCCTTCCTCTCAAACCGTTCCCAAAGAGTTTACCTCCCTCCGTTTCGCTCAGTACCCACCGAGATCATCTGCGGCGTACCTCAAGGCTCATCACTCAGCCCGACACTCTTCAATGTCTACATGAGCCCCCTCGCCAACATCGTACGCAAGCACGACATCATCATCACCTCCTACGCCGACGACACCCAACTTATACTCTCCCTCACCAAGGACCCCGCCAGCGCCAATACCAACCTACAAGAGGGTATGAAGGATGTCGCAGATTGGATGAGGCTCAGCCGCCTAAAGCTGAACTCTGAAAAAACGGAAGTCCTCATCCTCGGCAACACCCCGTCTGCCTGGGACGACTCCTGGTGGCCCACGGCCCTCGGCACCGCACCGTCCCCCACAGACCACGCCCACAACCTCGGCTTCATCTTGGACCCTCTTCTCACCATGACCAAGCAAGTCAACGCCGTGTCCTCCGCCTGCTTCCTCACCCTTCGCATGCTCCGCAAGATCTTCCGCTGGATCCCCGCTGACACTAGAAAAACCGTGACCCACGCCCTCGTCACGAACCGCCTGGACTACGGCAACACCCTCTACGCTGGGACCACAGCCCAACTCCAAAATTGCCTGCAACGCATTCAAAACGCCTCGGCCCGCCTCATCCTCGACGTACCCTGCAACAGCCACATCTCCGCACACCTGAGAAACCTGCATTGGCTCCCAGTCAGCAAAAGGATCACCTTTCGACTTCTCACCCACGCACACAAAGCCCTCCACAACAAGGGACCGGAATACCTCAACCGACGCCTCAGCTTCTACGTCACCACCCGCCTCCTCCATTCCTCTGGCCTCGCACTCGCTTCCGTCCCTCAAATCCGCCGCTCCACGGCGGGTGGGAGATCTTTCTCCTTCCTGGCGGCCAAGACCTGGAACTCCCTCCCCACCAGCCTCAGGACCACCAGGACCACCCCGCTTTCCGGAGACTCCTAAAAACCTGGCTTTTTGAGCAGCAGTAACCCCCTCTTTCCCCTAGCGCCTTGAGACCCGCACGGGTGAGTAGCGCCCTTTATAAATGTTAATGATTTGATTTGATTTGATTTGACCAGGAAACCATCTCCCAACTCTTGGGAGCATACCAATATTCCCAAGCCATGATGGGCCAGCTAATCACCATGATGGGGGAAATCCACCAGCTGCAGAGGTACCACCACCATAAAGTCATGCAGCAGTGGCAGGCACAAATTGCCTGCCTGGTTTCCATTACCGTGGTGCTGAGGGAAATCAACAATACCCTGAGTAGGACTGCAGCACAACATCAGGCCTCTTGGAATTGAGGCTCTGCCAGGGGAAGGACATACCTCAGACAGCACACCCTCTGTAGCAGAAGAAACACCCCCCACCCACAAAAGTGGACATCCCCCCAGACATCCAGGAGGAGGAAATGCCAAGAGCAAAATGACCGCCAGGAAGTGAACCTCTCCTGACATGTTCTCTTTGTATGCCACAGATACACCCTGTTGACTGTTCTTAAAGCAAACTCCATTAGTCCGTGGTACAAGGATACTGGACTTGGGTATCCAAATAGTGTAGAAGTTATCCTCATGATTCCAGCCATCATGACTGAACCCTTCTCTGTTTATATTGTGTTTTTGTAAGTTACTAGTCACACTTATTTTTTAAGTGTTCACAATAACTCATATTTTAACACAGGTCATGTATATGTGTAATTTATCAACCATGTACAACTGTGATGCAAACCAACTCTGCTATCAATATGTCCCTCTATATTATACAACCTATGTAATGAACATCACAAGTGGACTCAATCAGCATAAGACTCATTACATTAGGATTCCAAAATGGACAGATTAAAAAACTGTTGTATGCTACATCTATATGCATTTATTGGTAGACATGTAAACAGCACATGGGCATAACTGATAGTAACATCAGGATGTTTACTAAGGTGACAGACACTTCTAATCCACAGAATACAGAACGTAGGGACATATCATTCTCCCTACAAGCCAGAAGGCATACAGATTGGTCCATTAAATCACCTGGTAAAGCCTTATCACATAACCATACATTAGCTTACTAATATACATACCCCATGGTACAGACAGATAACAGTACTGATGTCCCCAGTCCAGGGGTCTTTGACTTACATTGTTCACATACTTGTAGGTTTGCCACTCACCTATGTCAGTCCACAGAGATATGCACATTGGTCAGCAAAGTAGAAACACGCTCGCAGCTAAGTCCAGGGTAGGTTTCATACATCAAAAACCATTGTGATGGAAGAGGCTATGGTTCAACATTTTTACATGTGCCAGACACATATGGACACACCAATTGCACCATTGGACCACCTCCAGTACCCTAGAGGTTATCTTGATGGGTACACACAATTCCACCCCAGTGTCCTGACAGTCTAGCCATGTTACTTACACTCCAAATACTCATTGCAATCATTACTTGGTTTCAGCCATGTCCACTTCTCATGTGTGCCTCATGTGTGCCTGCAGCTCCCATCAGCTCCCATCTGCTTTTAACACTGTCTGTAGCTTTGATAAGCCAAACTGGAACTGATCAAATCTGTGATTGACATAGATGACTGAAAGGACATAGCAGAAAACATTCCTCAATTCAGAAAAGTCATCTTCACAAGAATGACTTTGAATGTGCATTAACAATACATGACAGTGTAGACCAGTCTGTTCTTTCCACAATACCACATTAGAAAAGGGCATGCACAACTCACTCATAGGTATTTTAGCTACCTAATACCTCATAGCCGATGGTAAAAAGGAGGTGACAATTATTTAAATCACTGCATCAGGAATACATCAAATACCTTGAGCCAGTTGAAGTACTGATTGGTGAGATCTGTCCTGGAGTCTCCTGCTTCATCCTCATCTGGCTCATCATCACCTGAGAATATGCATTTCCACCCAGGTAGTGCTGCCTCCCCCGTCATCTGGTAGGAATGCTATCTGATATCTCAGGGCAAGATTGTGGAGCATGCAATAATCATTTGACATACCTTGTTGGGTGAGTTGTGGAGGGCTTCTCCTGATCTATCCAGGCCGCTCCACACCATACCTTGTCTTTCCGTGGGCCTCATTGTAGTAGACTTCCCCTGGCGTGGTTGGATACCTCACTGGTGTCAACAACTAAGGACGGTTAGGATAGCCAGAGCCTCCTGTAAGCAAATTGGTAGGAATACACAAACATATATCAAGGACATGCACAATTGTGATAGTGGGAGATACGTTTTGAAAACACACAGGTCAAAATGGACTTACCAACCAGCCAGCCCTCTCTCTGTTGATTTGTTGATTTGTGTCATCAGCAGTCGGAAATTGCTGTTCTGTGTGATAAAGGAATCATGGACTGATCCTGGAAACTTTGCACTGACTTGTGAAATGTACTTGTCTACCAAACACACAACCGGAACATTGATGGAGTGATGGTTTTTCCTGTTCCTATATACCTCATCATTGGCAGTGTTGGAAACCAAGGCTACATGAGTGCCATCTACGGCTCCAACCACATGTGGAATGTGTCCCATTGCATAAAACTCTGCCTTCACGGAGGCCAAATCTGCACGTTGGGAAAAAATGATGTAGCTGTCCAGGTGTTTCAACAATGCTGACAGAACGTCCTTCAAAACCATTCTGAACACGAGCTGAGACATCCCTGCAGTTAGGGCAACTGTATTCTGAAAGGACCCAGTGGCCAAGAACTGACATCACTTGAACACTGGAAGGTATGCTATAGGGACTGTGAATGGCAGGTATCAGATCAGACTCCAACTGATCACAAAGATTCCTATTTTATGCCTATTCAGATGATACATTTGAATAGTATGTCTCTCTTGCATGGTTTGCAGGTCTACTATGGTGTGGTACACTGGAGGTTGTCTTTTTCTCCTCATGCCAGAGTAACTATGTGGAAACATATGAAATGTGTTTGTAACATGAACAATGCTCACATAAAGAACATATACATATACAACTCACACATATCTGCAATCGGGGTTTGTTACAACATCTGACATTTACAGAACCACAACTTGATATGCATCCTATGACACCCCCCTTGGTGCACATTCTCCCAATTATCTATTTCAATATACATGCATATCAATCTGTGACTGTCAGTGTCTGTTATTCCACCAACTTAATCTGTGAAACACATTTTTTGCACATTATCTAAATTACCAGCGCACAGTACTACACTTAGCAATATACCACTAACCTCCACTTAGGTCTGGTTAGGTCTAAATAAATTAACCCCAGCTCAACCCTTGGTAGCTTGGCAACGAGCAACAAGGCTTAACGTAGGAGACAAAGGGCCTCATTATGACTTCGATGGTCCTTATCCAAGACCACCGAAGCCGCTACAGTGGCAGTCTGTTGGCTGCCATATTAGGCATCCTTGCTGGACTTCCACCCATTTCTGGGTGGAAGTCTGACTCCGAAGTGGAGATTGCATCGCCAGCACCGCCACAGCAGCAGGACTTCACCTGCTGTATTACAAGCCGTAATCCTGCTGGAGTCCTGCTGCATGCCAGGAAGTTTTGTGGAGGCTTGGCGTCTGCCAAGCCCCATAACTTGTGATGTGCCGGTCCTTACCACTGGGTCCGCAGTGGAAGGACCGCCTAGGCAAGGCTGGCGGTCTCATGACCACCATACTCGTAATGAGGCCCAAAGTGTGTAAAGCATTCAAGTTTAAGAATCATAAAACAATTTATAAAAATAGGAAATATTATTATCTTTAATTTGACACCAAAATGAATAAAATAAGGGGAACTCGAGATATAAATGTTTAAAGAATTAGGCCCTCATAATGACAATGGTGGTAAATCCCGCTTACCGCCACACTGACAGCTGCCAACATACTACTGTGGTGGAGGATATCCGTTCGGCATATTATGACACACACATACCAATACGACAGAATACTGCGACATACACAAATCCACCAGATCAAAGGTCAGCACTTAAGTGGCGATACCCAACACGCCAACAAAACAACACCCACCATACTATGACCCATGAATCACCACGGCAGACATTCAACAGTGGTAAATCATCAGAGGTACATACTGCCACACTCAGAATGGGCACCCGCATACAAAACAACACTACATTGGCCAGTATCAAAAACACACACCTTACCCACATACACACTCCACACCCACCCACTCACACCACTATAAAACACATGCCCACAATACCCACAACCCCTTATGAACACCAATTGCTACCAGGAGACTGAGAAGAAGAGCACAGAGACAACTAGATACACACACCACTCACACCCATACATCCCTCACGCACTCCACATCACACACCCCACTACATTACTCACCGCACACTTACCAACACACACCACATAACACCCATGGCACCACAAACGCACCCCCGTTTCACTGAGGAGGAGTTAAGAGTCATGGTAGGGGAAATTATCAGGGTAGAGCCACAGCTGTTTGGAGCACAGGTACATCAGATATCCATTGCAAGGAAGATGGAGCTATGGTGGAGAATCATGGACAGGGTGAACGCCGTGGGACAGCACCTAAGAACAAGGGACAACATCAGAGGTGGAATGACCTACGGGGGAAGGTACATTCCATTACAGCAAGGCACCAGCTCGCCATACAGAGGACCTGGCGGTGGACCCCCACCTCCTCCCCCACAGCTCACAACATGGGAGGAACAAATACTGGCAATACTGCATCCTGAGGGACTCGCTGGAGTAGCCGGAGGACTGGACACTGGTAAGTCAACATTTACTACCTATCAGCCCCCCATTCCTGCATGCATCTCACACCCCCACCCTCACTTCCATCACTCCACTCCATCCCACACACTGCACCTACACATTTGACTAATCCCAATGCCAAGCCCTGCATGCCATACAAATGCATGGATACCCCTCCCATCACCTGCATAGACACCCATCAAAAAAGCATGCACAGCATAGGGAAACTAACATACCCAAAATACATCACCATACACAAACTAAAGTTGGCAGGGCAACACCAACGATAGAGGGGAAGCCAGGGATGTACAAATGTCATACACATGAAGCACAATACATCATATACATTCCTACAGGTACCCCAGCCAATGTCAGTGGAGAAGAGGTGCCAGAACTATCCAGTTCCCCAAACAGAAGATGCCCCCAGTGATGACAGTAACTCTGGACTGGAGGACCTACCTGGCCCATCAGGGACCACTGGACAGCCGGTCACCCAAGCACTATCACACTTCACCACAGAGCCTCCACCATCATGATCCAACACCACAGCACCCACCCAGTGTACCCACACCTCTGTTCTGAGGACATGTCAATCAGCAGTGTGCCCACCTGTATAGGGTCCCCAGGCCACAACGCGTCCCCAAGACAATCAGGGACCTGGGGTCAGTGGCAGTGGGCACACCGTTCAAGGGACAGAGGCACAGGGCAACAGAAACACTGGGAGGACTGCTGTGCACCAGAGAGAGGACAGGACCTGGGAACCGACTATCCAGGAGGCACTCTCCGAGATTCTGGGAGCCTACCAGCATTCCCAGGATATGATGGGCCAGATCCTTGACAACATGCAGGAGAACAGGTGGCTGCAGGAAGGACAATATTAGGGGATCAGGGAGCACTTGCAGGCCATCAACACACCCCTGGTCTCCATAGAAGGGGTGCTGGCAGACATGGCCGACATCATGAGGGAGGCAACAGCACACCAGCCGGCCCCTTCCACTAGCCAGTCAACTGAACAGCCCTCCACTTCTGCTGCTGCTAGTGGCCAGGAGGCACCGCCACAGGACCCACAGGCACCAGCATCCCTCCCCTCTGCAGAAGGTGAACCACCCTGCAAATGTTCCCTGTGACCCAGACAGAAGCCAGAGACAATTGCCAAGACCACCGCCAGGAAATGAGACTCTCCTGATTGTCACCCTTGTGTCCCACACTGTCACCTTTTCCACCTTAAACTGCCTTTTCTCCCCTTCTTATGGCCACTTGGACACTGCACCTGTTCTACAAACAGACTGGAACAATACCCTGGACTTTCCTCCATCATCACCCCATTCCATTGCATTTTCCTCTCAATTTCTTAGCACTACTATAAACACCCTTGGACAAAACTCAACTACTAGTATTTCATGTATTGAAACTGTGTATTTATGGAAACAGCTACATCCACTGCAAATGAACTGTACATTGTGAGAGCATAGAAATAATGACCTGTAGCTGGCTGTAATCAGCACATCAGTTTATAGTTTTTATATCACTAACATCTGTAAAATGACAAACCATAAGTGACAGTAAGTAGAGGTAAGAGGAACTTAATGCCATCATGCCACAGCCACAGCCAGACAGAATACACCAATAATCATAGAAATGTTAAGTTGCACTATCTCACCTGTGTTTCTTTGGAAGTACTGACTTATAACTGCTGTTCTGTTGTCCTCATCCTCAGCCTCTTCATCCTCACTGTCATTAGGGTCTAATGCAGCCACAGGGGCATCTCCAGTCTCCTGCTTCTGCAGAAAAGGTATATGACGTCTGAGGGACAGATTTTGCAACCTGCAGCATGCCATGACTATCTGGCAGACCTTCTGGGGTGAGTAGCACAGGGATCCACCTGTCAGGTTGAGGCACCTGAACCTGGCCTTCAGTAGGCTGAAGGTTCTTTTGATGGTCCTCCTGGTTCACCCATGTGCCTCATTATAATGTTCTTCAACCCTTGTCCTGGCATCCCTCACAGGGGTCAGCAGCCACGATAGCCAGAGTCACCTGCAGGTATTGAGGGACAACATTTAGCCACACACAATCCTATGAGGTTAACATCAGAGGCATACACTAACATACACTGGGTTGGGACCAAGGCTTACCTATGAGGCACACCCTGTGCCTCTGTAGTTGGGCCATCACATTTGGGATGCTGCTATTCCTGAGAACAAAGGCATCATGCACCGACCCAGGGTACTTAGCATTGACGTTGGAGATGTACTGGTCCACCAGGCACACCATCTGCACATTCATGGAGTGGAAACTCTTACGATTGCTGAACACCTGTTCATTCTGGTGGGGGACACACATGCAATATGCATCCCATCAATCACCCCTCTAACATTGGGGATATGTCCCATTGCATGCAATCCGGCCTTCACAGTGGCCAAATCTTCCACCTGGGGCAAGGCTCTGTAGCTGTACATGTGTTTTACCAGGGCAGACAAAACACTTGCCTGCACAAATGAAAATATTGGCTGTGACATTCCTGCTGCCAAGCCCACTGTCACTTGCAAAGAACCTGTCACCAGGAAATGGAGCACTGATAGCACTTGCACAAGAAGGGGGATCCTAGTTGGTTGACAGATAGATGAGATCAGGTCATGCTCCAACTGGGCACACAGCTCTGTGATTGTGGCCCTGTCCAGTCTATAGGTGAGGAAAATGTGCCTGTCCCTCACTGTAGCTAAGTCCTCCAGGGGTCTGTACACGGGGATATGTCTCCACCTCCTATTCATTCGCAGCAGTAGGTATCTAAGGGACACAAGAGTGAGTAGGCTGTCACAATTTCAACAACTAAACCACAACAGCAGTCCACATGGTGCACTTATGTATTGGTACAGTGTAAATTTTGAAGTATGTGCTATTTAACCTGTGACGCAGCAACTGTCGATAGGCCTGTTCACCCCCCCCATGATATGGCAACCACCTGTCCTGTATGGACGGCCAGGTGGAAGTGACGTAATTCTGCCGACGTTGGGCGTCGTGGGGATAGGCGTTGTGCACCACCGTACAATTCCCTATTGAATAATATTGGGCCCTATGGAATACAGTGGCCAATGGGGATGTACGCCATTGGTGATGATGTACACTGCCGCGGACGTGACCACCATTTTCTATCTCAATCCTCACTTGTTTCCTGACCTTCAACAGGAGAAGAACTACATTGCGTCTGCTGCTGTGACCTGTGTCTGGAACCTACTGTGGCCCGTGTAACCAGGGAAAGGGCCCCAGCCTTCACTACGGAGGAGTTGGAGCGACTGGTGGATGGGGTCCTACCCCATTACGGACATCTGTATGGGCCTCCAGACCAACAGGTGAGTACACTTTGGACACGATGCATGTGGCATGGATGCATGGAGATGTGTGTGAAGGCATCGTGTAAGGATGGGGAGTGGTGGGACTGTCTGTTGGCGGTTTATGTGACAGGCTGGACTGTTAGTTTAATGTAGTTCTCCTGTCTGTATTACCTTTGCAGGTCAGCGCCCATCAAAAGAATCGATTATGGCGTGCCATCGCCAAGGACGTGCACACCCTGGGGGTCTATGGCAGGCAACGAACCAACTATTGGAAACAGTGGGAGGACCTGAGAAGCTGGACATGGAAGACCGCGGAGGCCCAGCTGGGGATGGTCTCCCAACGAGGAAGAGGTGCCCGTCAGAACCTGACCCCCCCTTATGGCCCACATACAGGTGGTGGTCTACCCTGAGCTGGATGGGCACTTGACGGAATCACAGCAGCCACAAGGGGTTGAGTACAGTTGGTATCTGTACATATTTTGGCTGGTGGGGTGGTATTCGGGTGGTGGTTGTGTGTTAGTGGGTGCCCCTAAGGCCAGACATTGAAGCGCGGGTCATTTTTTTTTTTTGGGTTGTTTTACTAGATATCTATGAATTCCTGCTCTCATCTTATCACACTTATCTACTCATCACTCTTATGTCATGTCTCTATAAAACTATCCTCCATTCTCACTCTGACTCATCCCAAATCCCTTCTACCACTTTCATCTCCTAAATATCTCTGCCTAAGCTCTTCCCTCCACATCTAACTCACCAAACCTCACTCTACCTCTGTGACCTCCCACACAACCCTACTAAACTCTCCTGCATTCATCTCACCCTGCTACTATGCTCTCCCTAACCCTTCCCCATACTATTCCCCCTCCACCCCCCTTTACTCATCCCAAGCCTTTGGGTTGAGTAAATGAAGGATATACTCCCAATTAACCCCTCTGGATTTATTTCCTCCTCCACCCCTCCATTACTCCACTCTAACTAACAAACTCTCATAACCGCGGCTCAAATTAACTCATAATAATACTAAAACTGTACTCATTATTTAACAATACTAATCCATCACTAATTCTTGTTGGGTTCCGGAGTAGCGTGCTACTCATCGAAAAGCGCTTCGACGCCTCGTCAGGGGTAGTAAGCGCTATATAACTACGATTACAATACAATACAGTCTCCAGGGTATTGGTTGCATGGCAAATACAGGTAACCTAGTTTATTAGTAATCACTTTCAGGTAGGGCATTGTGGGTCCCAGGTGTGCTGCAGTTGGCGGCGTATGCTCCTCATCTTGCCTTGGTCACTAGCAATAACACTGGTAGTGCAAAGCATATTGCTTAGCCCTGTTCCCTGTGTGTAAGGGTGTTGTACATGCCAATAATGGAGTTGGTGCAGTCATTGACCAAGTGTATCCTTTGTCTCCCCACCTTTCTTGTTTTGTCATCCTGTCCTTGTGTGCATTAGCATCATCTGGTGGAGGAGCAGGGGCAGTGGCGACAGAGGGAGCTGCATCCCACAGGACCCTGGAGGCAGAGTCCACAAACGCTGAGGAAACCAGTGGGACAGACGGCGAGGGGAGCACCATGGCGGAGACAAGAGGAGACGAAACAGACTCAGATACCTCCTCCGATGGGAGCTCCCTGGTGGTGGCGGACACCTCTGTCACCACCTCAACTGCAGGTACATCTGCCACCCCCATACCATCACTGCCCTCCCAGTGGCCCCTCAGCGAGTTGCCCATGCCCGCTCACCCAGGAAGGTGGGCATCTCCTACACCCTCGGCACCTCAGGCCCTGCCCCAGTGAGCCCTGTTGCCCTTATTAAGGAGGCTATTGACCTCCTGAGATCCATCTCTGTAGGGAAAACAACCATTGTGAATGCCATCCAGGGGCTGGCATCCCAGATGCAGCAATGCAATGCATTCCTGGAGGGCATTCACAGTGGATTGGCGGCCCAACAGATATTGATTCAGGCTCTGGCCTCCTCTCTGATGGCAGCCACTGTCCCTGTTTCCCCCTCCAACTGCCACTTCCCAGTCCCATTCCCCTCAACCCCAACCCATCTCAGGCACACATACAGACGAGCATGCACACAAGGCAACACACAGGAATGGCACAGGCAAGCAAAAGCACCACAATTCATCCCACAGGCACTCATGCAAACACCATACCGTTGCAGACACAACAACATGCACGGCCTCCACTGTCTCCCCCTTGTCCTCCACCTCCCTCCCAGTCACGTCCACACTCACACCTGCATGCACTACATCAGCATCCACTACCAGCATCACCACACCAAGCAGAACGCACACCTCACTGGCAGACACCTCCAAAACAGCCATGCACACGTCCCCTCTGTCTTCTCCCACCGTGTCTGTCCCCCCTCCTAAAGGACACAAACGCAAGCATTCACACACCCAACAGCCACCCACCTGACATCAGCATACTGCTCATGCACTTGCACCCAAGTCCAGCAGACATACACCTCCAACAACCACTCCCTCATCCTCGACTCCCATTACTCCTCCCTCCTCACGCCCCATCGTCCCTAAAAAGCTTTTCCTTTCCCTATTTGACCTCTTTCCTACCCCTTCACCCTAAGTCAGTTTCTTCAGGATCTGAGGCAGGGGACTCCGGTTAGCTATTTTTCACCTGTGGCAAGCAGGGAGTCCCTTCTGGAACTAGTTGAAGCCAGGCAAAGTCCTTGTTCTAGTGAAGCCTGAGTGTGCAGCTGGTGAATTCCTTCAGAGTACAGTGTCCAGATGCAGGTCAGAGGTCCAGCAGGGCAGTCCTTCTTCTTCTGATGTTCTTCCTTGTAGGGATCTGAGGTGTGGGTGGAGCTCTGCCATATTTATCCTTGCTCCTGGGTGGAGAGGAAAAGTGTCTGGTTGTCCAATCACAGGCAGGCTCCTTTCCCCTTTAATGACCACTTACTGGGAAGTGTGGCAAAAATTAATCCAAAGGAGCAACTTTATGAGGATGGCCTGGCTTATAGTGGGTACCTTGTGGTACTTACACCTTGTGCCAGGTACAGTTATCCCTTATTAGTAGATTAGAGGTGTTCACCCTGACAGATATTCACAAACAGGCCAAAAGTGGGGGTAACAAGGCTTGAAAGAGGCTAGCTTCCTACACAACCCCCCAAACAAAGGACAATAAGGCTAACCTTGGCCAGTTGAGTCTCTATTGTCTAAGTGGTGATAATTGGAGAGTAGCTCTGCAATAGATTGGTTACTCCCTTTATCATCCGCTATATGGTTAAATCCATGTGGGGATGTAAACCACCCTGTATTACGTTTTTTAGCTAGCCAGCAATGTGAAGTTATATTCCTATTAGTATGTTTTAGTTTAGAGCAGTTGAATTGTCCGCTGGACCTAAATCAAAGGATGAGATTGCCAGACAGGGATGATGTCACAGTAAAGCCATAGCTGGGCAAAAACGTTGTCCATATGGCTGTAAGAGAGAACAGGTTTGCTGTTTCTCTTGAGTTGGAGCAGGGCAGGGATGCTGTCCTATAAGCTCCACACTAGGGCAGGGCTGCTGTCCTAAGTGTTGTGAGGCAGTGCAGGGTTGCTGCACTAAAGTTTCTCTGGGAGGGTTGGAGGGATGCTCCAAGTCAACTAAATGGTGTACTTTTTCTCACCAATATTAGTTATCCCACAGAGAGCTACTTCTACCACAGGGAGTACAGCTGTGTTAGCTGATGATTCCCATGTTACAGGTGCCACCCCAGGAGAGGTTTCTCATACCACAGGAATGGTATCCTGAACGGCAGGGTGGGTAGGGGATACTTTGATGCCCTTTTTAACTGAGATTTCAGGCTTTTTCCTTCCTTTGCTTTTTCATTTCAGCTGAAATGAGAGGAAGCAAATCCTCAGGGATACCCAGCATGGGTATTAATCTCTACTTCAGCCCAACCTGAGGCCTCTAGGTGATTACTTAAGGGACAGTCTACAGCTAAGCTAGGTGATACTACCACCTGCTTAGGGTCAGTAGCTCCACCCCAACTAAACTGAATTATAGCTTTGGGAAGGAACTTAGTGGAGTTATGAACATTCATAATCTTGTATTGCTGTCCAATGATGTGTTGTGTAGGAGACACTAGGTTTTCAGTCACCAAAGTGACACTTGCACCTGTGTCCCTGTAGACCTGAGCCTCAACACCATTTATGGAAATTGTCTGCCTGTACTTATCCATTGTAAGGGGACAAGCAGCCAGTGTGGCAAAGTCAATGCCACCAGGTGTGACAGAAACTGTCTTGGGACGGACTACCGCAGTTTCTATGATGGACCCATGAGTGAACCCAACTACACCCTTATTTTGACTGTTGCCAGCAGTCCAACCACTATTACCACTACTGTTAGGGGCACTAGAATTTGATGTATTAGTGGTGGTAGGCTGAAGGGGTTTACCTGGGCAGGACTTATCCCCTGGCCTATGGCCTTTATTCTTAGACACATTGCACCAAGGCTTTTTAATGTATGTGGGTTGTGAAAAAGAGGAAGAAGTTGATTTATCCCCACCCCATGAAGAGTGTTTAGGATTTAAAGAAGGATCTTTAGTTTTACCCTTATCTCCATGCTTACCCTGAGATGTCTCACCATCTTTCTTCTTGCCATCCTTGTCATCTCCTGTATGGACATTTCTGTTCACTCTTGTTCTGACCCATTTGTCTGCCTTCTTTCCCAATCTGAGTCTACCAAGTACTGGTGCAATAAATCAGGCAGACAATTGTTCAAAATATGCTCTGTCAGGATTAGATTATACAGTATTCATAGTCAGTCACCTTACTGCCATGTGACCAACCCTCCAAGACCTTCACTGAACAGTCTACAAAGTCTGTCCAGTCTTGAGAGGACTCTTTTCTGGTGTCTCTGAACTTAGTCCTGTATTGTTCAGTGGTTAAGTCAAATCCATCCAAGAGTGCATCCTTCAAAACTTTGTAGTTATTAGCATCACTTTCTCTGACAGTAAGGAGCCTATCCCTACCCTCACCAGTAAAAGATAGCCACAAGATGACAGCCCACTGCCTTTGAGGGACCAACTGTACCAAACAGGCCCTCTCAAGTGCAGCAAACCACTTGTTAATGTCATCCCCCTCCTTGTAAGGGGGGCTATCTTATGCAGGTTTCTGGAATCTTGCTCTCTAACAGGATTACTATCAAACTACTGCTGCTGCCACCATGGGGAACTAACCCCAACCTCTACCTTTCCCTTTTTTACATCCAAAGATTCCCTGTCTAAGGCCAGTGCTGCTGTTTAAGCTCCAGTCTGGCCTCTTCCAACCTCAGCTTTCTGAGTTCCCTTTCCATTAAGTTATCCTCAGGGTGGGAGGCTTGGGAATTGTGAGTCACAGAAGAAATGTGGGAATTGGCAGAGAGAGAGACCTGTCTCTAACTGGCTGGACTCTAGTAACCTGGCCTTTAGGAGTGAAAGGTGCCCTACTAATGTGCGACCCCCTCCCACTACCAGTGTCAGTAGGTGGCCTACTAGCTGACAAGTCCTTGGAAGAACCCTCCCAAGCAACCTCAGGGGACTCCTCTGAGTCTGACTGGGTACCCCCCTCCTCTACCTCCTGATCCTGGTATGGACCAGACTGGTTCTGGTCACTTTCTAGGAGAAGGCTGAAGAGAAGATCTTTGGTAGGATTCTTTCCAATTGCTAAACCTCTTTAAATGCAGAGACCCCTCAAACTTTTAAAGTTTAGATTCCCATAGGTTGCCTGGACAACTGTGGGAGTAAGCTCTACTGCAGATATGACAGAAAAAGTTTAGGACAGAGAGAGAAAAACGGTTTTGGAACTTTTGAAAGAACAGAGAAAAACGTTTTCAAACTTTTGAAAACTTGTAAAAGTTTTCAGAAACTTTTCAGAAACTTTTTAGAAAGTTTTATAGAAGGAAAGTTGAACTGTTTAGGTCAATGTGTATATTCTGAAGTATTTGGTATATGTTTTTCTTATGAAAAGCACCAATGACAAAGTGTTAAAGCAGTAACAAGTGCTTATCCCACTGCTGCACCACAATGCAGGAGGCTGGCCTGGCTTATAGTGGGTACCTTGTGGTACTTACACCTTGTGCCAGGTCCAGTTATCCCTCATTAGTAGATTAGAGGTGTTCTAGCAGCTTAGGCTCATAGAGGTAGCTATAGCAGAGCAGCTTAGGCTGAACTAGGAGACATGCAAAGCTCCTACTATACCACTTATATCACTTAGCACTACATCACAAGAAAACACAATGCTCAGAGTAACTAAAAATAAAGGTACTTTATGTTAGTGACAATATGCCAAAAGTATCTCAGAGGATATATTCCCTTAGGAGGTAAGTAATATACACAAAATATACACACACACCAAAATCAGGTAAGTAAATAGTTAGCAAAGTAGTGCAAATACTGTAGAACACAATAGAATGCAATAGGAGAAAATAGGCCTAGGGCCAACATAAACCATATACTCCAAAAGTGGAATGCGAACCACGAATGGACCCCAGGCCTAGTGTAGTGTGTAGAGGGTCACTGGGAGTGTAATAAAACACTAAGGGCCATATTTATACTTTTTGACGCAAAGCTGCGGCAGCGCAGTTTTGCGTCAAAACTTTTGCTGCCGGCTAACGCCATTTCGATGCGCCGTGCAGGCGTCAAATTTATACTTTGACGCACGGCGGCGCAACCAACAGGTGGGAGTCATTTTTTTTTCCGCACATCGCGGCGTCAAGTCGTAAAGGAAAACGACGTTAACGCGACGTAAATGACTGTGGGTCGATTTACGACAGCGCAACCCGGAAAGCAGCGTTTTATTTGACGCAATAGCGTCAAAAATACCCGCGAACACTGCCCTTTCAGCAGAGGAGAGCCAAAATGGATCCCAGATGCCACTACAGACCCCAGGAAGATGACAGCAGACCAGGAACCAGCCAGGATGATCCATACAGGAACCAGGACATATATAGAAAAAAAAGAAAGTGTCGCTTCAGTGCAGAGGAGCAGGAAATCCTGGTTAAAGAGGTGACGGAACACCAGCACCAACTGTTCATCACCTCTAAGTTGCCAATCAGCAAGAGAGAGGCCATATGGCAACAAATTGTTGACAAGATCAACAGTGTGGCTGAAGTACGCAGAACAGTCACCGAGTGTAAGAAACGCTGGCATGACTGCAAACGTAGGACAAAGGAAAAAATGGCCAGGAACAGGAAGGCAGCACTGCAGACTGGAGGGGGGAGTCCAGCACACCAGGAGGCCCTGGACCACATGGAGGAGATGGTCGCAGCCGTCATCCCTGAGGAGATCGTCACAGGGATTCAAGGACAGGACAACGCAGACTACCACGAGACAACGCACATGCAGGGTAAGTCGCATGGGGAATTATAATGCAATAATGTGGACTGTAAGCAGGGGGGAAATACCACTACACATTGCATGTAAGTCAGCATATACATGGAGTGGCATGTGTAAAGGGGCACGGCAGGGGGGCATGCCCTGCACAGGCAGAAGCTGGGGCACGACATTACACAACACCAACAACAGTCCCATGGGGGCATCCTGTCATGACAACAATGGAGCTAAGGGAAAGCCTCGACAGGTGGGAAGGCCACTACGTCAAACTTACATCCTGGCACTCGTCAGCCAAAATATCTCCTACATCAACTAGGTCCCTATCAGTAATCCAGTAGCCAAAACAACAACTGCAATGTAACTGCAACAACAGTTGACACTACCACCTCTGATCTCTGTGCAGCACAAGTAGCCAATGGCAGTAACCTCCCCATGGAACATACATACCTAAATTAGGGGGTGAGGATGACATCTGCAACAATCTCCTGAAACAAGACAAAGGCCCCAGTACACTCATATGTCAATGCCCATAGTTGTCACATACATCAGCCAAATTAAACAGCAATAGGAGCCACACAGCAATAAGGACACACACATGCTGCATATGTCAGGGTCCTTCACGTGCCTGGCTAACAAGGCAACATCAAAAATGTCATACTGCTCAGACAACAGCATTGAGGAGGGGACACATGCAACTGGTCACTGAAATACACCTGCACAGTCAGAGGACCAAATAGGACATTGATACGATAAACAGGGCAATCCAATTAAACACACATTACCCAACATCAGCTGGACACATTAACAATGTCTACATCCATATCACATCATAACATTGCCATGCATAGGATATGCCACATGTCAATTACAATTAAGTCAATGTGAACAATCAGGGATTGGGGCAGGTCCTGAGAGGCAAGTGTGCTGCTAGGGCAATCACAACACCCACAGCCAGTGAAAGGTCTTACCATAGGAATAGATATACACGGAGGGTCAAGTAGGACAAAAATATGGCTATTCCCTATTTGGTACAAAGCCACACCTAGAGGCGATTAGGCAGACAAGTCTGATAACTCTGTATCAAACATGTGACACACAGGTGGGCCATAGGCCTATAACAATGCCCATATGAAGGACAGCAGATACCAATACCAAACAAGATCACAAAGTAAATTCATCAGAAGGCTTGCTTGTTACGGCAACATTGTCACAACACAGACACACTAATTGTACCCTGTTTCATTGCAGAGGAACATGGATCTCCTGCTGATATGCCTGTCCCTGATTTCCCTGATAACATGGATGACGAGCCCATAAACATTCCCCAGGAGACCATCCAAAAGGTCCTTGAAACCCTCCGGACCCCACCTTCAGTCACAAGGAGGAGCACAGAACAAGCAGCCATCACAGAAGAACCACCCACCACCCCAATTGCAAGACCTGCCAGCTCCTACACAGCTGAGGACTCTGATGACACTGGCACCAGCTTTGAAAGAACTGTATTTGGAGTACAGCGGGAGCTGGCCAAGGAGGTGAGGGTGGGGATGCAAAATATGGCAGCCAGCCTTGAGGGGGTGCGCTCATGCATGATGTAATCTGCAGATCAGGCAGCAGCTATGCAAGCCCTAACATCCATACTGCATGGACTACAAGAAACTATAAAGGAATTCACCACTGCAGTAAGGGAGTTGCCACAACACCTCGCACCTCAAACTTTCCACTGCATGCACAAATGCAATCATGACTCCCTCAGGGCCGACCTGGCTGCCTACTATCGTGATGTAGCTGCTATTCTCAAAAACCAGCAGGCCCTCCTTGCTGCAGTACTGCCCTTAAGACCTTCACAGGGAGCAGCCACCGGGATGTCTGACTCCACATCTTCTAACACTGAGGTGTGTGTTGCCCCTTCACAACCAACAACAACAAGGACAAAGCAGGCAACACACACATCAGAAGAATAAGACATTGAACAGATCACATTCACACGGAAGAGTACCCGAAAGCACTACCCCTGCACCATGGCCTACTTTGACCAAGGTCCTACGTTTTTTCAATTGCCAGTCTCACTACAACTATACTCAATGACTGTTCTGCTAACCACTGTATGACTTGTCAGCATTGCCAGTGAATGTCTCTCTCCTACTAATCGGCAAATCCTGTCCCTCTGCACTGTCTGTTACATCACCCCAGCATGTCAGGAGCATCATCCACACCCCTTCTGTAGGATCACCATGTAAGAATGCACCAGAACGGACTCAGCAAACATGGACAATGTACATTTTGCACTACAGCACCTATCAATAAATAGCACTTGCACACCTAATATGTCTCTGTGTTATTTGACACATCAACTGTGCAGTAGATAACTCTAAAGCGCCTGTGTGACAACCATGTAGCTTGTCAATACAACTGCCCTGACATTATGTAGTCTGATACATCTGTGCAGTGGCCAGGATTGCTTCATAGCCTGACCATCCTGAGGAGAATAACTGATGAAGGGACAAACCACACACAATCATGGTGTGTTGGACAGAATAATGCTCCATCCATAGCAATCCAAGTCAACTAATGGTGGCTGATAAATGTAAGCACCATGCAATACTAAAACATGAAATTATGCAGTATAATCTAAGCAAACACAACTAAACACAGCATCAATCACCCTTTCTGAGTATACTTCCATGAAGGGAAGTCATGCTGAATTTTTGCACACATGATCTATGTCAGCAATGAAGACAACAAGACAAGAGTGTTAACAAAACCTCATCTACAAAGATGTCCCTGAACATCACACTGCAGTCCGACCTAATAAATTACCCACAATACCAAGTCTGGAAGCACACTTTGTGATGTAGAATACATACTCATCAACACAAATCCTTGGTGATCCATGTAAACTACTAATGGCGGTTCTATCAAATGGTGGATACTTACCAAGTTAGCACAGGGGTAGCTGACATTTTAAACCTCTATTTTCTTCGGTGTGTAGCATAGGACCCAAATGTCATAGAAAACAATCACCTACACTGATGTCAAGGCCATGATCAAGTAGCAGTTAACACATAATGCAAAGGGTTAACTATATATTTATTCATATGTATTCACACCAGAGGCAACTAAGGGAAAAGTCATACCTACACTAATCTAACCTGACTACTCCTAACCTACAACTGTCCCTAACTAACCTAATCTAAACTTACTTTACACATATAACGAATCGATCTAAACATCAACCCCCCCACCCACCATTATGAGACAGGACACATGCAGGACAACACATACTAACCTACACACATACTATACTATCCTAAACAATCATAATTTTTTCTTTTTTTTTTTTTAAATCTAAACAGACAGGAATCCCAACATTGACCCCCACCCACACACTCAAAAACTGAAAATAGAAAGAATAAGGACCCCCACCCTCCTCCCTAACACTAACTAGGCTAACAACCTATACTAACCTAACACTAATCCCCAAAACCCACCTATCATGGTAAAAAGGAAAGAGGAGAGAGGGGAGGGATACATTTAAATGAATCAAATAAGTCCTAGAGGTTGGCCCTCCGTAGGGTCCGCCTGATGGACCTAACCCGCTTCTTAATGTACGCCACATCCTGGCTCAGCTTGTCCACCTTACGAATGAACTTGTCCATTTTCCTGTCTAAAGCCTGGAATGCCGCAGGGTCAATAGGAGGGGCTGCTGCTGTCTGTGTGCTGGCAGAGGTGCTCGGTGTGGGAGTTGTTGGTAGCCCACTGGACTGTCCTGCAGCTCTGAAATTGCTGGGTCCAGGTCGTGCTGCAGAGGCAGGGACAACTGTCCCCACATTTGTTGGGGCCACTTGGGGAGAACTGGTGGATGTGGTGGTGGTGGCTGTAGTGGGCAACGTTGGGCCACCCTGTGGTGAGGCCCACCATGCTCCGGAGGCCCGATCCGCCTGGTATTTTCGGGCCATCCATCGGAACTCCGACTGCACCTGCAGGGTGTGCCGGTATCTCATTGCCCGCCTTTCAAAATCATGCCTCTGTGCGGCACTCATGTTTGCAGCTGTGAAGAGAAAGGGCAACTATTTACCATAGGAAATGCATTGGGTGGAATAGCACAATGGGTCAATTGGACATTACTTTTACTGTAGTTGTAACAGATAATTTCACCACATAGATCATTGAAAGTCTCAGAGGAAGTACATGGGAAGCCTGCATACAAAAGGGCATCTCACACCTAGCATATCCATGTCTCTACATGATGGGTGACATCAGCCTAAACTTCTCATCCAAATAATTGGTAATGCAGCTGACATTATGGCTGCACCTCCTCCGCCTACTGCCTTCCCTACATATGTCAGTCTATGTGATAACAATCACAACCCTCAATATCTGCCATTTGTAATTGTTTTTGCTAGTATAGAACTCATGTGCCATAACAGAGTATGTACACTAGGTTCAAAACAAAGTTGCAAATGGTCACAAGTATGTATAACATACTGGTTGCTACAGTCCTAGGTACCCTATTCCCAAACACATGGCAGTCTTTGAGGGTGGAGTGGGAACAACAACCAACAATCCCATATTCAATGCACACCCAGGAGTGTCTAGAAAGGTCAACACGTGTTTGCCTCCACACACACAACACCAGTGAAGGCCTAGCAACAAATTGGAGTCAGCTAAACCTTGTCCTATCCAAGGTCCACACATGTCAAAATGTACTGACTTAGGCCAACATCACATACTACCAGTGAGGCATATTTTACCACACACACAGAGGAGCAAGAACACCCATGATCATGAGTAGAATGTACACCTAGGCCATTGCACTCTAGTCCCACACACTTCTAGTTCAACTTGTGGAAGTGCATGCCCCCGGAAGATCCAACCTACAGTGTACTCAGTCCATCGTTAACTAGGGAAGCAGCACATTTCAGACAAGCCTTTTGCAGAAGCTATCTGGGAGAATGTCAGTCTGAAATGCAGACTCAGTCCGAGACAAGTCCCAGAGCAACTCTTACATTAACCAGTGTATTCCACATGACTCACCCCATTCCCCATAGCGGGCCCTACTGGAATGGCCTACAGACCCAAAATCTGAGAAATGGATAAGCATAGGTCTACTCAAAGTGAAGTGATATTTGAAATCCCACTAATGGAACAATACTAATGAATGGGCAGCGCATCAAACCTTGAATTCTGTTGAACACACAGTAATCCATCATGCATCACCAGCAAACATTAAAAATAGCACACATGCAACACTCACTGTAGGTGTTGGGGTCCGCAAAATGAGCCACCTCTCCCACAGTGTACGGTGCAGGTCCACCTGTAAAGCATGGAAGGTAGAATATACTCAGAATCTGTGCACTGACAAACAATTGCAATTACAAAGACAATGTGAGAATATGACATGCGTAATGAAACACTTTCACACATGCTCATACTGCATGGAATAATTCTTGAGCAACATTTACATTGGATGAGTCTCCTGCTACAGTTACACACCCTACTACACACATGCAGTGGGCTGGACAGTCATGTGGTGTCAAAGATGCACCTCCATTAGTATGCCCCAACAATATGGGGGTGCATTCATCTCATCATGTGTATCCAAGAGAGACATCCAAAAGCTGGTTACTTGAGGACTGCATGACCTCTCAAACTCAAACAGCCTATGTGGTCATTTTCCCCACACACCAACCAGACACACATGTGACATATGTGTAGACAACATTGCTAACTTCAATTGACGTGAAGGCAGCACTCATTTATAGCATCATATTGGGTTTACAAATGTCAGTCTAGCTATGGCGTCTACATATGTAGGTATGATGTTTCAACATCCATTTTTCACTGGCTATTGTGACCTGTAGAGTTCAAATTGAGTCATTAACGTGTTGCTTGTCTGACACAAAGGCAGCACTACATTACATACTGCTACAGGCAACCGTTATGTGTAGAAAACATGAGCTACCTGACTGCTAGCATTTGTCTTCCTTCACATTGTGCACCAATTACCCAGTAGGTTTCCCTAGCATTACACACAGTCAGCTACTTATCTGGCAGATTGGGTAACAATCATCACATGTCGCCACACAGCTTTAAATTGTGCACATGTAATTGATGTGTACTCACCAACATGGCCACCAATCCTGATTCCCAGGTGGTCCAGCAGATCTTGCTCCGTGGATATCAGATCAGCCCAGCGGTGCTTGAGTTGGTGTTCATTCCTCAGGCTACCATAGACACGGACCAAGTGATGGCGCACCTTCCCCCACCGGACTTTACGGGCCTCCGTGTGATACCCCTGTATCACCCTACCCCCAGCCTCCAGCATGAATGGGAGGAAATGGCAAACAAGCCATATAAATCCCCCCAATTCCTCCTCACCCATCCTGGCAAGCCGTGGCCTACCAGACATGTCAGCACTGGCAAAGGGGAAAAAGTTGGAGAAAAAGGAAAAGGGGGAAATGGTGAAAGGTAGAGTAGTGAAAAACAAAGAAAACTTAAGAAGAAGAGCCCAACTAACCCCTAAATTACACTACCGACAACAGACTTCCACAGACAATATAAGAAACACTGGACTTGACAAAATAATACAACACAGACTCAGACAGTATTCAAAAACAAGACAATGATGACAAAAGCACAATTGAGAAGGTACACTGGACACAAAAGCACTAATACACAGGACAACACTTTCCACACAGCCACACAGTCTAGAATAATCTGAGACTGCAAAGTGAAAGTGAAAGTACACCCACTGTACAGATTCTGTAAACAGGATATCCTATTACATCACATCCTGCATAAAATGGCTGCCGTTTTTTCCCCACTATGCGTCATTTTTTCACGCATACATATTGTGCGTCATATTTTTTGACGCATAGGAGTGCACATAATGCAGAGTCAAACATTTTGTCATCATTGGTCCATTATATTTGTTTGAGGCTTATTTTACAGTTCTAGAGTTGAAAATTAAGCCGCTGGCAAATATGATATCTAAATATGAAAATTAATTTTGACTCTGCATTATCTGCACTCCTGTGCGTCAGAAATTATGTCGCACAAGCTGTATGCGTGGAAATATGACGCATTATAGAAAAAAATGGAGGCCATGTAATTCTGGTTAGTAATATATTTTTTTTTTTTTTTTTTTTTTGACTCAGCATTATCTGCACTCCTGTGCGTCAAAAATTATGACGCACAAGCTGTATGCGTGGAAATATGACGCATTATGGAAAAAAATGGAGGCCATGTAATACTGGATAGTATTATATCTATTTTTCATTTCTTTTTTTGACTCAGCATTATGTGCACTCCTATGCGTCAAAAATTATGACGCACAAGCTGTATGCGTGGAAATATGACGCATTATGACAAATATGTCTTTAATTTGTCAAATTGTGAAAAGAAATTTGTCATGACCAAACTGTGCTAAGTGATACACATTTGGGGTTAGCTATGGCAAATGTCCCTTATAGGACGTATAGAAGGTATTCACAGTGCAATAGTAATGATTGCTCAGAATGGTTATAACTCATAATTGTACACATATGTGGGTAATTGCTGATGGCTAATTTCAAAATATGAATGGGATACCAGGATGTATTCCTTAGCAAAAATGTGTCCACATTTATCACGGTAATCAAAATGATATATAGGCCAAATAGGTAGTGCAATTGTCGCCTACACTTTTTAAGGGGGTAACCATGTCCTAATTACGAGTTTATGTATCTTAAATGTGTTTTACTTTTGACATGTATGCCACACATGCGCCTTATGCATGTGTGTGCTTCACATGTGCATATATAATGTCTATTTGGGGGGCGGTAGAGGTGGACTTAGGCCCCCAGCACCCTAGGGTTTGCTCTTCCAGACTTGCAAATTTATACAAGGGTTTCCCAAATTCAGTAATGCTAAACCTGCAGCAGCAGGCTCATGGAAGCAAATAGGGTATGATTCACTGTTTGCCATTCTGTAATCCCATTTGCCCATTTGACGTTTGCCCTATTGATTCTTTGAAGAAATCTGACATACCATTTTGCATTGATATTTTTAGCTAAATCTCAACGTTCCTCATGTCCTGATGACAAATAGGTTGTTGATGTATGTGGCCCTTTATGCATTACCTGGTTTAGTGGCATGTTTCATTCTTCTTGCTAGGTTACAACTGGGACACTACTGTGATCGGCTGCTTGCATATATTTTGTTGATTGGATTTTACATGTTTATGTGTGTGGTCCAATATTGATCCACTATCAACTGTCAGGGTGTATGTTGTCACTGTAACTTCCAGGTCTCCTCATGAGTTAGTGGCAGCTAATCTTGTTTCAATTGGGTATTGTTGGTAGCAAAAATGGAGAGAAGCCATTGAGGACATGGTCACCTACACATGGATGGTCCCACCCAGTCACTGAACACGTGTAATGAGACTTTCAACTGGGCGACCTTGGTGTGCTGAGTGAGAGAATGTCTCAGGTGTCTGGATCTGGCTTGTGTCATTTCAACATTTCAACTCCAGTTGGCCTCTGTGGATGGTAATGTATCATGAAACATCATAGCCTCTGTGCAGAAGTAAATGGCCGGTATTCAACACACGACTCATCTTTATCATTTGAAAAAGTGTTACTCAGCGTTTGAACAGTCAGGGTCTTCATATGTGTTACCTTTTCATGGACATTATCTGAGGTTGCTGGCTTTGATGGGGGCCATTTACACCATCATACACTATGGTCCTGGTCCACTGTCACACTTTGTAGTTTAGGCATTAATGAGGGCCAGACAACGGAAGGGCCAAGATTTGGCTATTCAAGGGCACTGACACAAATCGGATGCAAATGACAATCAGATGAGGCACTACTATGTATTTGAGTATACATTGATGAGGCTAATGACAAATTAGTGTCTGAGGTACAAAAGGTTTTGGACAGCACGTGTTGTCCATAGGTGGACCCCAGGTATCTGTAGAGTGACCCACGGACAGGTGCCAGTCAGGCTGACAGGATGCTGGGTCAATCAGGAGCAAGTTCTTTCAGTAATTACATGATCACGTGTTCTGACTAGGACTGGTCAGAGGGAGCAGTAGACAGTTGAGATGTCACACTGTGTATGTTCTGTGTTGTTTTGAATGTGACACATGAACCATGAAAAAGTTTTCAACTGCAACATTTGTGTCAAAGCTTAATGATGTAATAGCTCTAATTCAAACATGTATGCAGTAGGAGGCATCTGCAGGGACGGGGCATGTACATTTGGGTGGTGTGCATGGAGGGGATCACAGGTGTGGCCTCCAGTCTGTGTCTCACTAATCCTGTCAGATGGAATTTGCTGATAAATAGCCTACAGTACCTTTCACAGAAGAATCAATCTAAAGGTGATACCAGGCCTTATAAACTCCAAGCCAGTGTATTATATGAGCTGAGTTCCATGCAGTGAGATGGTAGTATGACAATGGTAGGCATAGTAAAGGGTGTGGCACACTGGATGACTCTTGTGAGTGTGTGTGTGTAGATGAGGGAATCTCAGTGTACACAAATCGGCATTCCAGGGACCTCTTCAGACAGGTGGGGTGTGAGCAGCTGCAAGTGTGTGTAATGTTTTTAGAAAAGGGCTGACATGTAGATGTGATGTGATGTGCTGGATGCTTGTCATAGGTGTAGCACTTGTGCTGTGTATGTTCTGCTTATGTGTAACTCTAGTGACAGATAGTCATTGCAATGATAGTAAGTAGTTGGAATTACTGTTGGCAAGATTCTAGTACTACATTCCTGTTCCTGAAGCATTAGCATGTGAACTGCCTGATGTATGAGGCCTGTTTTCCCCTAGTTGAGTGATGGTGTTTTAGTTGTGTGCCATCTGCTGCGATGATTCATGTTTACTACATGTATGTGAGTCATATGTGTGGTCCTCAGCTATTGCCCTTCAAAGGTGAACTGTACAGGATGTCTGTCATTTACATGGTGTGTGTATTTGACCATTGTATGGTGGCCATTACATTTGTGGTGTATTTTTTTGTGTCATGATTGTTATATCATTTTTGCTCAACGAGACAACATTCTTCTTCAGATATTTCAAGCTAAAGGTGGGCAGAAAATAATAGGCCAAACCATGATGTGGTGTTTGTAATCAGTGTTTATTTACAATAGTGCATTAAGTGATGATGGTGATAATTATGAAAAGAAATTATTTACAATGTGTTGGCGCCTACGCACTCCAGCATCCATGTTTGGTTGTTCCCCCTCCTGTTGCAGGCCAGCATCCTCCTCTTCATCGTCTTCAGGCATGTATGGGTCTGGTTTGAGGAGGGGAATGTTCCTTTTTACACAAATGTTGTGCAATATTGCACATGTGAGTATGATCGTACAGACCATCTCGGGGGAATATAGTAGGCTACTGCCAGTGATGTCAAGGCAGCGGAACCTTGACTTTAGGATCCCAAAGGTGCGCTCGACAATGCTGCATGTCCTCTTATGGGCGTCGTTGTATGCACGCTCTGCAGCAGTAGTCGGGTTCCCAAATGGTGTCATTAGCCATGGCTGGATGCCATACCCCTGATCAGCTGAAAGAAAAACACAGAATGGGATCATGTAGATGTAGCTGGCACTATTGAAAAGACCTTTAATGGCAGTAGTTGTCTTGTGTTGTCTGTGACTCTTTTGTGTACTAATGTGACATCCTATACTTGTAGGCTATACCATCTGCATTGTGTTGTTTCCTTGGCTGAGCAAGTGTTTGTCTGCTAACCGTTTGTCATCAATATGTTTTGGGATTTGCAGTACAGTGTGCCCTCCCTAGCATTGTGACTTGTGATACAGGTGTCCGTGTGTCTTCACTGAGGGTGAGATGATAGTTCCATGCACATTTAAATTTGGAAGTGTTGTTAACACGTTCAGATCAAAGTACCCTGTACATCCCATCCCTTGAAACTTATGCAATGGATTAATGTAAAGGTCATTGTGACACCTACAATTTGCAAGGTGACATTTAGGCAACCACACTCATTAATGTCTTCACATTAGGCTGTACAGTAAATTCCAATGTGTGACAGGTTCAATGGTGACATAAGAAACATGGCTAGTGATGTAAGGACCTCAGTGTGTTCCTGTCTAGATGTTGCTGTTGTGGTGTATGTGTTGTGTGTCCTAGAGGGTTGCTGTGCAGTGTGTATATAAGTAGGTTTCTGTAATATTCCAACAAGTAGTCCATTGCCATACCGTCCATCCTGGAAGTGTTGGTTGATGGTGCTGTGACGGAAGATGAATGAGTCATGTACACTCCCAGGATATTTAGCCACAATGTTGCTGATCAATCCCTGGTGATCGACTATGGTCTGCACGTTGACTGAATGTGTGTGCTTCCTGTTGCGGTAGAGGTGTTCTGTCGCAGCAGGTGGCACAAGGCGTACGTGTGTGCAGTCGATTGCACCAAGGACGTGTGGGAAGCCACTGATGGCGTAGAACCCCTGTTTTGTTTCCTGCTGCTTCTGCAGTGTGTTAGGGAAGCAGATGTGGAGGGGTGTCAGGCGAATGATGGCATCCAGTACTTTTGGCAGAAATGCGGAGAATGATGGTTGTGAAATTCCGCCAACCAGGGCACCAGTTGTTTGAAACAAGCCACTTGCCAGCAGGTGAAGTACGGCAAGCAGCTTTGTTTCTGTTGGGATAGTGCGGGGTGTCACTAAAGTGGGGGCCAACTGCGGTTCAATGTTTCGCAGCAGCTGCTGAATGGCCTGCCAGTTCAACCGGTACCTCTGGATGATGTCCTGTTCCCTGAGGCCATGCAGGGTTGTTCTTGGGCGGAATATCCTCTCCTGCCTTCTGCGCTGCCTTTGGGGTCCCTGCTGGTGTTGTTGTAGCTGTTGTTGTTGCTGCTGGGCTCTGCGTCTACGTGCACGCTGGATAAAGATCACCTCCATGTCTCCCTGTTGCTGCTCTGCTGTTTGTTCTGTGTGTTCTGATTAAATACAGGTGTGTTTGCCCCATTTTAACGCCTGCCCTGACCCAGGCGTTAAACTTTGACGCAAATCGGGCTTTGGGTAATTTTTTTGCTCCGCCTCCCGGCCGAGAGTCATTTTTGCCCGGAAGCATAAATACGACGCACGCCCGTTTGCGTCGTTTTTGGGACGGGAACGCCTACCCTGCATATCATTAACACAGGGCGGGTTGCCGCATCCAAGAAATGACGCACACGGCGTATTTTTGTCGTCCGCGGGCTCGGGCGTCAGAGTTTAAATATGGGGCAACGTTTGCGCTGATTGTGCGTCAAATTTTTTGACGCACAATCAGCGCAAACGGAGTATAAATATGCCCCTAAGGGTGTTCAAGATTCCCCGCACCAAGACCCTGAAAAGTAGGAGTAAAGTTACCCTACTACCCCAGAAAGACGGTAAAGCTGAGATAGGGGATTCTGCAAGAACAACAACTGACTGCAAAGCACTAAAGATGGATTCCTGGACCATGAGGACCTGTAAAGGAAGGGGACCAAGTCCAAGAGTCACGCAAGTGTCCGGGGGGGTCAGGAGCCCACTAAACCCCAGATGAAGGTGCAAAAGGGCTGCCTCCAGGTGGAAGAAGCCAAAGATTCTGCAACAACGGAATGTGCCAGGAACTTCTCCTTTGGTATGAAGATGTCCCACAGCGTGCTGGAGGATGCAGAGTTGTTTCCATGCAGAAAGACTGCAAACAAGCCTTGCTAGCTGCAAGAGTCGTGGTTGAAGGTTTTGGGTGCTGCCAGGGCCCAGGAAGGACCAGGAGGTCGCCCCTTGGAGGAGGAGACAGAGGGGGCACACAGCAATAGGAAGAGCCCACACAGAAGCAGGCAGCACCCGCAGAAGCTCCTAAGCAGGTTTTCAGAAAATCTGAGCATGATGGTCGACTCAGCACAACAAAATGGAGTCCCACGAAGTCGGAGTCCAACTCAGTGAGTTGGGTAATGCAGGACGGAGTGCTGGGGACTTGGGCTAGGCTGTGCACGAAGGAAGTCTTGCAAATGTGCACAGAAGCCCTAGCAGCTGCAGTTCACGCAGTACACAGGATTACTGTCTGGCGTGGCAAGGACTTACCTCCACCAAATTTGTACAGAAGGGCCTCGTCAAGATGAGAAGGGACCCAGGGGACCGGTGATGCAGAAGTTTGGTGCATGCGTTGGCAGGGGGAAGCTTTTGTTGACCCACGGGAGATTTCTTCTTGGCTTTCAATGCAGGGTGAAGGCAGACAGTCCTCAGACCATGCACTACCAGGAAAAAGTTGAGAAAGCCGGCAGGATGAGGTGCTACAATGTTGCTGGTAGTCTTCTTGCTACCTTGTTGCGGTTTTGCAGGTGTCCTGGAGCAGTCAGCGGTCGATCCTTGGCAGAAGTCGAAGAGGGAAGTGCAGAGGAACTCTGGTGAGCTCTTGCATTCGTTATCTGAAGAGAAACCCACAGGAGAGACCCTAAATAGCCCTCAGAGGAGGATTGGCTACAGAGAAAGGTAAGCACCTATCAGGAGGGGTCTCTGTCTTCACCTGCTGGCACTGGCCACTCAGAGCTGTCCATTGTGCCCTCACACCTCTGCATCCAAGATGGCAGAGGTCTGGGACACTGGAGGAGCTCTGGGCACCTCCCCTGGGAGGTGCTGTTCAGGGGAGTGGTCACTTTCATTTCCTTTGTCCAGTTTCACACCAGAGCAGGGCTGGGGGGGATCCCTGAACCGATGGAGACTGGCTTATGCAAGGAGGGCACCATCTGTGCCCTTCAAAGCATTTCCAGAGGCCAGGAGAGGCTCCTCCTCTCAGGCCCTTCACACCTATTTCCAAAGGGAGAGGGTGTTACACCCTCTCTCAGAATAAATCCTTTGTTTTGCCTTCCTGGGACTGGGCTGCCCAGGCCCCAGGGGGGCAGAAACC
Organism: Pleurodeles waltl; assembly: GCF_031143425.1. Classification (NCBI taxonomy): domain Eukaryota; kingdom Metazoa; phylum Chordata; class Amphibia; order Caudata; family Salamandridae; genus Pleurodeles; species Pleurodeles waltl. The sequence continues at coordinate 1,243,320,561 of NC_090440.1, read as the reverse complement.
TGTCTGAGAGTTGGCAGCAGCAGTAGCTGCAGAGAAAACCAAGGAAAGTTAGTTTGGCAGTACCTGGGCTCTATGCTGGAGACCCGGGGATGCATGGAATTGTCACCCCAATGACAATTCCATGATCCTAGACATGTTACAATGGTGACGCTACATATATGTATTGACTTATATGTAGTGCATGCGTGTAATGGTGCCCCCGCACTCACAACGTCCGGGGAAATTACCCTGAATGATGTGGGGGCACCTTGGCTAGTGCCAGGGTGCCCTCACACTTAGTAACTTTGCACCTAACCTTCACTAAGTGAGGGCTAGACACATGGGTGACTTATAAGTTACTTAAGTGCAGTGTAAAATGGCTGTGAAATAATGTGGACGTTATTTCACTCAGGCTGCAGTGGCAGTCCTGCGTAAGAGTTGTCTGAGCTCCTTATGGGTGGCAAAAGAAATGCTGCAGCCCATAGGGATCTCCTGGAACCCAAATACCCTGGGTACCCAGGCACCATACACTAGGGAATTATAAGGGTGTTCCAGTGTGCCAATCAAAATTGGTAAAATTAGTCACTAGCCTGCAGTGACAATTTTAAAAGCAGAGAGAGCATAAACACTGATTTTCTGGTTAGCAGAGCCTCAGTGATAGAGTTAGGCACCACACAGGGAACACATATGGGCCCCAAACGTATGAGCACTGGGGTCCTGGCTAGCAGGATCCCAGTGACACATATCAAACACACTGACAACATAGGGTTTTCACTATGAGCATTGGGTTCTGGCCAGCAGGATCCCAGTGAGACAATACAAACACCCTGACATATATTCACAAACAGGCCAAAAGTGGGGGGTAACAAGGCTAGGAAGAGGCTACCTTCATACAGCAACATTCTTCAAAAACCCAACATGGCTGAAAGTGATTTTTGGAGGTTGAATCTGGCTGAGCCCACCGACTGGTGTGGCTAAAATTCCTAAACATACCCCTGTTCTTCCCTTTCCTAATCTAGTCAGGAGGGCACCTCATTTTTTGAGGTTGCAGAAAGTGAGGGTGGTCCTCAGCTGCTCCAAATGTCCTGCCCTGCCTTTGAAAACCGGTTTGGCTGCTCTTCCCCCCATCCTGTTTCACCATCTGCTGAGGCAGATCTCCTCCCCCAGGCACATCATTTGTGTTCAGCTCAGGCCACTTCATACCTCATCAAAGCAGCCTGGCCAGGCTGCCAGAGGCTGGCCAATCAGAGAAGGGCACTACAGAGCTGAAGTTTGCAACTTTCATATAGAGTTTTAAAACTCTTTACCTGAACTAGTTATATTAAATCCAACAATTTTAAGTTGTGAGATTTATTATAACAATCAATTTGATACCAAACTCAAGGTATCTGACACTTAAGGGGTCTTTGTTAATTAAAATTAAGTCTCCCCATTTTAGCCTATGGAGGCCACGCAACACAGTGAGGAGAAAACAAATTTGGCTATTTTACCTCACCAGGGCTCATAAAAAATTTTTATGAGGTCCCTGTTTATAGTTACATAGCACCCAACCATAGGGGCACAGAAGGCACACCTTAGGGATGATTTATATGTAAAAATAAGGTTGTTTAAGACTTTGGAAGTCATTTTAATTCCAAAGTTGAATTTGCACATAACTTTAGTTTAAAAGCAGCCAGCAAGGCCTGCCTTTCAAATGACACTGGGCACCTCAGCACTGCACCTATGGATGCACTGCCTATGCTGGGGTCCCTAAACCTACATGCCCTACCAAATACTAGGGACTTATGGGTAGGTTGATACTCCCAATTATAATTAGCCAAATTTGAAAATCTACTTCACACAGAGCACTGGCCCTGGGACTGGTAAGCAGTATCCAGGGCACAGCCAAGAGTCAGTAACCACCAGTATCTGTCCAAAAGGTTTGGGGATGACCAGGCAAGAAGAACTACTTTCCTACACTGTCCCCCAGAAGAAAGGTGATGGGTACTAACCCACACCCTTGTAGTCCTCAGCAGCTGAGTGGAAAATCTGGAAATGCCATCTGCGTTATAGCAAGGGCACTCTCAGGTCTATGTTCCACTGTGAAGTGCGTTCTCTGTAGGGAAATGGACCACCTTAACAGTTTTGGGTTCTCATCCCTTTATTTGCATTAATCATCTGAGAGGTCTGTGGTCAGTTTGAACAAGAAGTGAGTGCCAAACAGGTATAGCCTCAACTTCTTCAGGGACCAGACCACAGCAAAAGCCTCCCTCGCAATGGCACTCCATCTTTTCTCTCTGGGGAGAAGTCGCCTGCTGATGAAGGCAGCTGGATGATCCTCGTCCTCTTCATTAACTTGTGCTAACACTGCCCCAATCCCTTCCTCTGAAGCATCTGTTTGCACTATAATCTCTTTCATATAGTCAGGGGCCAGTATCACTAGTGCTGAACACATGGCCTGTTTCAGAGTGTCAAAGGCTTTTTGACACTCTGTGGTCCAAATTACTTTCTTGGGCTGTTTCTTTGAGGTGAGTTCTGTCAGAGGGGCTACTATTTTCCCATTAATTTTGAACAAACCTCCTGTAGTACCTAGTCAGGACAAGAAAGGCCCTGACCTGGGTCTGGGTTTTATGAGCCTCCCAATCCAGGGTAATCTGGATCTTGGACTGGAGAGCCTGCACATGACCTCCACCAACAAGGTGGCCTAGGTACACCACTGAAAGAGGCCCTATCTGGCACTTGCTTGACTTGATAGTCAGGCCTGCTTGAAGCAGGGCCTGAAGCACTTCCTTCAGGTGGACCAGGTGGTTCTCCCAGGTGGAACTGAAAACAGCAATATAAACCAGATAAGCAGCACTGAAAGATTCCAACCCAGACAGGACTCTGTTCACTACCCATTGGAAGGTAGCAGGAGCATTTTTCAGGCCAAAGGGCATCACTTTGAGCTGAAATTGGCCCTCTGTTATGGAAACTGTTGACCTCTCCTTAGCTCCTGGATTTAAGGCAATCTGCCAATATCCTGAGATCAGATCAAACGTACTCAGGAACTTGGCAGCCCCAACCTATCAATGACCTCATCAGCTGTATGTATGGGGTGAGCATTAGTATTGGTGACTGCATTTAGACCTCTGAAATCATCATCAAAAAACGTTATTCGATTGTTTTTTCAATCATAAAAGTCATTATAAAAAAAGAAAAAAAGCAGTTTTCAGACAAAAAAGAAGAAAAAATATAAAGAATAAAATACGCATAAATGTGAATATGAATGCAACAGGTAAAAGTTTAAGAAGATGATAAAGGTTAATAAATAATTTGATTAAAACAGATAAGATAATCTCAAATGTGACGCTTAGAAATCTCACCCATTTGCCCAAGGCATTGTCTGGCCTTAATCACTGAGCACAGGAACAAGGATAATCCATTGCAAACCATAATAGAGGGAAGGGATAAAAGATACAAGAAAGCTGGACGACATTGTTTAAAATACATTAGTTTTAAAAGTGGTATCACAAACATTTTCCTAGAAGTTAAATAAAATTTACAAAAAAAAAAGTATTTGCATTGTATTTTGATCAGAGACATTATCGCAGGGGCATTTTTGCAGCTGTAGAGACCAGTCATTAATCAGGGGATAACTAATGAGGCGATGGAAAGACTCTAGTCTCAAGCGCGTCAGGACAAACCGATGTCTTGGGTTCGTGACTTTGCTTAAGTATGGTTCCATACCATTCGTTTGCTGTATCATGTGGTTTCTCCTGACACTATGGGGGTCATTACAACATTGGTGGTAAAAGGGGCTTACTGCCGTGCAGAAGACCGCCAATACACAGCCGCTGCCGCAGTATACCACCACAGCTATTATGACACACATCTCGGAATCCGCCGAGATTCAGACACCTACACAACACCGCCACACCAAAGGTCAGTGATAAACTGGCGGAAACAAATCCTCCACCTCCACACCAACAGAAACACGCCCACGCTATTACGACCCACTAATCCACGTGGTGGCCTTTCAAACGCGGTATTCCATTGGCGGTACACACCGCCGCGCTCAACATACACACACATCTCCAAAACACCGCCACATTGGACAATTCGAAATACACACACCTGATACACATACACACACAACTCCCACACACCCAACACCATATACAACACACACCCACATCACCCACAAACCCCCACAACCACAATTACCGAGAGAAGGCCAGAGAGGGAGCACAGCAATTGATAGCCCCATCACACACAAGCACACAACACCATCACTCACACAACATCCACCCACAAAATACCACACACCACTACACTCACCACAATCATCACCACATACACCACCCCACACATCACCCACACCACCCCATGTCACGCCAAAGACACCCCCGCTTCTCCGAGGAGGAGCTCAGGGTCATGGTGGAGGAAATCGTACGGGTAGAGCCACAGCTATTTGGCTCACAGGTACAGCACACATCAATAGCCAGGAAGATATAGCTATGGCGCAGAATAGTGGACAGGGTCAACGCCGTGGGACAGCACCCAAGAAATAGGGAGGACATCAGGAAGAGGTGGAATGACCTACGGGGGAAGGTGCGTTCAACGGTCTCCAGGCACAACATCGCAGTACAGCGGACTGGCGGCGGACCCCCACCTCCTCCCCCACAACTAACAAAATGGGAGGAACAAGTCTTGACCATCTTGCATCCTGAGGGCCTCGCAGTTGTCGGTGGAGGATGGGACACTGGTAAGTCAAATCTTAACTATCATATCCCCCACCCTATCCTGCATGCTATCACACACCCCCTCCCCTATTACTACAACTCCTCACTAATGTACCCATGACACCAACCACCCATCCCAACACCAAGCCCTGCATGACACAACTAAGCATGGACACTCCTCACTAAAGCATGCCCACTGCACATACCGAGTACACCCCCCCAACCATCATCACACAAACCCACACACAGGAGTGCTTGCACTGGGGTACACAAACACCCACCCATTGCACACCATTACACACACACATGCAATAATCATGCTCTTATGCCCCTGCAGGAACCCGAAGGACCGTCACCACACCAGAGGGTCCAGACAACACCACTCCACCCCCAGAAGAGGCCCACAGTGACGAGAGCAGATCTGCCCCACTGGATCTCGATGACCAGCCCGGATCATCGTGGGCCTCAGGACAGTCGGTTCCCCTTGCACAGGCACAGCCCAACACCGACCTTCCACCCTCTGGTAACACCAGCACAGCACCCACCCAGCTGGTCCAAACCTCCCTACCCAGGACAGGTCAATCAGCGGTATGTCCACCACTACAGGGCACCCAGGGTAATACACCACCCCAACAACAACAGGGACCTGGGGGCAGTGGTAGTGGACACATGGTCCAGGGGACAGAGGCACAGGAACACAGGGGAATTGCGAGGGTTGCTGTGCAACAGAGGGAGGACAGGCCAAGGGAACCCACTCTCCACGAGGCCCTATCCTCCATCATGGGAGCATACCACCACTCCCAGGAGACGATGGCTACGGTCCTGGACAAGTTGCAGGAGACCCTGCGCCTGCAGGAGGAGCAGTATTTGGGGTTCAGGGAAGAGCTCAGGACCATCGGCTCCGCCCTGGGCACCATCGTAGGGGTGCTGAAGGACATACAGCAGACCTTGAGGGACACCGTGGCACTCCAAGGGGCCCATGACACTAGCCAGGATGATGAACTGCCCACCACCTCCGCTGGCGCTAGTGGACAGGACACCCCGCCACAGGACCACCACACCAGCACCCCACCACCTGCAGACGGACAACCACCACGCAAGCGGTCCCTGAGATCCAGGAACAGGACAGAGCAAGATGGCAAGACCCCCGCCAGTAAATGAGACCACCCTGTTTGTCCTCCCACTGTCCCACTTTGCAACCTGTCCATACTTGAACTGCACCAGCTCCACTTCCTATGCCCAGATGGGCAGTGCACCTGTGAGACTAATAGACTGGACTCTGCCATGGACATTCCTCCACCATCACCCCTCACCATTTTACAACCCCCCTCCATATTTTGAGCACTTAAATAAACACCCTTGAAATACAAAACAATCTGGAGTCAGTCTATGATTTGGTCATTTGTATTATTAATGACAGTGTAATAATGGCTTTACCATTATAAGGCTAACATACCTATGTCACACATCACAAGCCCTTGAAGGATGCAAGCAGTTGACACGTAGGTAACCACACCTGTGAAACCGTAATGGAAGGGTACAACTCAGTGAACAAATAGTGATTTAAATCGAGGAACAGGATAGAGGTAGACGTGTGAAAGTTAATGTAATGTTAAACCAGAAAATGTTCTCCCCTGTGTCTCACTGGAAATATTGCTGTATGACTGACTCCCTGTTGTCGTTGTCTTCTTCATCAGCGTCATCCTCATCACTGTCCACAGGCTCCACAGCTGCTACAACACCCGTCATCTGGATCATCCTCCTGCAGAAAAGGCACCTGGCGTTGCAAAGCCAAATTATGGAGCATGGAGCAGGCGATGATGATGTTGCACACCTTCTTCGGTGAGTAGAATAGGGATCCACCTGTCATATGGAGGCACCTAAACCTGGCCTTCAGGAGGCCGAAGGTGTGTTAGATCACCCTCCTAGTCCGCCCATGGGCCTCATTGTACCGTTCCTCTGCCCTGGTCCTGGGATTCCTCACTGGGGTCAATAGCCACGAAAGGTTGGGGTAACCAGAGTCCCCCAATAGCCATACACGTTACCTCTGGAGTTGACCCATCATATCGGGGATGCTGCTATTCCGCAGGATGTAGGCGTCATGCACTGAGCCAGGGAACATAGTATTTACCTGAGAGATGTACTGGTCTGCCAAACAGACCATCTGAACATTCATCGAATGATAACTCTTCCTGTTCCTGTACACCTGTTCATTCCTACGGGGGGGGCTGGAGATACATGGGTCCCATCAATGGCACCTATGACGTTGGGGATATGTCCAAGGGCATAGAAGTAACCTTTCACTGAAGGCAAATCCTCCACCTAAGGGAAAATGATGTATCTCCTTACGTGTTTCAGCAGGGCAGACAACACTCTGGACAAGACGATAGAAAACATAGGCTGGGACATCCCTGATGCCACGGCCACAGTAGTCTGAAAAGAACCACTTGCAAGGAAATGGAGCACTGACAGCACCTGCACGTCAGGGGGGATTGCAGTCGGATGGCAGATCGGTGACGTCAGGTCTGGCTCCAACTGGGTACATAGTTCCTGGATTGTGGCACAGTCAAACCAGTAGGTGACGATGACATGTCGCTCTTCCATTGTCAACAGGTCCACCAGTGGTCGGTACACCGGAGGATTCCGCCATCTTCTCATATGTCCCAGCTGACGGTGCCTACGAAGGACAACAGCGAAGAACCAGTCATTCTCCTCCAGGTATGTACCCACTGTTACACACAAGACTACACCAGACACAAAACCCTTCCTGTATGTGTGTTGAGTTTAGGCCTAAGTATGTGTGACGCAATAGTAAATGAAGCCATGTGGGCCCCTGAAATGGCGGCTGCCTGACCTCTAAACTGGGACAATGGGATTGTGGTGTAACTGCGCTGGCGTTGTACACCGTCGCGGTAGGCGGTCGTAGACCGCGGCACAATGCTGCATTGGTTAACATTGGACCCTATTGGTCCCAGGAGCCAATGAACAGGTGCGCTGGCGGTGATGATGCGCACCGCTGCGGACGTCACCACCGCAGACGTCACTGCCATTTTCTATCTGTTCAATCACTCGATACCTGACCTTCGACAGGAGAGGACCTACACTGCAAGTGCTGCTGTGACCTCAGTCTGGAAGCGACAATGGCTGCTGCGTCTGGGGAAAGGGCCCCTGCCTTCACTGCACAGGAGTTGGAGAAACTTGTGGATGGGGTCCTCCCTCAGTACACGCTACTCTACGGTCCTCCAGACTAACAGGTTAGTACACAGGGAGCACGTTGTATGGGCTAGGCCTGGGTGGAGAGGGCTGGGTGGAAGACGGAAGGGGGCAGAGTTCATAGAACATTAATGCATGGGAATGAATGGGCCACATGGCCAGAGTAAGGAGGGGGCCACTCACCTTGATTGTGCAGTTGTTAATGACTGTTCCTCTTCCCTTGTGCATGTCATGTAGGTCAGCGCCCACCAGAAGAGGGACATCTGGTGTGCCATCGCCAAGGAGGTCCGGACCCTGGGGGTCCACCAGAGACAGGGCACCCACTGCCGTAAGAGATGGGAGGACATTCGCCACTGCAGCAAGAAGACGGCGGAGGCTCAGCTGGGGATGGCCTCCCAACGTGGGAGGGGTGCCCGTCGCACCATGACCCCCCTGATGTTCCGGATCCTGGTGGTGGCCTGCCCGGAGTTGGATGGGCGCTTGAGGACATCACAGCAGACACAAGGGGGTGAGTACAACCTCATTCTGCTGACTTTGCGTGCAGTGGAGGGGTCTGGTTGGGGGAGGTGGGCTGTGGGTGTCCCTAGGCCAGGGCGAGTTAGGTAGGCAAGGCCCCTCCGTAATGTAGGCCATGAGCCACTCTAACCCACCTCTGCAGAGTGGCAAGTCGAGATATAGTAACCCCTGTGGCATCCATGTGCGCAGATGTCCACCATTGCCATGTAGGCCATATCCCAGAAGTTGGGTGTGCAGAGTGCAGGAGCATGGCGTAGTGCAGGGGGCTGCTGCGTCTGTCTTGTCCCCCAACGGTAACGGAATGCCATGCACTAAAACTCTCTTTCTTCTGTCTCCCCCACCCTTTTTCTGCTCTCCCTGTCCTTTTGTACATCAGCATCAACAGGCGGAGGTACAGTGGCACCGGAGCACGAGGGAGCTGCATCCCACATGGCCATGGAGGGCCACACCACGGAATCTGAATGCACCAGTGGGACGGAGGGCGAGGGGAGCTTCACGTCGGCCACCGGATCACCAAGCAGCGACATGGACTCGTCCGCCGATGGGGGCTCCCTTGTGGTGGTGGCACCATCTGTGCCCCCCACCTCTACAGGTACAGCCGCCACCTCCCCTACCAGCACCGCCCTCCCAGCAGCCCCTCAGCGTTAGCCCCGTGCCCGCTCACCCAGGAGGGTGGGCATCACCTTCGCCCCAGGCACCTCAGGCCCTGCCCCAGTCACCCCTGCTGCCCTCAGTGAGGAGGCCATTGACCTCCTCAGGTCACTCACTGTTGGGCAGTCTACCATTGTGAATGCCATCCAGGGTGTAGAACGAGAGTTGCAACACGGTAATGCATTCCTGGAGGGCATTCATTCTGGTCAGGATGTCCTTCAGCGAACCCTGCAATCTCTGGCCTCAGCACTGATGGCAGCCATTGTCCCTGTGTCTAGCGTCCCCCCTCTCCCCTGTACCCTAGCCCATCCCAAGCACACCTACAGACCAGCATGCACACAAGTCAACACCCAAAAGTATCTCAAGCAAACATAGGCACCACACATCCCACAGGCACTCACACAAGCATCACACCCATGCAGACACAGCAACATCCACTGCCTCCACTGTGTCCCCCTCCTCCTCTTCTCCCTCCTCCCTCCCAGTCTCGTCTACACACACCTGCATGCACCACATCTACAGCCTCCATGAATCGCACCAGGACACCCAGCACCACAAGCCGCTCACCTACACTCACCACCTCCACTCCCATTTACACGTCCCCTGTGTCCTCTCCCAGTGTAGAAAATGTCATGCCACACACTAATGCACTGGCAGCCCACCCCCTGTAAAGGCTCCAAAATTGGAGAGTGGACGACGGGGCCGTGTTAAGTCTCCTGGTGGGACAACAACTGACATGGGCTCCAAGGGGATTGGAGAGTCAGCTGTGACTCCACCAAAGGTGGGGAAGGGCCAGAGGAAGTCTGCCCAGCCTGTTGTGAGTGTCACGGCAGAGAAGTGCGCCATCATTTCCGGCGGTCGAGACACAACCGCCAGAGTCATTGCCCAGGAGGGCCCAAGTATCGTCACTGGTCAGGAGACCACCGCCAGAGTCACAGCCCAGAAGAGCCCAAATATCATCACTGGTCAGGGGACCACCGCCGGAGTCACAGCCCAGGAGGGCCCAAGTATCGTCACTGGTCAGGAGACCACCGCCGGAGTCACAGCCCAGGAGGGCCCAAGTATCGTCACTGGTCATGAGACCACCGCCGGAGTCACAGCCCAGGAGGGCCCAAGTATCATCACTCGTCAGGAGACCACCGCCGGAGTCACAGCCCAGGAGGGCCCAAGTATCGTCACTGGTCAGGAAACCACCGCCGGAGTCACAGCCCAGGAGGGCCCAAGTATCATCAGTGGTCAGGAGACAACCACCGGAGTCACAGCCCAGGAGGGCCCCGGCAGCCACAGCCCCCCTGGGCAATGATGGAACGTCATGCCACACACCAATGCCCAGTGTAGAGAACGTCATGCCACACACCAATGTCCGTATCAGAACCGCCATGTCAAAGCACCGCTGAACAGGGCAAAGACCGCCATGGTGAAGACCGCTGAACAGGGCCAAGACCGCCATGGTGAAGACCGCTGAACAGGGCCAAGACTGCCATGTCAAAGCACCGCTGAACAGAGCAAAGACCGCCATGGTGAAGACCGCTGAACAAGGCTAAGACCGACATGGTGAAGGCCGCTGAACAGGGCCAAGACTGCCATGGCAAAGCACCGCTGAACAGGGCCAAGACCACCATGGTGAAGACCGCTGAACAGGGCAAGCACCGAGTAGGAATGATTAGACCGCCACATCAGGCATCCTTATCCCATGTGCAGCTGGGACAGTGATAGGACTGGAACTTTCACCGGGAGACTCATCCAGTCTGGGCACCAGCCCCCTCTAGTACCAGTAGAGAGCTGCTTCTACTTGAGAGACTGTGGCTTTGTACTCCCTACGATATGGCAGTGGGCAACCCTCCCACTGTAGAGACTTGAGAGACTGTGGCTTTGCACTCCCCAGGATGGCACAGTGGGCAATCCATCCACTGTAGAGACTTGAGAGGCTGTGGCTTTGCACTCCCCAGGATATGGCAGTGGGCAACCCTCCCACTGTAGAGACTTGAGAGACTGTGGCTTTGCACTCCCCAGGATGGCACAGTGGGCAATCCACCCACTGTAGAGACTTGAGAGGCTGTGGCTTTGCACTCCCCAGGATATGGCAGTGGGCAACCCTCCCACTGTAGAGACTTGAGAGACTGTGGCTTTGCACTCCCCAGGATGGCACAGTGGGCAATCCACCCACTGTAGAGACTTGAGAGACTGTGGCTTTGCACTCCCCAGGATGGCACAGTTGGCAAGCCACCCACTGTAGAGACTTGAGAGACTGTGGCTTTGCACTACCCAGGATGTCACAGTGGGCAAGCCACCCACTGTAGAGACTTGAGAGACTGTGGCTTTGCACTCCCCAGGATGGCACAGTGGGCAATCCACCCACTGTAGAGACTTGAGAGACTGTGGTTTTGCACTCCCCAGGATGGCACAGTGGGCAAGCCACCCACTGTAGAGACTTGAGAGACTGTGGCTTTGCACTCCCCAGGATACATCAATGGGCATGTAGCCCCGTCGTGGATCTGGCTTTGCATTCATCCGGCTGAGGTGCCACCCCTTCCCCCTGAGGTGCCTGTCGTATTTCTATCTGATGCCCCGGCAGTGTTCTCTCTGATTGTGGTCAGGTATCGTTTGTGGGCCTCGCCCATGCATATTTTGGACTGTTGGTGCACGGACATTGTTGTGTACATATCTGCACTACTTCTCGTACTGTAGATATCATTATGAGTGATTTTCAAATATATATCAGTATATTTTTGTATGACATGTATATTGGCACATTACAATGTTTGACCGAATTTTGCTTTGTATTTGCATTCTTACGGGGGGATTGTGGATTGTTTCTGTGATTTCTGTGAATGCATTGGTGTGTATGTTGTGATATGCGAGGGTGGGGGTGGGGGTGTTTGGTGGGTGTCCCCCTATCTTTTGCATCCCCCCTCCCCCGTGTCATAGGTGCAGTACTCACCGGTGTCTTCGGCGCCAATGTAGCTGTTCATCGTAGAGGAGCAGATAGACAAGGGCAGGGAGTATTTGTAATTCTGGCTCCATGTTGTCCTGTTCCTCGTGGGATGTGTTAAGGTGAGCGTTTTCCCATAGCAAAAGCTGTTTCCGCCGTGTTTTTATCCACGGTGAATCCGCCCCGGAAAAGGTGGCGGATTAGCGGGTTGTAATACTGTGGTTGGTACATTGTCTCCCGCCTGTCTGTTGGCGGTGACCGCCGCACTGCTTGTCTGTACGGTCGTGGCGGGCGGTGTGTTAAAGTGGCTGTCTTTCTTGGCGGTTTCCGCCAGGGTCATAATTCCCTTTTTTTGTCTGCTGGCCTGTTTGCGGTATTACCGCACCTTTAACACCGTCCGCCAGGGTTGTAATGACCACCTATGTTTCTTTGCCTCCACATCCCATCTCAATTCGGCCAGGTGGGTGAGGCAAATGTTTTTCAGGTCTTTCCTGGAAATTGTTTTCAATTCATCTGGAATAAAAAACAGCTCAGGGTGGCCTAGTTTAATAAGAAAGTGCTTTATGTAATTTAGCCATGGGATTTTGGACGAGTAGGTAAGTGCTAGCGCATCTGCTATGATAGCCCTGTTCAGCCTCGTAGGATCCGAGGTCCATACCTTATGCCAGAGTAGAATTGGTTGGACACAAATGAGATCTGTGAGGTATGTTACTCCCATTTCTGAATGGCATACTACTGTTGACGTTGATTGCGGGACACTTAGGACTGTTTTCAGGAGAGCGTTTTCAGTCAACTGTAGGGGAATGCAGTCTCGATGTCCCCAGAGTCCAGCCCCATACAGTGCCACTGAAACACATTTTGCATTGTAAAGAGTCATCATGTCTTTAGGAGTTGCTCTCCCCACCCTTTTAGAATTTTTTTTTATTACCATAACGGTTTTCGTGAATAACAATTTCTTCGCTTTTATGGCTTGTACCCATGTGCCTCTGTCATCAAACACAATGCCTAAATACGAAAATATACCTGTGTCGACTAGCTTAACGCCTTTTAAGTCTATGTGGCAGTTCTTTGTGCGGCGTCTGGAATATGTCATAGAAAAAGTTTTAGTGTGATTAATTTTAAGGCCCAAGACATCCATGCAGTTATCAAAGGTTGTTACTAGTCTTTGCAAAGCGACTGGAGTGCGGGCCATCAGAACAGTGTCACCCGCATACAAGAGGGCCAGGATCTTCCAAGAGCCTACTTGTGGAAGATCACCACAAGCCTTGGAAAGAGTCCTCTCTAGACTATTGATATACAATGCGAACAATAGGCGAGCTAGCACACAATCTTGACGCACCCCTCGTTCAAATGGGGAAAGATGAAGTGCATTCACCCTGACGCCCATAGCAAACCTTGGCGTTTGCACCTGCGTACAAATCCCTGATAAAGTAGACTATGGTAGTATCGACCCCCATGTCCAACAGAATGGGCCACAATTTTGAATGCACCACACAATCGAATGCAGAGGTTAAATCGACAAATGCAAGGTATAGTGCTCCAGGCTTGGCCCTTGTATATTTGCCAAGTATGGTCTCTAGGTTAAGGGCCTGTTCCGTTGTTCCTATACCGGCCCTAAACCCATATTGTAGCTCAGAGAGGATGTGATTTTCCTCTATCCAATCTTGTAATCTGTTTAAAATAATACGCCCGCAATCTTGGCAAGTGTGTCGAGCAATGAGATGGGACGATAACATGCGGGATTATGGCGATCTCCCTTTTTATAGATTGGAATAATTATGGACTCAGCCCAGGTCGGGATGAAAGTAGTTGAACAGCAGGTGCGTAGCACCTGCGTCAATAGTGGCCCCCAAAGAGGGACGTTAGATTTATAGATGTCAACTGGAACTCCATCTGGACCTGGGGCTTTTCCGCTTTTACTTGCATTGATAGCGCCCTCTGGGCCCTAAGGTACGCTACTAGTTCATTTAGTGCTGGGAAGCACCTTTAAAACTCCGTTTTGCCCTGCTTCTGTAGCTTAAATCCTCAATGGGGAAGCGTAAGGCGAAAAGTAGCCCTGCACTGGGCTCTGCAAAATCTAAAATACTCAAAACCAATAAAGCCACGTTACCACATACTAACTGTGTTGCCAAGGAAATAGATGACTTGATTGAAGAAGTTGAACAGATTTTAAACAATAAGGAGAGGATCAGGCGAAAGGAGCCGAAATCTGGTACCCTCATCCCGTTCTTGACTCCAAGTTCACATACTGCCCTCAAATCGCAAACTGTTACTTCACTTCATCAGGCATCAGCCCCCCAAGGCCCTACTAATATTGGTAGTTCTTCTTCCCCATCTGCATTTCATCCTGATCCTGAAGTACTAAACGACATTATTACACATTTCTCAATTCCTTGTTCTAACCGTTTTTCCTCTCTGGCCCCCCAAGTTCTGGAAAATCCTTTATCAATCTCTACGACTTTGTCACATACGGAGAGTGTTCCTTTACTAAATGACTTGCCAGCATTGGTGGTTAGCCTTAAGAGCGAAATAGGTAAGCTGAAATCCTTACTGTTTGAAATTACTACTCTTCTCAAAGGTAAAATTCTTCTCCCTATTGGTGAGCCCAAACCAAACTCTACAACATCCAACCACTCACACATAAAAATTGTTTCTTCAACTGAGCCCCTGCCACCGCCATCAAGCGCAGCAGCTTTTATGGAAGGGCAGCACTCATATAGCCAGAACATGTCCTCTTTTGAACGTAATAATCCTCTTTCTTTTAATGTCCCTCTCAAATGGGACACTACTAAAGCTTCCCGCCAAAATTTTGACCCAACGAAGAATAATTATATATATATGTGTAATGTTCCACCTCTGCCCCCAAATACATGAGAAGATAAAGCCTCACTAGCCAATAAGGCCACACACTGGCTGAGACACGTTAGAGGTTGTGGCTCAGTCATCCACGACGACATTTTATCCGCTGAACGAGCGAATGGCCTTCCAGATTGTCGAGACTTCATAAAACTCAATTTCAAAAACTCCCATCTGGTAAGAGGTCTCCTAGATATGGAAGCACGCAATATAAATAGGAAGCCATCTGCTATTTTTCTCGGCGCCAATCGACCCACCGATGGTTATATGAAGCCGAACTTCCTCCCTAGAACAGCCAACTGGGTCTCGAGCCGTTCTATAGCCTATCGAGATTTCAGGCCATTGGCCATCAGGCCCCAAAAGGTGTACTATCTGCCCCTGCCCCAAATACCAGCTCCGGCCCTACTTCTAGTGGCCAATTAGCACCTGATTTCGATCTCCAGGGGGCCACCTCCGACATCGATTGACTATACTCTACTAATTCCCGCGTCTCCATCCCTAGCTTAGACCGACGGGCTATAGGTTCTTCACTCTATCCACTTAGCCCAGATGTTGCTTCCCCTCTGGGTTCACAACTCGTTAATATTAATCAATTTACAAATCCGCGTATGGAGAAGCTTATTGACAGCAGCCTTCCGGACGACACTCTCGTGAAAACAAGCTGCTCTATTGCCCAGACACCAGCAAAACTTTTGTCCTGGAATGTGGCTGGCATCAATGGCAAACTTGCAGACATTGAGTGGGGGGCATTTGTTGAAAATTTTAATGTATGTATGTCCCAGGAAACATGGGCCAAAAACTGCACATATAGACAGGGGTTTAGTTCCTTTTTTAAACCAGCTATGCCGTCTTTAGCAGGTAGGGCAGTAGGGGGCTTATGTACTTGGGTAAAATCGACAGAGGTGGGAGGAATAAAGGAGATATATATGGACTCCCATGACATTTTGGCTATTGCTATCCAACCAATCTCAGGCTCCCCCGTTCTCTGTATAAACATTTATAGCAGGCCGGGACTCTCCAATAATTGCTCTACTATCATTGAGCTATTAAATACTCTAATTTCAGACTTTCGTCTTAGATATTATATTATAATAGCAGGGGATTTTAATGTCCAACTTGAAACCAATTTAGATCTTATAGAGGTCATGCAACCTGAAGATAGTGTATGGAACATTCCTCCCTATTCCACCCAGCAAAACTCATACAAACCTTGCGCTAGGGCAACGCAGGTAATAGATCTTATGATATCACATGGTCTCCGTCTTGGCAATGGCCGTTTCCCAGCTGACACCCCGCAAGACCAACCTTTTTTAGGGGTTCTTATAGTAGTAAACTAGATTACATTTTTTTTATTTAAGAGTTTGGCACTACATACTAGATGTGGAAGTGGGCAATCCACACACTAGCGATCATGCCCCTCTACAGATTACGTACAAGAGACCTCTTCTAGCAGGAGCCGTATTTCCTTCTTCTTTACCTGCTGTTATGGAGTTGTCTAGCAATAGGTGCACAGTACGATGGGACTCTTTTGAGAAATCGAACAAGCTCCGAGAAAAACTGTGTCTTTTCATTTCTTCCCACCAGTTATTTGACCATAGTCTTACTTTTTCTCCAATTGAAGTTACGTCCCTCCATTTGGACCTCTTTACTACCCTGAAAGAGCTGTTTTCTAGACGCCCAAGGCCGTTGACTAACTCTTGCCCCCAACCCTGCTCCAAATGGTTCAACAAGAGGTGTAGAGAGGCTAAAAATACCCTGGTTAGTGTTTTAAGGACAAAGGACAGACTAGGTATCATCAATGCTAGACGTAATTATGCTTTTATATGTAATAAGAGCAAACATGAGCATGAATAGGAGCTATGGAGTGACCTATTTGAGGCAGCTAGGGCTCATGACTCCAAACGATTTTGGATTTTGGTATCTCGCAATGATCAGAACCGAGCCCCTTATTTGGAGTCTCATATTACTCCTGATGCCTGGCTTTCCCATTTTAAAGAACTGTACGGCTCTCCATTGGCCCTCGATGCCCCAAATTTGGGACAGCTGATAACATTTCATTCGCCCGCGTCCTCTTTGCCTTTCTTTACACTGAACGAAACCGCCCTGGCCATCACAGCCCAAAAAGCAGCGAAGGCCCCTGGGTCGGATGGGATTCCTTCTGATATGTTTAAAGCGGACCTGAACACCTGGAGCCCGTATATTAATAGGCTCTCTAATGCCATTTTGACTACCAGATCCTACCCTGACTCATGGAAAGAGGCTATTATTGTGCCTATCTATAAGAAAGGAGAGAGGAATTCCCCGGGAAACTACAGACCCATCAGCCTCCTTGACAATCTCCCAAAAATATTTTGCCACCAATTGTTGAGCAGGCTGAGTAAATGGATAGTGGATAACCAAATTTTAAATCACCTCCAAGCGAGCTTCAGAGAAAAAATCAGCACAATAGACCAGATATTTCGCTTTATCTCTATTAAATGGAAAGTTGTTGATGTGAATTCAGGCCACCTATTTGTAGCTTTTGTTGACTTAAAATCAGCTTTCGATTTGGTACCTCGCAATAAACTATGGGAGGTCTTGTCTAAAATGGGAGTCCCTTGCCCTATTTTAAATATCATTAGAGATGTCTATACTGGAAATTATGGTAGAATCAGATGGGGTCAGCAAGGTGAACTAACTGAAAAATTTCCCACTGTTCGTGGTGTGAGGCATGGCTGTGTACTCGCCCCTACCTTATTCCTCCTTTTCATAAACGCATGCATTCCGTATCTTATCGAGTGCTCCAATGACGCCCCCAAAATAGGAGGGCAGAAGATCCCCTGCCTCCAATTTGCTGATGACACCTTGTTGATATCCCAAACAGCCACAGGTCTCACAACCCTTCTCTCGAGATTCATGACCTTTTGTAATGATTACGGCCTGGAAATCAATCGATCAAAAACTAAGTGTATGGTGTTTGGGGATAAAAAAGGTAGGATGCGGCGCCCCATTTATTTAGAGGGCGCCGCATTGGAAAGATTTGGCGATTTTGAATATCTAGGCCTGAAACTAGAAGATTCGCACAAATGGCATTCTCATCTTCAGAAAGCAAATTTCCGTTTGAAACAATGGACGAGCGGTATCATAAGAATTGCAGCTAGATCTCCCAGCTTTGCCGTGACACCCGCAATTGAAATCTACAAATTACAAGCAAGGGGGGGAGCCCTTTATGGAGCCGAGCTGTGGGGCCACTGTAATCTAGATGATTTGACAAAAGTGGAAAACTCTTTTTTAAGGTCCCTGCTAAGAGTTCCTTCTAGTACCCCAATGCTCCCCATTCGAATGGACCTAAACTTGCCTCCGATTTGCCTGATTGCTGCGCTCAGGCCCTTGTTGTTTTGGATCCGTCTATGGTCATTAGACTCTCTTATTCCCTATAGATGTGGGCTAGTCAACCTGATGGCCAATAATACTAGTCCAAAAATCAAGTGGTGTGTGTATGTAGAAGGGATCTTCACACTACTTGGCTTGGGGTCTTACTGGAAGGATCCGATATCCATTCCAAAAAACGCAACACAGACACTGAAGGATGCGTTTTGGCTCCATGTGCATCTTTCACAATTGTCTGCTGTCTCACCATCATCCATGACGGGCTGTTTTTTACAAATAAAATGCCATTATGAATCTGCGCAATATATGGACATAGTTCTCCCTCCACGTGCACGTGCATTGTATATTAGATTTAGGGTAGGTTCTCTCCCTTTGCGCATTTTAACACATAAATGGGCCAATACTAGCTGCATTTCGAAGATGTGCCCAATGGGTTGTGCCAGGGAAGAATCTATAACCCATATTCTTTTTCAATATCCTGCATATCAAAACCAGAGAGTTCGTTGGATTATCCCTTTGTGTAGGAAAATGGGTTTTAAGAACTGTCCACTGGCCTTGAGAATTTTTAAATCTGATCCATCCGTTCTAGTGGTTTGAGGTCTGGCAAAATACTTAGATTCCATCTGGCACTGTAGATCGAACATGCTTAAAATAATAGAGGTAAACTCGACCATAGACGTGGGGAGCGGCTGTTGATGAACTCACCTGCGAATTTTAATGCAGGCACCTACTACCTTTTATTGCTCAAAGTATTTTTATGCCTAGACTTTTTTTATATAATTTTTTTCTTTCAAATAGAAATGTCTTATTATATTTAATATGACCGGCCAAGCCTGTATCTGATTTTCGATATTTATCATGCAAAATTTTGTATTCTTACATGATCTTTTAATATGGTTTGAAATCTTTAAAGGAAGAACATTTATGGCTAATATATACACTTTTATTCTTTAAAAACATTTTTATGTATAGATATTCTTATATTTTTAAATAGAAATGTTTCCTTTTGTGACATGTTCGGTTAGGCTTGTATTTGAATCTTGATGCCCAACATACAAAACTTTGCACCATCATATGATTTTATAATATGGTTCGAACTTCCAGAAGGAAAACTCTCATGTTTAACATCTTCTTATGTAGTCCAACTTCTTATGTTCGAAATTTTCTGTATATAACCTGCTGCTTTGTAAAACTGTGAATTGTGGTGTGCTTTTATGGTATTTACTTTTACCGAAATAAAGCTAACTAACGAACGAACGATAGCATCAGTGACCTCGTTTAGAGTAAATGGTGAAATGGGGTCATGAGAGTCTGATTTATTTCCAGTGCCAAATTTTCTGAGGAGTATATGGCAGAAAAGAAGGCAACCCACTCATCTTCAGTGATGGCAATTTCAATTTTTGGTATTTCTTCATCACATAGAAGCGGGGAATTCACAATTTTCCAGAATTTAACATTATCGTTCCGGAGACTTGCATCGAGGAGGGATTGCCATGCCTCATTTTTTAAGTTCTGTTTTCTTTTCTTCATGGCATTTTTATACTCCTTCCTCTTTAGACTCAATTGGTGTTTATCCGGGTTTTGTAAGTGTAAATAGCATTTTAGGTTCTTACGGGCTTGTATGCATTCAGCATTGAACCACCCTTTATTCTTCAGCTTCGATTTGATAAAACTTGCCTGGAGAAACTGTTTTACACCAGCCGTAATGACCATAAAGGCCTCGATACAATCTCGTGGGCTCCTGTTATCTGCAAGGCAGTTATTAAATTATTTAGCATAGTTGGTCACTAGTTGTTTCATAAACCCTGTAGGTTAAATGTCTGACCATCGGATGGTATAGCCATTTCTTGCTCCCAGTTCAATATTTCCTACTGTCTCCTCTATTTCCCTGTGTATAAGAAGGTGTTGGGGAAATGTAAGGCCTACGATTTGAGAGTTATGGTCGATGAATATGGTATCTTGGATGTCATAATCAAGAACATAAGGGAGGAGGTTATTGGAAAGTAGTATAAAATCAATTATCGTATTAGCTTGCCTACCGTTAAAAGTGGGTTTCAGTTGTGGTCTGCCCTGAGTCTGACAGTTGCACAGGATGAGGTCAAGACTTAATAGAACTTCATTCAACATGTTGCCTGAGTTATTATGTATGAAATGTAGTGAATTATCATCACCATCAGGGGCATAAGGGCAATAGCCCTTAGTTGAACTAGGACACAAGTATATTTTAAAATCACCTCCCCACACAATAAAAGACTGTTTATCTGAAGAGTCACATGCTCGGTCTATATCATCCTGGAGGAGGTTAAGTACAAGTCGGAGATCTTGAGAAGGTACATTATTGTAAAAGTTAATGACCACCAGTTGTGCAATATTTTTTAGATGACAAATAATCATTTGATAAAACGTGTTAGATATTAAAACAATGTTCTTGATTACATCGCACTTATTGGATATAAAGGTACACAAACCGCCCTTAGCCCTGCCACGTGCAGAAGGAACCGCAGGAGTATGTAGTGTCCTATATCCATTTATGTGAATCGGGTTCACAGACCAGGTATCTTGGAGGCACACCCAGGGAGAGCGCTGGATGTATTCTAGCCAGGCCTCATTTTCCTTCTTAGATCGGAGGCCAGCCACATTCCAAAATAAAAATGAGAGATTGTCTTTACGCATTGTTTTTGCCTGGCCCACAGAGGAATTATCAGTTATCTGAGTTTTACCTAGGATAATATTGCTTTCTGTGCATACAAGAGAGGTCGGGCACCGGTGGAGGTTTTTATTGGCAGGGCTCTTGGAAACAGTTCATCATTGAGAGGTTGTCTAAAGGAAGGTTCCATGTCCAATCGTTCTTCTCCAATAGCTCCTGCAGAGTTGACTGTGCTCAGATGAACGAAGTCAGATGTTTCTATAGGGTGCTAAAACCTGCAGGATTCCTTGTCAGATGATAGTCAATCAGTATCTTCCATGCTAAGCCCCCAAAATCTATTCACAGTAGAAATCGTATATTGCGACTCAGGCCTGGTACTATGGTCCTCAAGACGGGGGCCAGGTCCATCGTGGCCTTTAATGCTCGTATAGAAAAAACCCAAAGGAAGCAAGGCAACACCATGGTCGGTAATCTGATGTGGACTTAAATTTCTTAAGATGTCCTTGACCAGCGTAGGGGTTTTAAATGAGAGAACTACGCAATCGCCCTTGAATATTTTTGGGTTTATACCCACCCATTTCACCCTTCTGACCATCTTGATGTCTTCAAAAAGTTTATTTGTCAAGCCAGGTTTCAGACGAGTTGCAATCCAATTCAGGGCCTTGTTCCTCAGAGCTGTCTCTCCCAGTTAAAGGGGCACCCTGATAAACTTTAGGGATAATTACGTGTTCCCCTCTTTTTGGCAACATTTTTTGGGATTGGGCATTGCCGGTTCTTTCAGGTGAGACACAAGGGTCAGCTTGTCTTTGGGTAATCTGAGAAGTGGATGGTTGGGTCTGATGTGTTAAAGGGGGCCTGGCATTGGAATCTGTATGACGGAGCTGTCGTATAGTTGAGGTTAAAGGGTTTGTTAATTGTGGATTCAATGTTTTAAGCAGACAGTCCATTTTTCCCTCCAGTTGGGTTAGGCGTTCCATTACTTGATCAAGACGTGTACTAATTAATTTTTCTAAAGCAGTCAATGGCTCTGCGGCACTAGTTTTCCCTTTCACTGAATGGAGGTTGCTCTTGTGATCAGATTTTACGTTTTGAGGGCGAGTTTGAACATTTTGGGTGCATGCATTGGGTTGTGTTTTCGAGGAGCTGTGTCTCACATTCGCAAGTGGCTCTAGATTGGATAGTATGTCCTTCCTCGCTAGTTGGGGTTTCCTCTTACGTTTTGGTGAGGGAGGATTGTCATCACCATCTGAAATAAAGTCAATTGTATCTTGAATACAACCATTAATAATTTTAATCTGGGTTTCGCTTTCAAAAGGCGTTGCCAAGTACTCAGGAGTTGTTGATAATTGGGGGGGATTAAGGGGTACTGATGGCCTGTTCTGGGTAAGTATTTTTCCCTCGACGTTGGTGATCTGTTTGTTGATTTTCCCCATAGCTCCTGAGATAAATTTCAAAATTGACGTATGTTTTTTTTAAGCCAAGTGTCATTTACGCTGGGTTGTTTTCTTTTTCCCATTGTTACTAACTGCCTTAAGCACAAGAGTTTTATAATAGTTGGCCGCTAGGTGGAAGTTCACTTAGGAGGTAAGATAACCAGCAATAACTAACAATTGTTTATGGGAAGGAGGAATGGTAGATGGAATTATCCCAGTGTTTTAGTGGGTTTTTAGGAAAGGAGAGGTGCAGGCTACAAAAGTATGTTTACTGGGGGGTCAAGGAGGAAAAACACAGTACCTGGTTTGGTGAATTGCGAACCAAGTCTGGAATTCGCGGAGAAGATCTCAGGGGGGTGGCCCAGCCCAGCCTCTGCCGGCCGCTGCCGGGCACAGAACGGGCCCGTTCTTGGCCCGGGCTTTGCCCGGGTGCCGCCTGCAATGCGGGAGCGCAAATGGTGATTTAAAGGGCTCCTGCCCTTGAATGCTGTGCCCGGCCGCCGCCTCCTCCTTCAAATCGCACTTCCCGCGATGCGGGAGCACGAACGATGATTTAAAGGGCTCCTGCCTTGAGTGCTGTGCCCGGCTGCCACCTCCTCCTTCAAATCACACTTCCCACGATGCAGGAGCGCGAACGGTGATTTAAAGGGCTCATGCCCTTGAATGCTGTGCCCGGCCGCCGCCTCCTCCTTCAAATCGCGACCTCTGTAGTCTACAGAGAATGTTAATTCATTTTTCCCCACCTTGAGGATTGGGTTTGGGTACCAGTACCAGTAGATTGGCCCAAGGACTATCAGAGGACTCAATTTCCTTGAGATCCAACATCTTAGCCACCTCAGCTTTGATGTTGGCCTTGACCTGGTCAGACAGCCTGTACAGCTTGTTCTTGACAGATAAGATGTCACCAGTGTCAATATCATGGACACACCAATTGGTGAGTCCAAGGGTCAAAGAGAACAGGCCAGCAAACTGCTCCAAAACTTGTCTGCAGCCTTTTTGCTGCTGGGCCGTCAACTTGGGAGAGAGTACCACTCCCTCCACTGCCCCATCCTGTGTATTTGTGGAAAGGAGGTCTGGCAGAGGTTCACTCTCCTCCTCCTTTCCTTCATCAGTGACCACCAGCATGGTCATGTTTGCCCTGTCCTGGTGGGGTTTCAGTCTGTCGACATGCAGAATCAAGGACCAGGTAGGTGATCTCACCCTTCTTTTCCTAAATTGGATAGGGCCCAGTCCATTTGTCCTGAAGTGCCCTGGGAGCTAAAGGCTCCAAAACCCACATCAGCTGACCTGGATGATACTCAGGCATGGTAGCCTTCTGGTTATGCCTGAGCTTCTTGAGGCTGCTTGCCTTCTTCATGTACTCAACCATGCATGACCGCAGGCCCAGCACATCATCTAGCACATTCTGCTTGGACTCCTTGAAAGGCTTCTCCCAAGACTCTCTCACCAAGCACAATGGGCCTCTTACATTGGTCTGGGGATGACATGGGGTGGAGAACTTATATGTAACACCACACTCATCCCACATTACTTTCAGATAGGCGGACATAAAATTTGTGCCCCTATCTGAGACCACCTCCTTTTGGAATCCCACTCTGGTGAACACACCAAGTAGGGCTCTAGCCATTGTGGGAGCAGTGATTGTTCTGAGGGGTATTGCCTCAGGGTACCTGGTGGCATGGTCCACAACCACCAAAATGGACCTGTTGCCTGAGGCAGTTGGTGGGCCTAGGGAACCAACAATGGCAATCTCCATCCTCTCAAAGGGAGTCGCAACCACTGGCATCAAGGGAGCCTTTGGCTTGCCCCCTACCATGTCAGTGGCCTAGCATGTGACACAGGAGCTGCAAAACTCCTTGACCTTCTCTGACATATGGGCCAATAGAAATGGTTGATCAGCCTGTTCCAGGTCTTGGTCTGCCCCATATGTCCAGCTAAGGGAATATCATGGCTCAATGTTAGGAGGAATTCTATATACTTGTGGATGACCACCACTCTCTTGGTTGCTCCTGGTTTGGTGTCCCTTGGTTCAGTGTAGCAGACTCCATCCTCCAAATAAACCTTGTGGGTCCCACTGGTATTTCCTTGTTCTTACCTGGCAACAGTCTGCCTAGGGCCCTCAAGAGTGGGACACTCTCTTTGTCCCTTGCACAATTCTTCTCTGGTAGTCCCATCTGCCCCTTGCAGTTCTGCCAAGTCCAACAGAGCTTGCAGGGGAAGGGGCCCTCCCTCAGAGGTCAGATCCTCCCTCTCAGGTTTGGATTCCCCCTGACACTCTGTAGTTGGTGGGGCTGGTAAGCCAGATACGGTGCCCTTTCTCTTCTCCTTGGACACGTGTTCCATGGTTCCAGGGTCAAAGTGTCTAGCACTTCCCTTTTGTGCTGCCGGTGACCTGGTCACAGCACACACCCATTCAGGGAGGTCCAGCTTCTGTGCATGGACCATTCTTTCCACCTCCGACCATTCAGATGCTTCCAGATCATTTCCCAGCAGACATTCTAGAGGAAAGGAGCTATTGCTACCTTCTTAGGGCCAGCCACACCTCATAATTACAGGCTCACCATGGCCATGGGATGGATTTTGGTTCTGCTATCTGAATAAGTCACTTGGTGGAAGATACTAGGTAAGACCTGCTCTGGAGAGACAGGCTTTTCTGTGACCATTGTAACACTGGCCCCTGTATCTCTCAGAGCTTCCACCTCAGTCCCATTGACTTTAGGCCTCTGCCTATACCACTCCATGCCCGAAGGTAAGGTGGCCACTGTTGTAATGTCCAACCCACCCATGGGCACTAAGGTGACCTCTATGTACTCTGATCCCAGCCCTGGAACAACTTCTACCCCCACATCTACACTAACAATCTCATGGGACTGCCCACCAGTGGGAGGCTTCTTGGAGCAGAAAGCATCCCCCTGTTTGCGTCCAGGTTAATGACACTCAAAACACTTGCCATCCTTATCAAGCTCCTGAAACTTTTCTGCTTAACAGGATCATAATGCTTCTTCTGGTACCTCTACACCTTAGAAATGACATGGCTTGGTGTTCCCCCACACTGAGGAGGGTTTGGGGACTCTTGTGAGGACTCCTTAGACTTTATAATCATCTTTTGTTTGGTTGTTCCCCTGAGAAGAACCATATTCTCCCTTTTTCTGGTCACCCCTTAGAGGTTTCTGGTTAATCCTAGTTCTGACCCAGTCATCTGCTGCCTCCCCCAGCTCTCTGGGGTTGGTCAGCTTAGAGTCAACTACATACTGGTGGAGTTTCTCTTGGGCACAATTAGTCAGAAGATGCTCCCTCATAATCAAATTGGGAGGCTCCTCAAAGGTACTTACATTATTGCCCTGTATCCAGCCCTCTAGTGCCTTAACTGAGATGGCCACAAAATCAACCACAAAAGTAGTGGGTTGCTGTCCTCTGGGTGTCCCTAAACCTAAGCCTATATTGTTCTGGGGTCAGATTAAACTTTTTAGTTAAGCACCTCTTCATACTAGGGTATGAATCTTCCTCCTTCCCACTTTAGGTCAGAAGCCTATCCCTCCCAGAGTTGGGGACAAACTCAAATGGAAGTGAATCTCAGTATTGAGGCTTAACTCTCCTCATCTGGAGGGCCATCTCAAAGGCTCCAGGCATTTATATATATCATCCACCTCTACGTAGACAGGAACCACGCCCTTGGGTAGTCTGGGACAAAACCCTCCACCCATGGACATCTCAACTTCTCTGTCACTTCAACCATCTCTTTTCTCTTCCCTTGACCACTTTCTCTTTTCCAGGGCCAGCCTCTCTGCCTCCAAAGCTATATATGCTAGTTGGACCTCCAGTTCTCTTCCAAAAAGGGATACATTCTTTCCTTCTGAAGGGAACCCCTTCCCCAAACTAGCTTTGAGTATAGCCCTGGTAACTGTGTGCCGGTCCTCCTTATCTTCACCAAGGCTCAGATGCCATCCCTCCCTTGAGTGGTTTGAGCTGGCATCCTCCACTACTTCTTCCTCCCCTGGAGCTTCCTCTGTGCCTACTTCTTGGGCCTCAGCCCAGGCTGTCAGTGATTTAATCAAAACATTTTTCCTGAGGTTAGTGGCTGCAGGCAACCCCCTTTCAGTACACAACTCCCTACGCTGGACTACTGTCACTGTGAGTAGGCTAGCCAGATCAAGCTCCATGGTTCCCTAGTTTTGTGTCAATGTAGAAAAGTAACCTCTCTCTTGGCATGATTACCCCCTTTTTCTGCCTGATGCCAGTGTGCTTGACTGTGTTCACCGGGATCCTGCTAACCAGAACCCAGTGATTATGCTCTCTCTCCAAAAACTCTGTATTTCACACACAATTGGCACATTGGTGTACCCTTGTAAGTCCCTAGTATATGGTACCTAGGTACCCAGGACATTGGGGTTCCAAGGGATCCCTATCAGCTGCAGCATACATTTTGCCACCCATAGGGAGCCCAAGCAAAGGCTTCTGCAGGACTGCCATTGTAGCCTCCGTGAAAAGGTGCAAGCACCCTTTCACTGCCATTTGTCACTACACCAGGTCACTTATAAGTTACCCCTATGGTAGGCCTTCTAGCCCAGAGGGTAGGGTGAAACAAACCTGTGTGTTAGGGCACCTCTGTACTAGCAGAGGTGCCCCCACAAACTCCAGGCCCATTGTCCCAGACTTTGTGAGTGTGGGGATGCTATTTTACGCTTGTACTGGACAGAGGTTACTACCTATGTCCAGCTACTTAATGGTAACTCCGAACATAGGCATGTTTGGTATCTAACATGTTAGAATCATACCCCAAGGCTTTTGCAAGCATTGGTTGTATAATTCCACGCACTCTGGTGACTTCTTAGAGAACCCCCAGTATTGCCATTTCAGCCATCTGAGGTTTTCCAGGGGGTGTGGAAATAGATGTTACATGCTGGGGAGGGGTAGCCTCCCCAAGCCACTGGAAATACTTTGAAGGGCACATTTGGTGCCCTCCTTGCATAAACCAGTCTACACTGGTTCAGGGACTCCAGTCCCTGCTCTGGCACGAAACTAGACAAAGGAAAGGAGAGTGACACTCCCCTGTCCATCACCACCCCAGGGTTGGTGCTTAGAGCTCCCCTAGAGAGTCCCTGGGTTTTGCTATCTTGGATTCAAGGTTAGCAGGGAGCTCTGGGAACATCTGAGTGGCCAGTGCCAGCAGGTGATGTCAGAGCCATCCCCTGATCAGTGCTTACCTGGTTAGGTGACCAATCCCCTTTCAGGGCTATTTAGGGTCTCTCCTTTGGGTGATTCCTCAGATTTGGATTGCAAGACTCCAGGAGGAATCCTCTGCATCCTCCACTACGACTTCCAACCGAAGAAACTGCATCTGGACTCTTCAGGATCCTACAAGCTGCAACAAAGACGCATCTTGCAACATTGTATCTCCGGCTTCTTCTAGCAACTGCAACAATTTCCCGGTCATGTATCCTCTGAGGACAGCCAGTCTTCAGCATGCATCAGAAGGAAGAAGTATTCTCCCTTGGGGTGAAGGAGTCACTCCCCTGCTTCTGCAGGCACCAACTGTGAATGTGACTGGCTGTGTGGATCCACTCTCCTGCTGAGCTGCACGAATCCTGCATCACCAGTGGTGGACTAAAGTGGTCCTGACATAAGAGCCGTTGTCATAGCGCTGCGTGGGCCTCTTCTGCAACTTTCTTGTTCCCATCCTGTGGGACTCCTGTGTGTGCTGCCTGGTCTTCTGTCAGCTCTCTGCATCGCTGAGGGCCCCCTCTGACTCTCCCTCCTAGGTAGAACCCACCTGGTCCTTCCTGGTCCCTGGCAGTGCCATTTCCCAATAACTGCAAGCTTTTTGTGTGCCAAGGCTTGTTAGTGGACTCCGATGATGCAAACCCGACTGTATTCCTCCATCCGGCGTGGGACATCACTTTCACCCACCAGGAACCCAACTTCATCTTCTTGGGCGCAGTGCTGACTTTTCTCCTTCACCAGTGGTTCATCTTTTGCACATTCATCCGGGTTAGCAGGGGCTCCTTCTCTTCCTGGACTCTTCTATGATTCTTGGACTTGGTCCCCTTCTTCCACAGGTCTTCTTGTCCAGGAATATAATGTTGGTGTCTTGCAGTGTCTTCTGAGTTTTACATAGTTCTTCTTTTCTTCTCTGTGTGTGGTCTGGGAAACTTACTGTGTTTTCCTGGGCACTGGGGTGGGAGTATAGTCTCCAGGGTATTTTTAGTATCTGTGTCACCAAAATAGAGTACCTTTTTTTTTTGTAACACTGGGTATTTTTTTCATGTGTGTGAGTACTGTGTGAATACAGTGGTATTGCATGAGCTTTGCAGGTCTCCTAGATAAGCCTTGGCTGCTCATCCACAGCTACCTCTAGAGAGCCTTGCTTCAATACACTGACAACACCTCACTAATAAGGGATATCTGGACCTGGTATAAGGTGTAGGTACCATAGGTACCTATCACACACCAGGCCAGCCTCCTACAGTCAACAAAACCTTTTGAAAAAATTGGAATCAAGAATTTAGCAAAATCACAAAAAAATGCAATAATTGAAATTGGTCCATATTAAACATCAAAAACAAATTTTGCATTAGGATCATTTAAAGGATTTTTAATTTGCTTTACTTAAAACTATAGAGTGATACTGAACACAAGTACTGGATACCACCACTGCTGACTTAAAATGTTGGAAAGTGGATTATTGGTACCTACACTTAGCAATAGGCCACTAACCTCTAATTAGGCCCAGTTAGATCTCAATAAATTAACCTCAGTTCAACCATTGGTTGTCACGACTCACGTGCTGCTTGCGCCTGGAATTTGCAGATCTGGGGGCGTGAATCTTCAATGTTCGGCTTTGGCCCAAAAAGGGGCGACTCTTTCTGGTAGCCACGGTGCTGTAGGCAATGGAGACACCAAGAACAGACCGTGCCCTTCAGAAAGTAGCGCCAGAGGGAAAAAACCCTTCCAAAGGGGAAAAACCTCCAAACAGGAAAAGTCCTGGAGAAAAACAAGAACAAACAAACAGGAATCCAAAAGGAGCAAAAATCAGAAAACACAGAATGCTGAGTCCAAAACCAAAAGGCAAGGAAATCAGGAGCGAAGACACCAACTGAGCAGAAAGTGTTGCAGCGCAAAGAAAGAGGAAAAACACAGCCCTTATATACCAAAAAACAGGAAGTGACCCACAGGAAGTAAAAGGACACCATCTTAGATAGGGAAACAATATATAGAACAGAATAGTAGAGGAACCATAGAGAATAGGAAACAAGGAATGCTGGGAAAGCACAGGAATCTGGGAAGGAGGAAAAGACATAAAGAAAGGCACACAACAGACTGCAAAAAGAAGAAAGGACAAAGAAACGAAGAAAAACAGGTAAGAGGGTTCAGAGACCCCTGGGACAGTGAAAGGCAGAAGAAAGAACGAGGCCCCAAGCAAATCTGGGGCCTCGAAACGCGCAGGAGAGGCTGGGGGCGCGCCGCGTCTTAATAACGCGGTGCGCGGCCCGAGCCGAACGCCCGGCAGAAGTCGAGCTCTCGGCTCGCGCCGCACCGCGCGGCGCGACAGTAGGTCCCCCTCCCGAAGGCCCAGGTTTAAGAGGGAATAAACAGTGAAAGCGTTGAGTCAGGAGAGGAGCGTGAACGGAAGAGGCATCTTCCCATGAACATTCACTGAGAGGATAACCCTTCCAATGAATCAGATACTGAAGTCGTTTATGAAAAAGACGAGAGTCACAGATTTCCTGCACTTCATATTCAGGAGCATCATTCACAAGGACAGGAGGTGGACAAGGAAACTGACGTGAGTAAGGATCAGGCACATAAGGTTTAAGCTGAGAATCATGAAAAACCGGATGGATCTTCCATGTATGGGGTAAGTGAAGACGGACAGTGACAGGATTGACCAACTGGAGAATACGGAAAGGCCCATAGTAACGAGGTGTGAACTTGTTTTGAGAGAGACGTGAGGGCAAGAATTTGGAGGAGAGCCAGACTTTATCTTGCAGATGATAATTTGGATTGGTTGTACGTCTCTTGTCTGCAGCCTTCTTCATATACCTCTTGGTATGTAACAAATTAGATCGAATTAGTTTATGGAGTTGGAGAAGGCGTTTGGAGAAATAGTTAATAGCAGGTAGAGGAGAGTTGGATTGTGGAGAAGTAGGGAAAGAGGTAGGATGAAAACCATAGGAACAGAAAAAGGGAGTGACCTTGGAGGCACTATGGACTGAGTTATTGTAGGAAAATTCAGCTAAAGAGAGGTAAGTGCTCCAGTTACTTTGGGTAGAATTGCAAAAGCATCGAAGATATTGCTCTAGTCCTTGGTTCAGACGCTCAGTCTGTCCGTTGGTCTGAGGATGGAACCCTGAAGACAGGGCTCTATTCATATTCAGTGTTTTACAAAAATGCTTCCAAAATCGGGAGATGTACTGAGGTCCTCTATCAGAGATTATGGTATGTGGAAGTCCATGGAGACGGAAGACATGATCTATGAATATTTGACCTAGTTCTTGGGAAGTAGGCAGCTTCTTTAGGCCAGTGAAATGAGCCATCTTTGTGAAAGAATCCACTGTGACCATGATAACCCGGTTTCCTGCTGATGGTGGGAGCGAACACATAAAATCAGTAGAGATAGTATGCCATGGGGCCGATGGAACAGGCATAGGTTGTAGTAATCCTGCCGGTCTGGTGTGAGGTATTTTGACTTGGGCACATATGGGACAGGCCTGAACGTATCTTTCCACATCCAGTTTCCAGGTAGGCCACCAAAAAAATCGTGAAAGTAGTTCTTGTGTGGCTTTGATGCCTCTGTGACCAGCTACAGGGGAATCATGGCACATTTGTAATGCATTCTTTTGCACCTTGTTTGTAGGGAGGAATATCAGGTCTTGGTAATAAAAATATCCTTGTTTCTTGTACAATAATGGTCTTAGTTCTTCTATGTCATGATCCGATAGGTTGGCGTATTCTTGTTGTACTTCTTCCAGGAAAGACTGAGCCACTCCAATGATCTTACTGGGTTCTAGAAGATACTGGGATGAGGAAGGAGAACACTCTGGATATCGGCGAGACAGAGCATCAGCCAGAATGTTTTGAGATCCTGGAATATATGTAATATAAAAATCGTACTGACTGAAGAAAAAGGCCCAGCGGGCCTGACGACTATTCTGGCATACAAAATTTCTTAAACATTGTAAATTACGGTGGTCTCTCCTCACCTCAAATGGTTCCTTGGAACCCATCAGAAACTGCCTCCACTCAAGGCAGGCTGTTTTCAGAGCCAATAATTCCCTTTCAAGTACGGAATAATGTTGTTCAGCTGTGGAAAGGATATGAGACAAATAGAAAACAGGATGTTCAAGGCCATCATCCTCTTGTCGTTGGAGTAAGACAGCTCCGATGGCTCTCTCAGAAGCATCAGTTACTACTATAAATTGCTTGGTGGTATCTGGATGTCTTAAGATGGGGGCTTGGGTGAAGGCTCTCTTTAAGCTTTGAAAGGCTGCTTCAGCAGCCTCAGTCCAGACAAACCCCTTCTTTAAATTGTCCTTCTTTAAGGTGTGAGTTATGCGGCTAGTCTGACTGGCAAAGTCTAGAATGAATTGTCGATAGAAGTTTGCTAACCCTAGGAAACATTGTGTTTCTTTTATGGTAGAAGGAGAAGGCCACTCTGTATATTTTCGTCCAGATACTCCTTTAGAACTTCCCTTTCGGGTTCCGTGAGGGAGTACATCCTCCCAAAAGGAACAATTGTGTCGGGTTCTAATGGAATTGCACAATCATATTCTCGATGTGGAGGTAGCACAGGTTTTGACGGTTTTTGGAAAATATCCTGAAACTCCAAATAGTGGTCTGGGACCCCTTGGACCGTATTAATGGACATACCAGTGGCACCTTCAGTAGCTAAGGATCTTTTCGGAGACCAATACTTGTCGGAAGTAAAACAGTTCTCGTGACAAAATTGCGAAGACAAAGAGACTGTCCGGGTAACCCAATTTATATATGGGTTATGTCTAATGAGCCACGGAATTCCAAGAATGATGGTATGGTTAGGGGACGTAATAAGATCGAAGGAGATGTGTTCTTGATGGTTTCCCACCTGTAGACTTAACATCAGGGTAGTGGTGTCTACAGGACCAGAGGATATCAAAGATCCATCCACAGTGTGTACCTGTTCGGGTACTTCTTTTGCTTGAGTAGGAACTAGGTTAGCAGCAGCCCATGTCTTGTCCATGTATATACCACTAGCACCACAGTCTAGTAATGCCATAGTCTTTCATTGACGACCGTCAGGAAGTTGTAACAGGACAGGAAAGATGAACAAGGCAGTTGTATTGTCATTAAAGGAGCTGATGGAAGGTATAGCTGTAGATCCCGTCCCCTCCCTTCTTACAGAGGACGGGAGGTGGCGTTTCCCGAAGGTCTGGACGGACGTACTGGACAGGTACGGAGTATGTGACCAGCAGAACCACAATACAGGCACAACCCTCTCTTGCGTCTGTCTTCTCGTTCACTAGCAGAGAGCGGACCTCGGGTAGTATCCACCTGCATGGGTTCCCCTTCGATGTCTCTAGCAGGAGTGCGAGGTTCCTCGGAACGCTGCAGGTATGCACGTGAGCTACTTGGCTGGGTAAACCCTCTACTCCTTTTCTTTTCCGATCTCCGTTCCTGAAGACGATATTCGATGGACAGTGCTTGATCCATCAGGCCACGAAGATCTTCCGCTCTGGTAGAATGCACTAGTTCATCCTTTATTTCTTCTTTGAGTCCTCTACGAAATAATGTTACCAGAGTACGTTCCACCCAAGTGGTCTCTGCCGCCAGCTGACGAAAACGGGTTATATATTGCAGGACGTCTTGGGAGCCTTGTTGGATGTCGCACAAGGCTTCTTCAGCGGAGGCTTCCAATCCAGGACGGCTAAACATTTGTTTGAAGCGACTCACAAAGGCGGAATAGTCTGACAATACAGGGTCGTCGGAGGACACCATCGGGGTTGCCCAGGCCAAGGCTGGACCGGATAAGGCACTGATAAGATAACCCACCTTGGTCCTGTCGTGGGAGAATTGAGTAGGTCGGAAGGCGAAATACACCGTTAAAGCATCCAAGAACTCGCGAAGCTTGGTTGGTTCACCAGAGAAACAAGGGGTAGAAGCGGAGATTGTCGGAACATCACTGGTGCGGAGGGCCAAAGCCTGTCGTAACGCAGCATTTTCATTACGTAGTTGTTGCAACTCCTGGGCTTGTTGCTGAATCGTGGTTAACAGAGATTGCTCCGGATCTGCAGCAGCCGCCACTGTATTATCCATGGTGTTTGAGGACGTCGGAATGGTTAGGCGCTGCAATCTGTCACGACTCACGTGCTGCTTGCGCCTGGAATTTGCAGATCTGGTGGCGTGAATCTTCAATGTTCGGCTTTGGCCCAAAAAGGGGCGACTCTTTCTGGTAGCCACGGTGCTGTAGGCAATGGAGACACCAAGAACAGACCGTGCCCTTCAGAAAGTAGCGCCAGAGGGAAAAACCCCTTCCAAAGGGGAAAAACCTCCAAACAGGAAAAGTCCTGGAGAAAAACAAGAACAAACAAACAGGAATCCAAAAGGAGCAAAAATCAGAAAACACAGAATGCTGAGTCCAAAACCAAAAGGCAAGGAAATCAGGAGCGAAGACACCAACTGAGCAGAAAGTGTTGCAGCGCAAAGAAAGAGGAAAAACACAGCCCTTATATACCAAAAAACAGGAAGTGACCCACAGGAAGTAAAAGGACACCATCTTAGATAGGGAAACAATATATAGAACAGAATAGTAGAGGAACCATAGAGAATAGGAAACAAGGAATGCTGGGAAAGCACAGGAATCTGGGAAGGAGGAAAAGACATAAAGAAAGGCACACAACAGACTGCAAAAAGAAGAAAGGACAAAGAAACGAAGAAAAACAGGTAAGAGGGTTCAGAGACCCCTGGGACAGTGAAAGGCAGAAGGAAGAACGAGGCCCCAAGCAAATCTGGGGCCTCGAAACGCGCAGGAGAGGCTGGGGGCGCGCCGCGTCTTAATAACGCGGTGCGCGGCCCGAGCCGAACGCCCGGCAGAAGTCGAGCTCTCGGCTCGCGCCGCACCGCGCGGCGCGACATTGGTAGCTTGCAAATGAGTAACAAGGCTTAACTTAGGAGACAAAGACCCTCATCATGACATTGGCGGCAAATCCTGCTTACAGCCGCGGTGACGGCCCCCAACATACCACCGTGGAGGAAAACATCAGTTTGCCAAATTATGACATACACATACCAATCCAACAGAAAACTGCCACAAACACAAATCCACCAGCCCAAAGGTCAGTGCTAAAGTGGCGGTACAAACACCCATACCGTTACGGTATGTTACAAAACAACGCCCACCACATCATGACCCATGAATCACTGAGGTGGACATTCAATGACGGTAAACCATTGGCAGTACACACCGGCGCGCTCAGAATCGACACCCAAATACTAAACTACACAACATTGGCCAATTCCAAAAACACACACCTGACACTAATACATATACTATACCCACACACCCACAGCACTATCAAACACACACCCACATTACCCACAACCCTTTATGAATACAAATTATTGCCATGAGACTGACATCAAGACCACTGTGACAACTAGACAAACACACCACATACACCCATACATCCTTCACGTACCCTACTTCACACACCCAACCACAGTACCCAACACCCACAGACCTACACACACCACACAACACCTATGTCACCACAAAGGCACCCCAGTTTCACAGATGAGTAGTTGCGGATCATTGTGGAGGAAATAGTCACAGTACAGCCACAGCTGTTTGGAGCACAGGTACAGCAAATATCCATTGCCAGGAAGATGGAGCTATGGCAGAGAATCGTGGACAGGGTGAACGCAGTGGGACAGCATCCAAGAACAAGGGACAACATCAGGAAGAGGTGGAACGACGTACAGGGGAAGGTATGTTCCGTGGCAGGTAGGCACCAGCTTGCCATCCAGAGGACTGGTGGTGGACCCCCACCTCCTCCCCCACAGCTCAAAGTATGGGAGGAGCAAGTCTTGGCAATCCTGCATCCTGAGGAACTCACTGGTGTTGCTAGAGGGCTGGACACTGGTGAGTCAACATTTACTACATATCACCTCCATACCTGCAAGCCATCTCACCCCATCACCCTCACTCCCACACTGAACCTACACATATGACTAACCCCAATGCCAAGCCCTGCATGCTATGCCAAAGCATGGACAGCCCTCCCAGCCCTGCATGGACAACCATCACAAATGCATGCACTGCATAGGGGAACTAACAATCCCGCAATACATCACCATACACAAACAAAGGTGGCAGGGCAACAGGAACGATAGAGGGGAAGCTAGGGATGTTCAAAATGTCACAGACATGAAGCATAATCCATCACTTACATCCCCACAGGTGCCACGGCCAATGTCAGCGGAGAGGAGGTACCACAACAAGCCAGTCCCCCAACAGAAGATGCCCCCAGTGATAACAGTAACTCTGGACTTCTGGATCTGGATGAACAACCTGGCCCATCAGTGACCACTGGTCAGTCGGTCACCCCAGCCCACTCCCAGTCAACCGCAGAGCCTCCCCAATCAGTATCCACCACAACACCCACCCAGTGTCCCCACACCCCTGTCCGCAGGACACGTCAATCAGCAGTGTGCCCACCTGTACAGGGACCCCAGTCCACACCTCGCCCCCAAGACAATCAGTGACCTAGGCCCAGTGGCAGTGGTTACGCTGTCAGGGGACACAGGCACAGGGCAACAGGGACACTGGGACTGTAGTAAACACATCAGGACACTGTTGTCGTATCACCAACATCTGTAAAATGACAAACTTTAGGTGACAATAAGTTGAGATGCAAAGGAAATGAATGACTTCATGCTAGAGCCACACAGATAAATCAACAGTTAGAGTAATGGTCAGCTCCACTGTCTCACCTTTGTGTCATTGGAAGTATTGACGTATAACAGATGTTCTGTTGTCCACATCCTCATCCTCCTCATCCTCACTGTTCTCAGGGTCCACTGCTGCCATAGGGTCATCTCCAGTCACCTCCTCCTGCAGAAAAGCCACATGTCATCTGAAGGCCAGGTTGTGAAACATTTAGCATGCCACTACCATCTGGGAGACCTTCTTGGGTGAGTAGCACAGAGATCTACCTGTCAGATGTAGGCATCTGAACCTGGCCTTAAGGAGGCCGAAGGTCCTTTAAATTATTCTCCTGGCTCAGTCATGTGCATTATTATAACAGTTCTCACCCCCTGTCCTGGCATTCCTCACAGGAGTCAGGAGCCAAGATACGTTTAGGTAGCCAGAGTCATCTGCAAGTATTGAGGGACAAAAATTAGCCTTACACAATTCTACGGGGATAACACCTAATTGCATATACTAACATACAAAGGGTGGGGGCTCTGGCTCATCTATTAGCCACACCCTGTGCCTCTGTAGTTAGGCCATCACATTTGAGATGATGCTATTCCTTATAACGAAGCCGTCATGCACCGACCCAGGATACTTGGCAGTGACGTGGGAGACGTACTGGTCCACCAGGCACACCATTTGTACATTGAGTGAGTGGAAACTCTTCTGATTCCTGAACACCTCTTCATTCTGGCATGGGGGACAAAAAGCAATATGTGTACCATCAATCGCCCCAATAATATTGGGTATATGTCCCATTGCAGAGAATCCTCCTGTCAAAGTGGCCAAATCTTCCATCTGGGGGAAAGCAATGTAGGTGCACATGTGTTTCACCAAGGCAGACAATACCCTTGCCAGCATGACTGAGAACATTGCTTGTGACATTCCTGCTGCCAAGCCCACTGTCACTTGCAAAGAACCAGTTGCCAGGAAATGGAACACTGATAGAACCTGCACAAGAGGGTGGATCCCAGTGGGATGACGGATAGATGTGATCAGTTCAGGCTTCAATTGGGCACACAACTCTGTGATTGTGGCCCTGTCCAGTCTATAGGTGAGTATTATGTGCCTGTCCTCCAGTGTAGCTAAGTCCACAAGGGGTCTGTACACAGGGGTTTGTCTGCTCCTCCTATTCATCCGCAGTGGTAGGTATCTAAGGGGCACAAGAGTGAGTAGGCTGTCACAATTTGAACAATGGAACCACCACCTCAGTGTGCATACAGTTTTAATGGATGGGATAGTGGGAATGGCAATGTATGTGCAATTTTTGGCAATGATGCAGTTATGGAAGATCTGAATGTAGTCCACCACCATGAAATGGCAACCGCCTGTCCTGTATCTAGGGACACGTGGAAGTGAGGTAACTCCGCCGACATTGGGCGTCATGGCAGAAGGAGGTCTTGCACCACCGTGCAATTCCTCATTGGCTAATATGGGGCTCTATGGAGTGCAGTGGCCATTAGGGATCAGCGGCGGTGGTGACGGTGTACACCACCGCGGATGTGACCAGCATTTTCTGTCTATAACCTCACTTCCTCACTTGATTCCTGACTTTCCACAGGACAACACCTACACTGAGTGTGCTGCTGTGAACTGTGTCTGGAACCTACCATGGCCTGTGTGACCAGGGAAAGGGCCCCTGCCTTCACTTTGATGGAGTTGGAGCGCTTAGTGAATGGGGTCCTGCCCCAGTATGGATAGCTGTATGGGCCTCCAGATCAACAGGTGAGTACACCTTGGGCACAATGCATGTTCGAAGGTTGCATGGAGATGTGTGTGCAGGCATCGTGTCATTTGTGTGTGGGGGGGTCTGGTGGTAGTGTACATGTTGTGCACCGGGCGGTGTGTGTGCCAATGGAGTTGGAAACGGGATTTGTGGGCCATATGTGTGACAGGCTGGATTGTATGTGTAATGCTGTCTTCCTGTCTGTATTAATTCTGCAGGTCAGCGCCCATCAAAAGAAGGGATTGTGACATGCCATCGCCAAGGATGTTCAGATTCTGGGGTTCTACAGCAGGCAGAGCACCAACTACAGGAAACGGTGGAAGGACCTGAGACATTGGGCTCCGAAGACCGCGGAGGCCCAGCTGGGGATGACCTCCCAATGAGGAAGTGGTGCCTGTCAGAACCTGAACCCCCTGCATACTGGTGGTGGCCTACCCAGAGCTGGATGGGCACTTGAGAGCATCACAGCAGCCACAAGGGGGTGAGTACAGTGGGCATTACTACAATAATTGGTAGGTGGCACGGGATCCTTCTGGTGGGTGTGAGTTAGTGGGTGCCCCTTAATGCCAAAACAGACATTACAGCGCAATCCAGCTCAAGGGTAATAGGTTTATGGCAAATGCAGGTAACCTAGCTCGGTCGCATTCCATGTCAGTCAGGGCTTTATGGGTCCCAGGAGGGGTGCAGTTGGCAGTGGTTGGCCCTCATCTTGCTGTGGCATCTAGCCAATTGAATGCCAGTGCAATGGATAGTGCTCAATCCTGATCCCTGTGTGTGACGGTGCCGTGTATGCCAACTGTGGTGTTGGTGCTGTAATTGACCCAGTGCTCCCTTTCTCTCCCTCCCCTCCTTTTTCCTTCTGTCATCCTGTTCAGGTGTGCATTAGCATCATCTGGCAGAGGAGCAGGTGCACCAGCGACAGAGGGAGCTGCATCTCACAGGACCCAGGAGGCAGAGTCCACTGGCGCAGAGGGAACCAGTGGGACGGAGGGCAAAGGGAGCACCACGGCAGAGACAAGAGGTGACAACATAGACTTTGATTTCTCCTCCGATGGAAGCTTCCTGGTGGTGGCGGACACCTCTGTGACCACCCCACCTGCAGGTACAGCTGCCACCCCGGTACCAACACCGCCCTCCCAGTAGCCCCTCAGCGAGTTGCAAGTGCCTGCTCACATAGGAGGGTGGGTATCTCCTTTGCCCCAGGCACCTCAGGCCCTGCCCGAGTGAGCCCTGCTGCCCTGAGTGAGGAGGCTATTGATACAGATGGAGCAATGCAGTGTATTCCTGGAGGGTATCCGCAGTGGATTGGTGGCCCTACAGAGATCGATTTAGGCTCTGGCCTCCACTCTGATGGCATTGGCTCTCATTACAACCCTGGCGGTCGGTGATAAAGCGACAGTAATACCGCTAACAGGCCAGCGGTCAAAAAAATGGAATTACGACCATGACGGAAACCACCAACAAAGACAGCCACTTTAACACTCCGACCGCCACGGCAGTAGCAACAAACACCGCAGCGCTAACCGCAAACAGACAGGTGGACCACAATGTACTGCCCACACTATTACAAGGCACCAATCCGCCAGCTTTTCCGGGGCGGTACCAACGCCATCAAAAGCATGGCAGAAACAGTCTTTGGAAGTGAAACCACTCACTGCTTGACCGATGTTGGTGTATCTTCTCATCTATCAAGAGTATGAACGACGGTGGCGACGACCACGGTGATTACTTCACCTAGCACACAGGGGAGGGGAGGAGGTAAAAGAGAGTGACACACACATGCAAAACGCAACACCCATCACCCCCTGACAGAACGCAAGGACCAAACAAAATGAGTTTAAATAGTGTAATATTCGAACAATCAGGTAGCCCAAGAGAACAGTAAATAATGAGTATACACAAATATTTACAGCAAGTGCACAAGTCCATACACTGTCCCATGAAATGTCTGTGGACCAGTGGCCCCAAAAAGCATGGGGGAAGCCCACACATGACACCTGCCTCAAAACGGAGAGAACACTGTAGGGGCAGCAGGTTGAAAAAAAAAACAGGCACCTCAGGGGGAAGGGGAGGGGGTGTCTCATCCGGATGATGGTACAACGCCACTGCTCCTCGAGGGGGCTCCATGCCCACTACCTGCTCCTGGAGAGTGCAAAGCCACAGTCTCTCAAGTGGGTGCACTGCCCACTGCTCGGTCCTGGGGAGTGCAAAGCCACATCTCTCAAGTCTCTCAACTGGGTGGTTTGCCCACTGCCTGCGCCTGGGAAGTGAAAAGCCACAGTCTCTCAAGTCTCTCAAGTGGGTGGTTTGCCCACTGCTTGGTCCTGGGAAGTGCAAAGCCACAGTCTATCAAGTCTCTCCAGTGGGTGCACTGCCCACTGCTTGGTCCTGGGGAGTGCAAAGCCACAGTCTAGAAAGTCTCTCAAGTGGATGCACGGCCCACTGCTTGGTCCTGGGGAGTGCAAATCCACAGTCTCTCAAGTGGGTGGCGTCTTCCACTGGTTCTGGAGGGGGCTTTGTGCCCAGAGGGCTTCATCCTGCCAAGGACTGTGTTAGTGGATGCCGTTCTCCACTGGTTCTGGAGGGGGCTTTGTGCCCAGAGTGCTTTATCCTGCAAAGGACTGTGTTAGCTAATGCTTTTCTCCACTGGTTCTGGAGGGGGCTTTGTGCCCAGAGTTCTTTATCATGCCAAGGACTGTGGTAGTGGGTGCTTTTCACCACTGGTTCTGGAGGGGACTTTGTGCCCAGAGAGCTTTATCCTGCCAAGGTCTGTGTTAGTGAATGCTTTTTTTCACTGGTTCTGGAGGGGGCTTTGTGCCCAGAGTGCTTCATCATGCCAAGGCCTGTGTTAGTGGATGAATTCACCACTGGTTCTGGAGGGGACTTTGTGCCCACTGATGCTGCTCCTTGGGTGTGGCATGTCTGGAACATGTAGCATAATACTCCATGGAGGCAGACCCACACTCCATCCTGCGGTGATTTAGGCTGCCAATTGCTGATTCATGTCAGTGCTGGAGGTGGTGTCTCAAGTGGCATGTCCAGGGTCCAGGACATCAACTGCAGACTCTGACAGCTGCACACTGGGGATAGGACTGACAGAGTGGCATCAGCTGTGCATGTGGTGGTGCTGATGGTGGTGCAGGCGGCAGTGGCTGCAGCGGAGAAGCTGCCAGTGCAGGCCGTGGTGCAAGTGACTGTTGGGGTGGATGGAGACACCATACCGTCTCTGGCAGCCTCGGATGGATTATCCTTGGGGAGGATGCTGCAGACTGACGTTGTGGCAGCAGCAGTGCAGGTGGAGGTGCAGGGGGCATTCGGAGCGGCGGTGGTGACTGAGGTGCATGTGGCTGCCTCCCCAGGTGACATTGTGCCAATAGGTGATGTGCCCTTTGGTATGTGGCCCTTCCCCATCTTGACATCCGCTGCAGGGACCCTGGCACTGTCCACTCTGTGTTTGTGTGAGGCCTTGCTGGATGGGTGGTGTGACTGTCACCTGCTTGAAGCTGGTCCCTTTTTGAGCTTTGCAGGTGGTGGAATAGGGTGGTCCTTCTTTTCCGTCGGGGGCACACTAGTAGCTCTGACGGGTGCCCCCTTTGACCGTACTGGAGAAGCAGGGAACAGAGCGGCTGCAGATTTGGTGGCTGAGATGCTGGGCTGGGATCTAGACATCCTGGATGTAGAAGGATGGCAGGGAGGTGTAGG
Organism: Pleurodeles waltl; assembly: GCF_031143425.1. Taxonomy (NCBI): domain Eukaryota; kingdom Metazoa; phylum Chordata; class Amphibia; order Caudata; family Salamandridae; genus Pleurodeles; species Pleurodeles waltl. The sequence continues at coordinate 1,243,278,889 of NC_090440.1, read as the reverse complement.
AAAGAGCTCCAGGTTAGCTAGGTAAATTATTTAGGACACACTGGGACGGGAAGATGGAGGGGGTTTGGGAGTGGAGGAAGAGGTAGTGGTTGTAGGAGGTGTCTGACTGCTGAGGGTGGGTGAAGGTGCATGGGTTGGAGGCTGTTGTGAGGTGGATGGCTGTTGAGTGGGTGTGTGCCGGCGTTTGTGTACTTTGGGAGGAGGGCTCACAGATACACTGGGAGAGGACACAGGGGACGTGTGAATGGTAGTGGGGGTGGTGATTGCACGTGAGCGGTGTGTAGTGATGGGCGTGCTGTTGATGGAGGTAGTGGCTGAGGATGTAGTGCATGCTGGTGTGAGAGGAGAAGAGACAGGAAGGGAGGTGGAGGACGTGGAGGAGGGGGACACAGTGGAAGCAATGGATGTTGATGTGTTTGCATGGGTATGGTGCTGTGGGATGTGTGGTGCTTATGTTTGCCTGAGACACTTTTGTGTGTTGATGAGTGTGCATGCTGGTCTGATGCTGTACTTGGGATAGGCTGAGGTAGAGGGGATTTGGTCTGGGTAGTGGAAGTTGGAGGGGGGGGGCTGGACACAGGGACAATGGCTGCCATCAGTGATGAGGCCAGAGCCTGAAATGCTCTCTGTTGGGCTGCCACACCAAAATGAATGCCTTTCAGGTATGCATTTGTTTGCTGCAAATGCCTCTCAACACCCTGGATGGCATTCAAAATGGTTGACTGCCCAACAGTGAGGGATCTCAGGAGGTCAATAGTCTCCTCACTGAGGGCAGCAGGGCTAACTGGGGCAGGGCTTGAGGTACCTGGGGCGAAGGAGATGCCCACCCTCCTGGGTGAGCGGGCACGAGAAACATGCTGAGGGGCTGCTGGGAGGGCAGAAATACAGACAGACAATGCCACAAACGGATTTACTCACATTACAGCAAAAACACTTGTGCAACCTATGTGGCACATGACCCTCTGCTCACCATTCTCCTCCATAGGGCACATCTGCTGGGGCAGATGGTGAGATGGCGTCATCTTCCGGTGTACAGACACCTGGTGGACCTATTGACAATGGATCACTATCACCTACAGACTTGATCGTGCCACAATCCAAGAACTGTGTTCCCAATTGGAGCCTGACCTGATGTCAGTTATCTGCCATCCCACAGGAATACCACCTCTAGTGCAGGTCCTGTCAGTGCTCAATTTCCTAGCAAGTGGCTCCTTTCAAACTACAGTGGCCATGGCACCAGGGATGTCTCAGCCAATGTTCTCCAACGTGTTGACCAGATTGTTGTCTGCCCTGCAGAAACACATGCGCAGCTACATTGTATTCCCCCAGGTGGAGAATTTGGCCACAGTGAAGGCTGACTTCTATGCCCTGGGACATATCCCCAACATCATTGGTGCCATTGATTGTACACATGTGTTATCCCCCCCCACCGCAGAACTGAACAGGTGTACAGAAATAAAAAAAGCTACCATTCTACGAATGTGCAGATGGTGTGTTTGGCGGACCAGTACATCTCCCATGTGAATGCCAAGTGTCCTGGCTCTGTGCATGACGCTTACATTTTGAGAAATAGCAGCATCCCTTCTGTGATGGGCCAACTTCTGAGGCACCGGGTGTGGCTCATAGGTGAGCCCAAGGTCCCCACACAGTATGAGTAGGTGGGTACAGGGGTAGTCCCTAAGGGTTAGTGTGTGTCTAACAGATGTCCCTCGACATTTGCAGGTGACTCTGGTTACCCCAGCCTCTCATGGCTACTGACCCCAGTGAGGAATGCCAGAACAAGGGGCAGAGGAATGCTACAATGAGGCACATGGGTGAACTAGGCGTATTATTGGGCGGACCTTCGGCCTCCTGATGGCCAGATTCCGGTGCCTCCATCTAACAGGTGGCTCCCTATACTACTCACCAAAGAAGGTGTGCCACATAATCGTGGCATGCTGCATGTTGCACAACCTGGCTTTGCAACGCCAGGTGCCTTTTCTGCAGGAGGATGGGCCTGATGATGGTATTGTGGCAGCTGTGGAGCCTGTGGACAATGAGGAAGAGGAGGCAGAGAAAGAAGATATTGACAATGGAAACAATATCATCATGCAGTGAGACACAGGTAAGAGACTGGCACTGCTCATCTCATGCCTGACTACTGTTGGACATTGTATAAGTCAGCCTCTTAACCTCTGTGTATGGACACTGACAGTTTACTTTGGCTTTCAATTTCACAGATCTGGGTACCTCATTCTGCCTTCTGCTATGTTTCCTGCTGCCCAACAACGGCCAGACATTGATATGTGCAAATGAACATTAACATTTATATTTGTCAAAGAAGTTGTAATTATACATTTGTGAAAGTACAGACTGACTCCAGATTGTTTTGTGATTCAGTGGTGTTTATTTATGGGCTAATGTGTCTAGGGGTATGTGGAAGGGGCTGGGGTGATTGTTGTCTGTTTTCTGCCTGGATTGCAGGGACCATTTGTGGGGTGGCTCTCCTTCTGTAGGGGTGGGGTGCTGATGGCTTGTTGTCCTGTGGCGGGACCTCCTGTCCACTAGCGCCGGCGGATGTGGAAGACTGTTTGTTTGGGCTGAAGTCAGGGTCCCTGTGGTATGCCACTGTCTCCCTCATGGTGTTGGCCATGTCTGCCTGCACCCCTGCAATGGTGACCAGGGTGGTGTTAATGGACTTCAAGTCCTCCCTGATCCCCAGGTACTGTCCCTCCTGCAGCCGCTAGGTCTCTTGAAACTTGGCCAGTACAGTGCCCTTGGTCTCCTGGGAATGGTGGTATGATCCCATTATGTTTGAGATTGACTCGTGGAGAGTGGGTTCCCTGGGCCTGTCCTTGCCCTGTCACACAGCAGGCCTCCCAGCTTCCCTGTTATCTTGTGCCTCTGTCCCCTGAACTATGTGCCCACTGCCACTGACCCCAGGTCCCTGATTGTCCTGTGTTTGTGGGTTTGCCTGGGATCCCTGTAGTGGTGTACACACTGCTGATTGACATGTCCTGGGGGCAGTGGCATGGGCCAGCTGGGTGGGTGCTGTGGGGGTGTTTCCTGAGGGAGGAGGTTCTGTGGTGGTTTGGGACTGTGGCAGGGGAACCGACTGTCCAGAGGTCCCTGATGGGCCGGGCTGGTCATCTTGATCCAGGCGTGCAGAGCTGCTATCGTCACTGTGGGACACTTCTGTGGGGGGACTGGATATGCCTGGCATGTCCTGTCCAGTGACGTTGTGTAGGGGTCCTGTTGGGGTGGGAATTCATTGGTATTGTATCTGTGTGTGCCATCTTGTGCAATGGGTGTGTTTCCCTCTAATACTGTGCTTGCAATATTGCCTTGACCCTTGTGTGAGTGGTGACTGTTTGCCCTGAGTGAGTCTCTCCCTTGGACATGCTTTGGTGATGGGTGTCCATGCAGGTCTGTGATGGGTGTCCATGCATTGGTGTAACATGAAGGCTGGTATTGGGATGTTTGGGTTGCGGTAGTGGGGTATATGTGAGGTGGTGGAGTGATGGGTGTGAGGGTAGTGGTTGGGGTTTGAGATGGCTTGCAGGTAGGGTGGGGGGGATATAATAGTAAAGATATGACTTACCAGAATCCAGTCCTCCTGCTACTCCTGCGAGGCCCTCAGGATGCATGATCGCCAAGACTTTCTCCTGCCATGTTGTTAGTTGTGGGGAGGAGGTGGGGGTCCACCGCCAGTCCTCTGTGTGGCTACCTGGTGTCTGGATACCACGGAACGTACCATCCCCGTAGGTCATTCCACCTCTTCCTGATGTCATCCTGTGTTCTTAGATGCTGTCTCACTGCATTGACCCTGTCAACAATTCTCCACCATAGCTCCATCTTCCTTCCTTCCTTCTTGCTGCACCTGTGATCCGAATAGCTGTGACTCTACCAGGATGATTTCCTCCACCATGACCCTGAGCTCCTCCTCAGAAAACCTGGGATGTCTTTGGGGTGTCATGATACTGTGTGAGTGATGTGTGAGGTGATGGTTGATGTGATGTGTGGGGTGATGTGTTGGGGTGTGTGGTGTTTTGTGCATGGATGGTGTATGAGTGATGGTGTTGTGTGCCTCTGGATGCTGGTGTTGTCTTTGCTTTTCTCTCTCTCTCCTTCTTACAAAAAGTTCATTGTAATGGGTTGTGGGTAATGTGGGTGTGTGTTTTATATTGGATTGGGTGTGAGGGTGTGGTGTGTGTATGTGTATCCGGTGTGTATATTTTGAATTGTCCAATGTGGTCTTGTTTTGTAAATGTGTGTGTATTTCGAGCGCAGCGGTGTGTACTGCCAATGGTTTTCCATAGTTGAATGACTGCTGTGTTGATTCGTGGGTCGTGATAGTCTGGGCGTATTCCTGTTGGGGTGACAGTGTGGGTTTTGGTACCGCCAATTTATGACTGACCTTTGGTGTGGCAGGCTTGTGTGGGTGTCTGTATTGTGGAGGATTTCGAAGTGTGGGTCATAATACCCATTGCGGATTTCCGCCGCAGACACGGTATGTTGGCGGCCGTCAGCACTGCAGTCAGCGGACTTTACTGCCAGGATTGTAATGAGGGCCATTGTCTCTGTTCCTACCTTTCCCCTCCAACTACCACTTCCCAGTCCCAGTCACCTCAACCCCAACTCATCCCATGCACACAAACAGACAAGCATGCACACAAGACATCACACAAGAGTGGCACAGTCAAACACAGGCACCACACATGAGTCCATAAGCACTCACACAAACAACAACAGTTGCACACACATCCACATCCTCTGCCTTCAGTGTCTCACCTCCTCCTCCTCCAACTCCCTCACAGTCACATCCACACTCACACCTGCATGCACTGCTTCAACAGCCACCACCAGCATCACCACATGAAGCAGCACACACACCTCACTAGCAGACATCTCCACAACATCCATCTACTAGTCTCCTGTATCCTCTCCCACCCTGTCTGTCCTGCCCTCCTAAAGGACACAAACGCAGGCACTCAGAAACACAACAGCCATCTACCTCACATCAGCACACTACCCATGCACCTGCACCCAAATCCAGCAGACATACTTCTCCAACAACCACTCCCACAACCTCCACTCCCATTCCCTTCTCCCTCATCCTTCCCCACCATACTCAAAAAGCTTTTCTTTGCCCAACTTGACCTCTTCCCTCCCTTCCCCCCATTCTGCCGTAAGAGCAGGGTCCCAACATTCCAGCCCAGCACCTCAGCCAAACAGTCCACGGGGACAGTGGAGGCACCTCCTAATCATGGAGGCAAGATAGTGAAGGATCCCACTCCACCAGCCAGGAGGGATAAGGTTCCCACTCAACCACTAATGAGAGAGAGGGTCCCACTCAACCACCAATGACAGAAGAGGTTCCCACTCAACCACCACTAAAAGACAAGAATCCCTCACCTCCAGCTGAGACAAAGCAGCCCTCACCTCCAGCAGTGCCTGCCCAGGAGACACCTCCACCAGCAGAGACAATGCAGCCCTCACCTCCAGAAAAGGCTACCCAGGAGACAAGACCCCCAGCACAGACAATGCAGCCCCCACCTCCAGCAGAGGCTACCCAGAAGATAGCTCTCCCAGCAGAGACACTGCAGCCCTCACCTCCAGCAGAGCCTGCCCATGAGACACCTCCCCCAGCACAGACACAGCAGCCCTCACCTCCAGCAGAGGGCATGTAGGCCACCCTCCAAGGACTGTGACACTAGGAGCCTCCTCCAGAAGCCGTGGGAAAGTTTCCCACCTCATAGACAGTGACATTGCACTCCCCAGCATTGGGAAATGGGCATGGGGTCCCCTTCAGAAGCAGTGGGCATGTTCCCCACCTCAGAGGCAGTGACCTTGCACTCCCCAGCACTGGGAAATGGACATGGAGCCACCACCAGAACCAGTGGGCAAGTTCCCGAATTCAGCTGAGGTTCCCCTCACCCCCATCCCCCTGAGGTGCCTGCCCACTTCCAAGATGTTGCCCATGCACAGTTTTGTGCGGAGTTAGTCTGGATCAAGTTGGGTCTTGGACTTTGCCCTGTGGCCTTCTGGGCCTTATGTACTTTGGAATGAACATTGGCCCTTTCTGGACAATTGTTCATGTATTTTTGTTTTACTATTTGTTCATATGGTAGCTATTACCATGTGATTACAATCTAAGTACTGCCGACCTGCAGTCCTTGTGTTATTATGCCGTGTGTCTTGTGCCATTGGTTTACGTCCGCAGCTGGTTGCATGTATGGTGTGTGTGTGTCTGGTGTATTTCGAGTGTGTGTGTGTCACTCTCCTTTGCCTCTCTCCCTCCCTTGTGTGCTAGACGGCTGTACTCACCTTCGTCATCTTCATTGATGTTTCACATGGAGCATGGCATAGAAGAGCATCAGGAAGATTTGAAGTTCCGGTTCCATGACAGAGTTGATCTTCTCTGTGTCTCTGTTGGTGAGTCTTTTGTGATGTGTTTCCGCCAGGCTTTTGATGGCGTTGGTACCGCCACAGAAATCGTGGCAGTTGGCAGTGTCATGATGTGGTGGCGGTATCTTGTCTTCCGCCTGGCTGTTGATGGCTACCACCATGGTGAGTGGTGTTAACGCCCTGGCAGTTGGCGTGGTACATTGGTGTGGTAGATTTTTAAAACTCTTTACCTGAACTAGTTTTATTATATCCAACAATTGTAAGTTTTAGAATTTATTATAACAATCACTTTGATAGCAAACTCAAGGTATCTGACACTTAAGGGGACTTTGTTAATTAAAATAAAGTCTCCCCATTTTAGCCAATGGAGGCCATTCACTACAGTGAGGGAAGAACGAATTTGGCTGTTTTACCTCCCCAGGGCTTATACAACAATTTTTATAAGGTCCTGCTTATAGTTACGTGGCACCCAACCCTGGGAGCACATAGTGCACACCTTAAGGGTGACTTATATGTAAAAATAAGGTCGTTTAAGACTTTGGAAGTACTTTTAATTCCAAAGTCGAATTTGCATATAACTTAGTTTAAAAACAGCCAGTAAGGCAGGCCTGCCTTTAAATTGACACTGGGCACATCTGCAGTCCACGTATGGTGCACTACCTATGTTAGGGTCCCTAAACCTACATGCCCTACCATATACTAGGGACTTATAAGTAGGTTGATACTGCCAATTATAATTAGCCTAATTTGCATATACACTTTACACAGAGCACTGGCCCTGTGACTGGTATGCAGTACCCAGTGCACAGCCAAGAGTCAATAACCACCAGTAACTGTCCAAAATGTTTGGGGGTCACCAGGGCAAGAAGAAGGACTTTCCTACAGTATGTTAAGAATAGGTGTACATTTATATAATTACATATCCTTCTGTTACACTGATTTAACTACTCACATGCCAAGTAGACAGAGAAACATGAATGTATTACTTACTGATAATTAACACAATACAGAGATGTGTCACTGGTGCAGATTCAAAAGCTTATCCATACATGAAATGTGCTCAAAAGGGCAGCAGCCTGACCTAATGTTTTGGAAATGTGGAAGTGGACTAACTCCGCTGGTGGATGTTGTTATGGAGGTAGGCGGTCTCAATCTCCGTGTAAATTGCCATTGAAACACATTGCTGCCTATGGTGGACTTAGGCCAATGGTGTTGTCCTCCGATGGTTACGGTTCTGTATGTGGCGGAGGTGACCGACATCTTCTGTAGTATTGCTCACTTGACTCCTGACACTGCTGCCAGTAAGACCTCCACTATGTAAGCAGCTGTGTACTGCCTCTGGGAGATATCATGCCAAGTCCTGCCAGTGATAGGACCCCAGCCTTCACCCGAGAAGAGCTGGACAAGCTCATGGATGAGGTCCTACCCCTGTATGAACAGCTATATGGTGCACCTGAGGGGCAGGTGAGTCCAATTGTATACCAATGTGTGTGAGTTGGAATATATGATGGTGTACTTGAAAGGTGAAGTTGTGTCAGTGTTGATGCATGCAGAGGATCAATTGTGCATGAGTGCTACATGAGAGGATGGTAATGTTTGCCTACTTGCTGTCAATTAAGTGTTCTGTCTTCTTGTGTTGGTATGGTGCATATGGACTGACTTTCTGCTTTTGTCTGTGTCATCCATGCAGGTCAACACCCATCAAAAAAAGGGAATCTGGCGTGCCATCACCAACTAAGTGCTGACCCTGGGGTCCACAGCAGGGGAAGCCCCCACTGTAGGAAGTGGTGGGAGGACCTGAGACGCTGGGCCCAGAAGACCGTGGAGGTCCAGTTGGGGATGTTCTCCTATTAAAGGAGTGGTGCCTGTCGGACCCTGACGACCCCCCAATGGCCTGCATTTTGGTGGTGTTCTACCCTGAGGTGGATGGGCGTTTAGGGGCAGCACAGCAGCCACAGGGGGGAAAGTTCTGACTTAACACATGTTTATGCCTATGTCAGTTAGGTGTATGATGTCTGATTAGCTCAGTTGTGACAATTTGGTAAGTGGTACAGGTCAAGCGTAACTGAACATCAATAATGGGCTGTTTTTGCGATATAATAAGATGGTTATATATGATTGTTGTAAAGGTCATTTTCTATGAGTGCATCACATTTGTTTTTATGTCTGTAAGTTAGGGGACTTGGGGTGTTCTGTGTTTGCAGCATTTATATATAATACAAAACTTTCATCCCTGAGCGCCGGTTCTTTCCCCCAACTCACACCCTATTAGATTAATCATACAGGTCAAGAGTCACCTAGAGAGACATAGTTCTATAGTTACAAAATTTTATATACAGTTGTGGACACAGTATTGTGTTTAGGGACATGTTACTCACCAATGTCAACCATATAGTATGACAGCATGTGGTGATGCACGAGTGACAGTGTTATATATGTACCTCTACATTGCTATACATATGTGTAACCTGCCGTGTCATCCTTCCCACCTACTGTTCCACAGTCCATCTACCCAATTGGTACGTTGTTCAGCTCTTTGGTCTCTGACCAGTCCTATTCCACTGGCACTAGCTCTATGTGCAACAAAGTGTCTGATAGATGAGTATCAGGGCAAAGTTATCCTGTGTCCTGATATCACTGGGAACTGTGAGGCTGTCATCCCATACATTATTGTCACATGGCATACTTACTACACTCCCTCTCAGGTATAAGGAGGTGTCCCCATTCTTATGTCTGAACTAACATTGGCAATTGTGATATTTGTTCAGGGTGGACATCCTACATCATGAAAAACGTGGTGGTAATCATGCTTTAACAGTACTAGACATATAATTGACATGTTTTCACAAGCAATTTGTACCATGTCTATTGAATAGAGAAGGTAAGTGGCTTGCCTGCTGATCCCTTAGGCCATGTATTATGTCCATTTTACATAGGGCTGTATCATACCTATATGAATGCAACATACAGGTTGTCATTTTGACCCTGGCAGTCTTTTGACTGCCAGGGTAAATGTGGCGATCCTACCACCAACAGGCTGCCAGTGCAGACCGCCACATTATGCGTGTGGCGGGTTGGCCTCTGCCAACCTGCCACATGTCCACTCATACCACCATGACGTTTGGAACCGTCGGGCCAGAGATGATCATTTCTGACTCAGCAGTCCACAGAAGACTCCAGGTAGTATTAGGAGCAGGCCGAAAAGGTTTCCATGGTGGTAGCACTGCCATGAAAACGATGGTGGGAAGGCTACTGGTGATAGGGAATTCCATCCCTGTCACCGGTAGACGGCTCCCCCAGCCCCCAAACCAGCACTAGACCCCTCCAACTCCTTCAGCCACATGGCCCCCCTCCCCTAACCCCCCTTCAGCCAAATTGCCCCACCCCCTCCCCTCACACATGCACACAGACACCCACACGCACCACGAATACACCCATTGACCGACACTTGCATACATGCATCCACTCATACGCATCCAAACACGCATTCACAACAACATTCATACATGTGTTCACAACTACATTCATACATGCATTCACAACAACATCCAAACACGCATTCACAACTCCATTCATACATGCATTCACAACTGCATTCATACACACATTCAAGCATGCATACTCACACCCATCCAAACATGCAAACTCACATGCATACACACTTACATGTAGACACACACTTACTTCAACATTCAGACACGCATACAACCACACATTCACACATTCATGTACACACCCAGACACCAAACACTCATACACGCACACACAACACCGCCCTCTCCTGTCGGACAATCACCTTACCTGTTCTGAGGAGAAGGTCATCCGACAGGGAAGGGGCACTTCCACCTCAGGCAGCAGGACACCAGCAGGCAGTATTATAGCCCATAATATGGCGGGCGGTGTCCTACTGGCGGGGTGGCCGGGTGGTGTTGGCATGACTACTGCTGGATTTGTGCCTAAAGTGTGGCAGAAATCCGGCAGTACCTGTGACATGGTGGGCAGGAAACCGCCAGAACTGGTGGTTTCCTGTTGCCCACGGCTTTGGCGGTCTTCATGGAAGACCGCCAAACTCATAATGAGGGCCACAATGCTTTGTGCCTATATCACGTGTCAATTGTAACTTTGTGCCTATTGTTATGTTGATGCCTCTATATTGCCAGAGGTACTTTTGCTAATCTGAGGAAGTTGAGATAGATTTTTTAATTGATCAGCTCATTTCTGCCTCTCTTTATAGTGCAGCTGGGGCTCTGTTTGACAAACACATGTTGGATGTAATGGGATATGTTGTCAGTCAATTTGCTGCACTTTAGGTATATGTGTCAATCATAGCTACATTTGTAGTGGATTATGTCAGTGTTATTTCAATCCTGAGATATTAGGTTACACATGTCTGGACATTTGTTTGTGATATAGGTATTGTGATGTATTCATGACAAAGCGTATACTCAGCATGAATAGTGGAATAGTATGTGCTTTTATGCACTTGATTAGTGTCCATTGTATTGAAGGTGTTAGTATGCTCCCTATGGTTATCTGTGGGTGTATCCTGTGTGCTAAGTATGTCCATATTGCTGGACATGTCATATTTGTCTATGTGTCAATGAGTAACATTAGTATTTTGCCAAACTCTTCATAACCCTTTTAAAGTAACTTTTGGTAGATGTTTGTATAACATGCTATGTTATATTATGAGACTCACAATTTGGGTATGCCACATGTAGTGATTTCACCTGAGGTATTTGACATTGTGAATGTTATGGATAGTGACATGTTCAGTATGTGATTGCAAAGCTACATGTTGTGTAGTATTAGAAGTGAGATGAGTATACTATCATTTAGTATGACTATTGGTGATGGACTGGGCGAGTATGAATTAGGGTAAGGCATGATATTGTGTAGTCACTTAACAGCGTTTTCTAAGGGAGATTTGTTGATACACAGTCATGATCTGTATAGGGAGAGATTTTGATGTAGCCAGTTAATCTTGTGTATGAATAGTATGTGTTACAGCTGATTTGATGGGACTGTGATGTAGTGGTCAGATGGTTGCCTTATGTTGTGGTGATACTGTTATCATTTTGGATTGTTGGAAGTATGTAGTTGTGACATGATGTAGGCTCAAATGTTTCCTAACTTGAGCCTTTTTGAAACATAGATGTGTTGAGAATGTTGAGTATTGTGTAATGTATGTGTATGTTAAGAATGTGATTACCCTCTCTCTCTCTCTGCTCTCTGCATCAGCATCAGTAGGCAAAGGAGATAGGGCGCAGCCGAGTGGGGAAGCTGCTGGCCACATGACCTGGAGTGCTGATACCACCTACATCGAGGGACCCAGTGGCACGGAGAGTGAGGGGAGTGCCACGGGGGAGACAGGATCCACGTTTTCATCTTCAGAATCCTCTTCCAGAGGACACTTCCTGGTGGTGGTGGACCCATCTGAGACCACCCCAGCACCACCTCTGTTCACTACCCTCCTTATTACCACCACCCTCCCTGTAGATCTCCAACAAGTTGGCTGTGCCCGCTCACCTAAGAGGGTGGGCGTCTCCTTTGCTCAAGGCACCTCTGCCCATAACAGCCCTGCTGCCCTCAGTCAGGAGGCTATTGACCTCCTGTGGCTCAGTTGACCAATGTGAATGCCATCCAGAGACTGACAACTCAGATCCAGCAGAGTAATGCTTTCCTGGAGGGCATTCACGGTGCACTCGCTGGCCTACATAGATCCTTTCAGGCTCTGGCCTCCATACAAATGGCAGCCAGTCACCCGTTGTCTATTGTCCCCCCTCCACCTTCCTCGTCCCAATTTCAAACTCCTCTTCCCCGACCCAGCCAAAGCACACAGACAGACAAGTAATCATCCACCTCAGCATCTAAGGGAGGCTCTGACAAACACAAGCACCACAAGACACACAACCGGCATGCACACAAGCAACAGACACCTGCACACATGGTAACAGTTGCAGCCTGCCCTGACACCCAAACAACCCCCAGAATCATAGACAGCACACCTGACACACCTGCAAACACCACACCAACATTCACTGATTCAGCCACAATACCTATCCCACCCACAGACAGCACCACAGCAGTCCCTCAGACATTCACCCCAGTCACCACACCCTAGCAGATACCACAACCAAAGACACACCTACATGCAGCACATTCAGCGTAGCTGCAATGACCACCCCAACAGCCACTCACACACCCACCACGGCATCTCCCAGCTTTTCTACCCCCTCCTCCCAAGAAACATAAATGTCCCCACTCATCCACCCAACAGACACACACCACCCACAAGCATACCTCATATAAACCTGCAACCAAGACATCCACAGCGACACCTCCTACAACCACTCCCTCTACCTCCACACCCAAACCCTTTTGAGACAACCGTCCCCGTGTGTCTAAGAAAGCTTTCCTTTCAGAGTTTGCCCTTTTCCCTACTTCTTTCACAACCCGTGATATCCCTGCTGTGTCCCTCCCCAAGTCTGGCCCATCCACCTCTAAGTCCTCCCCTCCCCCCCGCAGGTTCCCATGCCCCTCCCTCTGCCAAGAAGTCTGCCCCTCCACCAAAAAAGCCAACCCTCCACTGAACCTAACTTCAAGCCCCCAGTCCCCCTCCCAAGCCAGATCCCAAAGACCTGACTCCAAGACCGAAGACCAAACCACCCTCAACCCCCCCACCAGATAACTCCTGAGGTGCCTGCCTCCCCACTGATGTCCCTACCTGTGGAGGTTACATTCCAGTCAGGAGTCAAGGTCAGGGCACACATCTGTGCACTGTGTACATGGGGACTTTCTGAATTGAGGAATGGCCTATGGCCTTTGTTTTTTTACAATTATTTGCATTATAATTATTACTTGAACCAACCAGTTGTTGGTTTCCTGGTTACATCTTTGTCATGCATTTCTTTCTTTAGTATGGAGTTGTTCCTGGCTGACATTAGTTGTGTGCCTGTATGTGTGTTCTGCTTGGGCTAAGTGTGTTGTTTAGGCAGTATGTTTGGTATCGTTTGTGTGATGGACATTTGTGTGTTCAAGATCTTTTGTTGTGTTGGTGTTGTGTTGGTATTGTGTGTTGTTTGTGTTGAGATGTGTTTGTTGGTGTGCTGTGTAGCTTTGTGTGCTTTGACAGGTGTAGGAAAGTCCTCCGTTTTGCCCTGGTCACCCCCACACTTTTTGGACAGATACTGGTGGTTACTGACTCTTGGCTGTGCCATGGGTACTGCTTACCAGTCCCAGGGCCGGTGCTCTGTGTAAAGTGGATATGCAAATTAGGCTAATTATAATTGGCTAAGTCAACCTACCTATAATTCCCTAGTATATGGTAGGGCATGTAGGTTTAGGGACCCTAGCATAGGTAGTGCACCCATAGGTGCACTGCTGAGGTGCCCAGTGTCATTTTAAAGGCAGGCCTGCCTTGCTGGCTGCTTTTAAATTAAAGTTAAATGCAAATTTGACTTTGGAATTAAAAGTACTTCCAAAGTCTTAAACTGCCCTATGTGCCCTTAGGGCTGGGTGCCATGTAACTATAAGCAGGGACCTTATAGTTTTATAAGCCCTGGTGAGGTAAAAACAGCCAACTTCTTTTTTCCCTCATTGTAGTGAATGGCCTTCTTTGGCTAGAATGGGGAGACTTTATTTTAATTTTAAAAGTCCCCTTAAGTGACAGATACCAAGAGTTTGGTATCAAATTAATTGTTATAATAAATTCCACAACTTCCAGTTGTTGGATTTAATATAACTTGTTCAGGTAAAGAGTTTTAAACATTACCTGAAAAGTTGCCAACTTCAGCCCTGCAGTGTTTTTGCTGTTGTGCTCTGATTGGCCAGCCTCTGGCAGCCTAACCAGGCTCCCTTGATGAGTTGTGAAGTGGCCTGGCTTCACACAAAGGAATGTGCCTTTGGGAGGGAATCTCCCCTCAGCAGATGGTGAGGCATCAGGGGGAGGGTTGCCAAACTCTGCAGGGACTGCAGCTCTCTTTTCAGTGCCAAAGCTGTCATTGCGAAACTGTATTTATACAACACAAAGCAAGCTTACCCTGCTTTTTTGATACATTGATGATCAGCCAGACACCAACGAACTGCTGCTGGACGGTGTAATTCTCTGCAGCTGCCATGAAATATAACACTGGGCTTTTTATTTTGAATTAGGTGATCATGCTACCAGAAAACCAGATCCGTCGTGATCTTTATGACCTTAGTCCCACAAACTTTTCTGACAAGCTTGAGTCATTTTACATTTTTTAATTTGCTAATTGAAATGTTTAGATCTTCTTGAGAGTGTATTCTGCATGTCCCAGCACCACCATTACTCTCCTTGACAATGAATGCTATTACAGGCCACTGCAGCGGGGGTTCACTAACAGCTTATTTCTGATGGTTATATATTTCTTTCTTGCACAAAAATAATGATTTTATGTATAGCATCATAAATAGTTTATTCAGAAAGACACAATTTCTGTCAAACTTCAGTATATTTCCACTATATTGAAAATTTCAAAATATGGGTAGGAGAAAGTTTCACCTTACAAAACATATAGCTGTGGCTTCACAAAATGTTCTCCTACAAAAACACAACTTTACACAATCAGTAAATCAAAACTACAGCCAAACTAGAATTTCAGTTTGATTTTAGGATGGGCATAAATTAAGTTAACAATTAGGGGAGGAAGGAACATTGCATAGCATACTCCACATTACATTTACAGACATGTATTCGCTAAGCTTTTTGGACTTAATTTGCAATACAACTTAAAATTTCTGTGCCCATGCAGAAACAATAGGACAGCCCATCTGTACATGCTTGAAAACAGAACTAGGTATGCTTTAATCCATATTCTTCACAGTTTGTCACATGAGGGACACAGACAAAATATGCGTTTTTGTCCTCCATAAAAATGGATCAACATTGTCAGTTCTAGTATAATTTTGGCTCCAACTGACTGTTTGTTTAGGGTAAAAATATCTATTTTTGACTACAAGGGCAGATCCAAACAAATCTCCTGTCCAGGTGACACCTTCCTAAGCAAAATAATTTGGCAATTGAGGGTTAGCCATTGACAGTTTTGTATTAGACTTTGGGCCTCATTACGAGTTTGGTGATCCATGGACTACCAAGGCAGCGGGCTGCCGTATTACAAGTCATTGGGGTATATGGAGCAAAGACCGCTGCAGTTCCGCTGGCAACACCAAGCAGCACATACCACCATGGTCAAGAGGCTGCACCAGCAGCCTGGCGGAGCCTGTGTTTTTTGCGTCAGACCAATAATGAGGTTGCACAATGCTAATGTGACCAAGCTGGGCCAACCACAATGTCTCTGAAGGTGAAAACGGACAGTATAAAGGGAGACATTCATCTCCAGGCAGTCTCACTCTTCTGATGCTGCCATGGAGTCCATTGCACATGTCTTGCCACTTCTGATGGTCCTCAAAAGTGCAAGAAACCAATGCCACCAAGGACGCTAATGACCATAAGTACACACACCTACCCATATCAGAACGCTTAATAACAGATTGGGGCCTCCTTGTACCCATCATAGGGGGGCAAGTCACGGGCACCAAGTACAGGTCACATTCCGGACACGGTCTGAAACATACATCAAGATGGACATATTCACAATCACAATACGTCCCCTTTGGGCAGCTCAATCACTGCACTGAAACACCACACAAAAACACAAAGCCACACATCTCTGTCAAAGGGAAAGTGAAGTCTACGCAACATTCACCCACACATCACCAACTACAACTATCACGCATACAAAAACAACTCACACACTCACATTCCACACAGAACAGGGACTGCCATCACATACAACACACAAATGTATCAATGTATCATGGAACACAAACAACACCACCATGAAACAGTCCTACAACGGACACACACATCACACACATCATAGTACAATGGAAGCACAATGGTATGCACAATATACAGAGAGACAAATAGACTAAGAGCACCATGCACACAATACTTGCAAAATTGGGATGGGAGCACCAGGAACACTCAGTGAACAAGGCTGCATGGGACACAAATCACCTTGCAATTGTCCATAAAAAACATTTGCACAGGACATGGCCCTACATGTGTCTCAAGGAAAAACAGTACTAGACACAAATTGAAAGCCCATCTGAACAATGTGGAAGTGCAAACTAACAAGCACAAACAACTCCAACTGCATGGGACATACCTCTACAGGCATTCCCTGCATGGGACAGACAGATAAATAAACACATGCACAGTCTACTGCTAGCCCTTCTGAACATACTCCATGTCTGCACTAACAATACTCAAGCTGACACACATCAGATGAATACATAAGCCATATCAGGGGACCGATTCAACACCATACATGCTCACATTGGACAACACAAGATGAAATACTTATCATAACAAACAGTATACAGTACAATTACACCACAATTGCATGTACACACAAATATAATACACTTCACATATTTCCTCATCCTGGGGGACAACAGCACTGCCCACAATGTCACACATTGCAAACAACAGCAAATGGAGCTGCAAGAATGCACAAACACAAACAACTGTAGGCAGAAAACAAAAGGAGCAACAAAAAGGTAGAAAAGTAATTGAAGGACAAATGTGCAGCCAAGAAAACAAACGATTTGGGTTTACTGAACAGGAAATATCAAAGTCCAAAGGCCATTGGTCATTTCATAGAAATGTGTCCCAAAGTGGCACAGTGCTGTGCCACATTTGACTCCCAACTCCCATTGAACCTCCACAGGAAGAGGCATCAAGGGGAGAGGCAGGCACCTCAGGTATTATCTATGGATGAGGAGGTGGGTCGGATTTGGGAGAGGGGTTTGGGCTTGGAGTGGTGGTCTTTTTCTTCAGAGGGGTAGGCTTCTTCTTGGGAGGGATGGGTTTTTGCTCGGGGGTAGAGGTATGGGTGCTTGCAGGGGGGTCTGGGGAGGTCTTGGAGGTGGAAAGGCTGGTCTGGGAGGTTGGTGGGGGCTTCTTGGGTTTGGTGTGGGAGGTGGAGGGATCGAGGCAAAGATCAAGGTCTAACAAACAAAGTTTCCTAGGGACACGGGGATGGTCATTAGAAGGAGTCAGGATTAGGAAGTTGAGGGAGTGGTTGTATACTGTGTCATTGTAGATGTTGTGGGTGTGTGTTTATGGGAAGTCTGCTTGTGATTGGTAGGTGTCTGTTGGCTGGGTGGTGTGGGGCTTTGTGTGTCTTGTGGGGGTGGGAGGCGTCGATGTTGGGGGAGGTAGTGTTGGGTGGTTGTGTGGCTGTTGGGGTGGTGACTGCAGGTATGGTGGATATGATGGATGTCTATGTGTCTGTAGTTGTGGTGCCTGCCATGTAGTGCTTGTTGTGGATGTTTGTGGGTCTACTGGGGTGATATCTTCAGGTTTGATGTGGGTGGTGCCTGTGGGTATGCTGGGTGCGGTGTGTGTGATGTTGGGGGTGGTGGGGGTGTCAAGGGAAGTTGTGACTATTGCTGTGTCTGTGGGTGGATGATGTTTGTATGCATGCTGGTGCATTTTGTGCTGCTTGTGTTTGAGTGCACTCCTCTAGGATGTTGATGTGGATGTCTGCGGATTGGTCTGTGTGTTTTGGGCAGGTGGGGGAAGGGGGATTTGGAGTGGGAAGAGGGAGGTGGAGAGGGGACGGAAGTTGGGGGGTGACTGGCTGACATCAGTGAGGAGGCCAGAGCCTGAAAAGATCTCTGTAGGCCAGTAAGTGCACTATGAATGCCATCCAGGAATGCATTGGTTTGCTGGATTTGTGTCGCCAATCCCTGGATGGTAATCACAATGGCTACTTGACCCGCATAGATACTTTTCAGGAGATCAATATCCTCCTCACTGAGGGCAGCAGGGGTAATAGAGGTAACAGGGGCTAAGGCAGAGGGGCCTGCGTCAAAAGAGACACCCACTGTCTTGAGTGAGCGGGCACAGCCAACTCGTGGGACTCAACAGGGAGGGCCATGATAGAATGAGGGTGGTGGACAAGGATGGTACTGGGGGATACTCCGATGGGTCTGTCACTACTAGGGAGTCACCACTGAAGGAGGAAGTTGATGATGAGGATGTTCCGGTCTCCCTCGTGGCACTCCCCTTCCCCTCTGAGCCACTGTGTCCCTCTGTGTCCATGGTGTCTTGACCCGAGGTCCCATGGCCAGATGCTTCCCCACTTGGCTCGACCCTGTCTCTTTCACTTGCCTGTACTGATGCTGCAAAGACGAATAAGTATAGGGTTCTCACATGTCCATAAACACACGTAAACAACAGCTCTGATTAGCAAACATGATCATGTTGTCGAGTAGGCCCTAGGATCAAACTCCACCTATGTGGACCATACATGGCCATAATATGTGCATGATTGCCATCTGATCTGGCAAGAGATTGCCACATTAAAATCAGGAGCTCACAACACTACAGTTGCATGGCTGAAGTTGTGCAATCACCATAAGCAGTCAACCATATGGAGACAACATCACCCACAAAGTGTTACCCCATGGAGCAGACTTCAGTCACCTGTTGGCATACAAATGCAGGACAATGCAAAGCCCATTCCCACTGACCCCACACAAAGCTATCCATTTGTCACATACATCATGACCCAACAATAAGAAATGATGCTCCAAACTTCAACAATGTTGATGGCAAAAGTACAATAGCCTGGAGAAGGTGACATGGATATACCATGTCACATTGGGAAAGTATCTACATTTTACACCTCACCAAGTTATTATTGTTCCCAGTAGAAGCAAGGAGGTAGTAACAATGTCGTACAGCTGGGCCATACATGTGGCGCGGGAATTAACACTGCAGACATCATGTCCAATATGTCAGGGAGAGATGCCCCAAAGAAACAACACAATGAATCAGCAAACTCCAGGGTCAAAACAACCAATGTCTGGCACCCCCTACATTTACATACTCTGAGCGCTTAAGTAGAAGCCATTAGTCCTTTGCATGTTGGAGAGATACAGGAGTAGCAAGGATATCTAGGAGACCCCCAACATGTTGCCCAATGGGAAGCTACATCACCATCCCCATCATGGTCATGCCATCCCAGATGTCTGTTTGTGGTTGTATGCCTATAACCAAACACATGTGCCTAGAACATAAATGCAAGTCACTCCATGATGAATGCCAACAGACAGGGCACATACCTTATAGTATACACATGTTCAGTGCATTTTTCCACATGATGTCACATCAAGTTCAAAGGTATTTCCATTGTGCCTCTGAACTCTAGGCCTTCCTGTCATGTCCCTCATTGCTACTGCAGTATCACATGTCAAATAATATGCTATAACGCATGAGGGAATGTGTCAGACAATTAACAATTGTGACACACTCCTGTATGTGGCAGAACCTGAACTGTAAAACCCTTTGAAATGCATTATTCCACAAACAGTATGCCATGCACATCTATGTGAGGGGATACAGACATCATCCCATCAACTTAGGCGGACCATCCATGAAACTTCAGCCTACAAATGTTTCCTAAAGAGGAAAGGACACATGCTGACATGTAGCCAAAAGGAATGATGGCAACAGTGATGGCACATAAATCATGTCAAATGGCACACCCCATTTACAATGGAAGCCATGTCACATGTATGTTAGACACCTCCACATTACAGACTGCTGTGAGGCACCAGCAACCATCACACAGTGAGAATACAAGCTTCTGGGTGGCAGATGCCAACATACACATTTACACAGACAAATGGCTGAGGACAGTGATCCAACACCTACTTACTTGTTGGCTGGAACACTGAGGAGTAGTGGTCTGCTTCTTAGAAATTACACACACTACAACAGCAAACAGTATGTGATTGATAACTGTAAACAGCCATATGGGGTTCAGTGATGTGAGGATTCTGCCCATATTTTTCTAGGTCCATGGTCCAATATGCGAGGCACATCAGTATACAACACATGACATGTCAATACAAATAATCTCTCCTCCACTGTGTGACACATGCTCATCCATAATAGTCGGGGGAACAGTCAGAACCTCACTCAATCACTTGGCAATTGGACAGGCAAGAATATGCCCTGTACTTAATCCATTGTTGCTGCTGTTCTACCCTCTAACACCCATCAAGCCCAGGACAGGCCACTGCCAGAAAGCAGGACATAAGGGGGGCCATGATTCAAAGGGCACCCTGCCCACACTGGGATGACAGCCCTAGCTGGGCCATCACACACATTCTTCAGGCCCAGCATCTCAAGTCCTACCATCTCTTTCTGCAGTGGGTGCTCCGCTGGCTGAGAACCCCAGGGTTCTAACCTTCTTGATGATGGCTCTCCATATCCTTTTGTTTTGATGGGCGTTGACCTGTATGGATGCAAAAGACAAATGAAGAGATCATGAACACAACTATAATCACAAGTGGTTCAGTCACACACATGTCAGTTACATCAAGATATCACTTTCCCACATTGTCAATACTCCCCACTTGTGACATATGCAAGCCAAAGCACAAGGACATTACTAAAGGCATACATTTTCCAATCCGAAGATCAACTCACCACACTGCTCATGTCCTACAATGATTAGGCAGGCTTGCTGACATCTTGTAGTATGTGCCCTAGCAAAACCTGAATGAGAAGTGAGCCACTATGAGACACATCACACCTCTGTGGCTTCTGCAAGGCAAACTCCTTAAGCATGAATGGACCAACACAATTACAGTGTCTGATGATGACTCTGCATACAGTCCCTACAGGCTACTGCCAAAGTACAAACTCCAAAATCACACATGGGTAACAAAGAAAGGTCTGGCATGGTGGGCACAGAACGTTTTTACCCGGCCTTGTGTGGACATTTGCAATATTCAATGCAGACAAATGCCACTTCAGGGGGTGGGGTTCTGTAGTACCTACCTGTACCACAGAACACACTTTCGGACAAATGTGTATATCCTTCAGAGATGGCATTCAAAAAACAAAAGCATGCATTGACCAGTTTCTTCCTTGTGACCAAGCTACAGATTAAAACATCATGGTCTCCCTGGAATCAGCACACTATCTTCATTGTGGCACTGTCATTTATGCAATAAGCCTGCGCAGGACAAATACGACCTATGAAAACGTGACAGAGCTGTGAGAGTAAGGAATCTGTCAGGAGTCAGGGACACACATTGATAATGATACCAAGTGCCCATGTGAACTGGATCAGTGGCTTACCTCTAGACCCGTTCCCAATCTGAGCAAAGGTATGCGGCATTCTTGGCAACAGTTTACAACAGAGCCTCATATTTGCCACATCACAGAATCTGCTGGTGTACAGGTAGTGGGCACAGCACCACTGCTGCATAGCCATAGAGACCCCAGCCTAGACTATGACCCATGCTTTGAGATACCTGTGACAGGCCCTGGTCTTTGCAGGCTGCGCAGTCAGAACATACATGACATTCTGTTTAAATCTCCTCCGTGCATAGCAGTATATTATGTAGCCACCAGCAAGTTGGCATTTGGTGTGTATGGCAACATGGAGGGCAGAGATAGTGATAACATGCCTTACAAACAACAGTCTAGCAAGGGCAAATGTGCTAAGACATATCTGTGACATCATACACTTAGCTCACTTTACTCACAACTGACACATGCAAGTTGGATACTCAGCTCATGCTGTCATGCACATATACATGTAGTCTTACATATGAAACATTATTGAGGAAAGAGCTGTCAATGGATGGCTCAAATGTCATCTCACCTAGTTATGTGCATCCAACACAAGGTGGATCATGGACCACATTGAACACATACACCACAATGTGACTGAAGTCAACAAGTGGCACTGACCACCAATACGTGCAAATTGAGTCTTCAATTAATGGCACAAAGACCGCTACTTCATGCACATGAGTACTCGATCTTGCACACATGGGCACATTCTAGCCCATGAGGAAGGACAGGATGGTAAAGTACAGAGAAAACTGTTTACATGTGACACTTACATGCTCTTCTGGTGCACCATAAAGCTGTTCATACAGGGGTAGGCAGCTCAGTCACCAGCTTCTTCAACTCCTCTGGTGAGTAGGCAGGGGTCCTATCACCTGCTGGATGTGGCATGTTGGCTCCCAAAGGTGTAACACTGCAGCTCAGTAGTGGAGGTCTTGCTGGTTACAGTGTCAGAAGTCAAGTGAGGGATTTATCAGAACATGGCGGTCATGTCCACCACTTACATGGTCATCATCACCGGCAGACACAGCCATTGGCCTGCAACCGCCACTGGCAACAACATTAGCCTATGTCTGTGTCCACTGTGGTTGTAACCGCCTGCCACCATGACGACTTCTACCAGCTGTCGCGGTCGGTTCCTAATGTCCAGCGGAGTAGGTCCGGCAGCTGCCATTTTGGCAGCCTGACAAGTGGGATGTGTTATTTAAACTGTGTCACACATCAGAAATTCCCTTTATTTTTGCACAAATACCTGCTCATCTTGTCTTGTTATGTAGGTCCTACTCTTCAAACACCATTGTTGCATGTTGGAATTACAGATGGTAATTCACAATGGGGCACAGTCTGCCCCCACTAATGGTCATTTTTGTGCTCGGTACATTCAGTCACATTCCAAGGGATGATTGAGATGTACAATTTGGATTGAGGTCCAGTTACATGTGGTCTATAAATGTGTGGCAAACCAAGGGGGTAACATGTGAACCTTGGGTCACTGACAACTGTGATGTGTACTGTTTGCAATGTCCATCTTTCCTAATATGTCTTGTCACATATTAACCTGGAAATGCATCATGTAGGTTGCTGTGGACACAATTACTAATGTCAGAACTCCTTTCCCTCTCATATTTAGGTACCAGTGGAGCTGGAGGATGCAACATCAACCAGTCTACCGTCCCCTGCCAGAACTACAGGCCATGAGAAAAAGACATAGGCCCTCATTTTGACCTCACCGGTCTTTTTACAAGACCGCCGGGGTACCACCGTGCTGAAGACCACCAGTGCATGTGGTTTTCTGCACAGCATATTATGACTGCTGGCAGCCCTTTGCCTTTTTCTGGACGGAGAGCCACCAGCAGCCAGTTGGTGATGAAGTGGAGGCTGCTCCACCTCCACTGCCACTTCATCAGAACAGCGCCCACCCGAATCATGTCCCAGAATACGGTGTGGCGGTGTTCTGGTGACGGGGTGCTGGCGGCAGAGCAGCCCCCATGGATACCGTTCCCTCCCCGAGGATCACCGGACCAGATAAGGTGATCGGCTGTTAGGGGAGGGGGGGTGTTGTGTGCGTGCATGGTGGTGTGCGTGGAAGTGTTTAGAGGGGGTGTGTGAGTGCATGTATGCATGCGGGGGTGTTGTGTATATGGACAATATCTGTGTGTATGTCTGTGTGTATGTGTGTGTATGTGCGTGTATGTGTGCGTGTATGTTGAGGTGTTGTGAGAGTGTGCGTGTAGGGGGATTGTGTTTGTCAATGGTGGGGATCGTGGGGAGGGGGGGAGGGGTCTGCGGAGGGGGGTGGGAGTGGGGGAGACCCCTATCAGTGCCAGTGAACGAATTCCCTGGTACTGATAGTGCCTACCGCCATGAATTTTGTGGCGGTACAGAACCCCACGAACTCCATGGCGGCATGCGGGGTCATGATACCGCCAGCGGTGTAGTGACGGCCGCCAGTCTGGAGACCGAAGTCTCCAGCCCAGCGGTCTTTACCACCCTGGCGGTCGGAGTGGAGAAGTGGCGGTTTTGCAAGGCGGTCATCGCCATGCTTGTAAGTCAAATTCTTTTACTGCTGGCCTGTTTGCGGTGTTACGCTACTTCTCCACCAACCGCCAGGGTTGTAATGAGGGCCATATTGTACTCCTATATCATCTGAATTGGCAAACAATAGTGGATCTGTGTCAACAGTTGGAGCCACATCTGATGGCAGCTATTAGTTATCCAAACAGCATTTCATGCATTGTACAAGTCATGTCAGTGTTGCACTTCCTAGTCACAGGGCCCTTTGAACATACAGTGGCTTAAACTTTAAACTTTTGGTGTGTCCCAACCTATATTCAGTCCGGTGCTGAGGGATGTACTCTCAGTAATGGTGAAACACCTAGTTAGCTACATCCAGTTTCCCCGATGTGATGATTTAGCCCATGTGAAGGCCGACTTTTATGGTTTTGTATGCATCCCACATATGTTGGGGATATTGATGGTACACATGATGGCTTGGCAGCACCACATGCCAATGAACAAGTGTACCGCAAAGGGATACATTTCCCTTCCATCAACATCCAAATTGTATGTTTGGTGGGCCTCCACATTTCAAATGTCTGTGCCCATTTCCCGGTTTTAGTCCATGATGCGTTCATTATGCCAAACAGCACAGTTCACCAGCTGATGTCACAATGTCACAACTGTACCCAGAGAGGGCTTGGCTGGTTGATAAGTCACATCTGTACTGTTTGCGTGTGTGCAATATCTGGGGAGGATTTACTGATAAGAGGGACTCATTGTTTTGCATATGTCGCATTCCTTAACAAGAGAATAGTCATATCCAAACCGTCCTTGGTTGTTGACGCTACTGAGGAATAAAACTACACCAGAGAAGTCCTATCAATGAGGCCCATGTAAAAACAAGGTGGGTAGTGGAGCGGGCTTTTGGGTTCCTGAAGGCCAGATTTAGGTGTCTGGGCTGTGTGATGGAGCAGTCCTCCACTCAACCGGGAAAATGTGTAAGGTCACTGTGTACTGCTGCGTGTTCCACAATATTGCCTTGCAGAGGAACATCCCATACATCCCAGAGAAGGGGGAGACTGCAGTGCCACTTGGTGAGCCTCCTGAAATGCCAAGTGAGAAGGACAGTGATGAAGAGGAAGGAGTAGACTTACAGCAGGATCTCATCAATAGCTACTTTTTTTGAGTGTAAGTATGTCATGTGATGTAATGACTGTGAGTGTATGCAGGAGTGTAGTTGTCAGAATGTGTAGAGTAGAGTGTCTTGCCATTACACTGGGGAGATGGTGTTCTGCATTATTGAGCCAACGAGTGTTTAAAGAGTTAGCCTCTGACATATCCCCAACTTGATGTTGTTGCTTTGTTTGTGTCAGTCTCATTGCATTGTAACTTCATTTCCAGCTGCTTGCTATATGATTTGTGTGATCGGTACTCCTTTTTTTGTCTTAGTACAGGTACCTTTACCCTGACATCCTCATGTGGGCATTTCAGAGTTGTGACATTGGCATGTATCTGATGCTTTTCTGAAATAGGAAGTAGGCATGGACATGTTCCAGGTAATGTGGGTCACAGATTTGGGGTGTATGGGACTTGTGCTAAGTCAGCTTGGACGGTGTCTGGGTGGAAGGACTGAAGTGCATATTGTACTTGTCTGATGTGCTGTGGTGGATCCATTTCTACATGTGTGTGATCATATGGCCATGAAATATGTTGTGTGCAAGTGCAAGCCAGACATTCACCCTTTACATAGGCTAAATACCATTCTTATCTGACCTGTATGTAGCCATAGATGTGTTTAAGCATTGTTGGCCACTTTGCCTGTGCCACAGCAATGACATGTTTATATCATACCATCAGATGTATGGTCATTGGATCATGATGGACCTGTTATTAGGGTTTGTTGTACTGCCCGCTGTCTAGATCTTGGATTATGTGATGTGGATTACTGATTTGGGAATGTGATAAGGCTCAAGCTGGTAACACCATTCACGTCTTTGTTTGCCTATTCTACAGGGCAATGTCTTTAACACATCCATCCTTGCACTAGTATCTTGTGCCTTCATCATTTGATTTACATGTGTGTACATCCGTACATAACAACAACTGAAACAGTAGCAAATATACACACACTTTGTGATAGGTGGATTTATTGAACATTTGTGCATAAACTGACATTGGGGCATGATGGAAAAGGAAAGTGAAGGGTTCAGTCATGGTTGATTATATCATTGGATTAGATACACAGCATTGTAAGTCCAAAGACCAGTGTACTCCTCCCATAGGAAATGAAAGGTGGTTAGAGAACAGTCAACAGAGTGAAAATGTGGCACACAAAGGAGTTCCTTCAGGAAGAGGTCACTTGCTGGCAGTGGTTGGTGTCTTGCAATCCGCACTTCCTGAATTCTTTCCTGAATGTCCCCACTTGTGTAAGGGTTGAGCTGCACCAAAAACATGGGTAGAGTGTTGCTGACGATCCCTGATCAGGGTACTGCTAATGTACCTCAACACCCCTGTTAGGGAAGCCAGTTTGATATTGGTGGTCTCCCACTGTTCACACATATCCCTATGGATGTCCTGCTGCAGCTGCATGATCTCCAGAGTTCGGTGAGTACCTGACCCATCATGCCTTAGGAATCTTGATAGACCCCCAAGACCTGGCTGATGGAATCCAGGCCAGGAGTGTGAGAAAACAGGGGTGATTGCAAAGGCCCCCTAACTTTTTGTCCCCACTTTCCACTTTTTGCTGGTGTTTTCCTGACTCTGATGGTGCCCTGGGTACTGCTAACCAGACCCAGGGCCCGTGCTCTGTGTAAGGTGGATATGCAAATTAAGCTAATTATAATTGGCTAAGTCAATCTACCTATAATTCCCTAGTATCTGGTAGGGCATGTAGGTTTAGGGACCCTAGCATAGGTAGTGCACCCATAGGTGCACTGCTGAGGTGCCCAGTGCCATTTTAAAGGCAGGCATGCCTTGCTGGCTGCTTTTAAATCAAATTTGACTTTGGAATTAAAAGTACTTCCAAAGTTTTAAACTACCTTATTTTTACATGTAAGTCACCCCTAAGGTGTGCCCTATGTGCCCTTAGGGCTGGGTGCCATGTAACTATAAGCAGGGACCTTATAAAAATAGTTGTATAAGCCCTGGTGAGGTAAAAACAGCCACATTCGTTTTTCCCTCATTGTAGTGAATGGCCTTCCTTGGCTAGAATGGGGAGACTTTATTTTAATTTTAAATGTCCCCTTAAGTGACAGATACAAAGAGTTTGGTATCAAATTAATTGTTATAATAAATCCCACAACTTCCAGCTGTTGGATTTAATATAACTTGTTCAGGTAAAGAGTTTTAAACTTTACCTGAAAAGTTGCCAACTTCAGCCCTGCATTGTTTTTGCTGCTGTGCTCTGATTGGCCAGCCTCGGGCAACCTGGAGAGGCTGTCTTGATGAGGTGTGAAGTGGCCTGGCTTCACACAAAGAGATGTGCCTGTGGGAGGGGATCTCCCCCAGCAGATGGTGAGGCAGGAAGGGGAAGGGCTGCCAAACTGGACTTCAAAGGCAGAGAAGGACATTTGGAGCAACCCAGCAACACCCCCACATCCTGCAACCCCAGACAACTAGGTGCCCCCTTGATTAGATTAGGAGAAGGCAGGAGAGGGGTGTGTTTAGGATTTTTAGCCATACCAGTGGGTGGGCTCAGCCAGATATAACCTCCAAAAATCACTTTCAGCCATGATGGATTTTTGAGGAATGTTGCTCCCTGGGATTGATTTTTGCACACTTCCCAGGAAGTGGTCATCACAGGGGGAAGGACGCTGCCCCTGATGGGAGAACCAAGACCCTCCTGTTTTTCACCCAGGAGCAAGGATAAAACTGGCAGACCTGCATCTACACCTCAGTTCCCTACCAGATCCCTACCAGGAAGAACTACAGAAGAAGAAGGACTGCCCTGCTGGACCCCTGACCTGCACATGGACACTGCACCCTAAAGGACTGCACCAGCTGCACACTTGGGCTTCACCACAAGAAGGACTTTGCCTGGACTCCCTGTTTGCCACAGGTGACAAATTGCTAACCAGAGTCCCCTGCACCAACTCCTGAAGAAACCAACCGGCTGACCACTGTCCAGTGGCCAGAAAGGAATTAGCGGCAGGTGCATTCTAGGAGTTGTAGTCTGCACCCTCAAGGAGGGTCTCGGAGCTTCTGGAACCTTGGGGTGAACTGTGGACCTCAAAAAAACCTTAAAAGAACATCTGGAAGAAGATCCAGAAGTTTGGAGAACTTTGGAGAACTGTTAAAAAAAAGCTCCATAGAAGGACCGAATTTCCGCGGCAACTCTAGCTGGCTTGCCTCAACCACGACCCGGACTTCCTTGCGGGTTCGTCTCGGTGAAGAAAATCTCCAAAAAAGAGACTAAGGCCCGCATTATAACCCTGAAAGTTGGTGTTAAAGCGGCAGTAATTCCGCCAACAGGCTGGCGGTAAAAAAAATGGAATCACAACTGCCAACACAGACAGCCGCTTTAACACTCTGGCTCCCACTGCGGTAGAAACAAACACCGTCAACAGACAGGCGGAACACAATGTACCGCCCACTGTATTAGCAGGCACCAATCCACTAGCTTTTCCAGGGTGGTCCCAACGCCATCAAAAGCATGGCAGAATCAGTCTTTGGAATGGAAACCACTCACCTCTTGACACCCAACGAGGAACCAGGACACCATGGAGCTCGAGTTACAGGTGCTACCAATGTTGGTTTACCTCCTCTTCTACCAGGAACATCAAATACGGCGGCGACGATCACAGTGAGTACTGCACCTAGCACACAGGGGAGGGGGGGAGGAAAAAGAGAGTGACACACACACGCAACACCCCCACCCTCACCCACAACACCATACACACAAACACATGCATCAACATTACATTTACAACCCGTAACCCTCCGGAAGAACGCAAGGACAAAATGAAATGATTGTAACGATTGTAATCATCGAAAATTCAAATAGGGAAACAGGTCTGTAACAGATCATTATATACAAATATGTATAACAACTACACAAGTCTGGATAGTGTTCCATTCATTGTCCGTTTACCAGTAGTCCCAAAATGCATGGGTGAAGCCCACACATGATACCTGCCTCAAAACGGAGAGAACACTGCTGGGGCATCAGGTCGAAAAAAAAAACAGGAACCTCAGGGGAAAGGGGAGATGGGGCACCTCAGCCGGATGATGGGACGATGCCACGGCTCCACAAGGGGGGCCCCATGCCCACTGTTTGTTCCTGGGGAGTGCAAAGCCACAGTCTCACAAGTCTCTCAAGTGGGTTCACTGCCCACTGTTTGCTCCTGGGGAGTGCAAAGCCACAGTCTCACAAGTCTCTCAAGTGGGTTCACTGCCCACTGGGTGCTCCCGGGGAGTGCAAAGCCACAGTCTCACAAGTCTCTCAAGTGGGTGGTTTGCCCACTGATTGGTCCTGGGGAGTGCAAAGCCACAGTCTCTCAAGTCTCTCAAGAGGTTTCACTGCCCACTGTTTGATTCTGGGGAGTGCAAACCCACAGTCTCTCCAGTGGATGCTGTTCTCCACTGGTTCTGGAGGGGGCTTGGTTCCCAGAGTGCTTCATCCTGCTAAGGACTGGTGTAGTGGGTGATGTTCTCCAATGGTTCTGGAGGGGGCTTGGTGCCCAGAGTGCTTTATCCTGCTAAGGACTGGGGTAGTGAATGTATCTCTCCACTGGTTCTGGAGGGGGCCCACGCC